>NC_134690.1:115344902-115718236 GCF_050947455.1 Rhinoderma darwinii
CACGGGTGATTATGGGTAATCTGGGGAGTGGCCTAAGAGGGAGTTCTCAGGCAGAAGTGCAGGCTTAGCCCTTTATAAGGAGCAGCCAGTTATCGTATGGCTTCCTGCCACAATCACGTTCAACATCATGGTCTGCAATGAGGGATGCCTGGACTGAACTAGCCTGGAGAGCCTCCCTGTGGATTGATGGGGTTATCTTCTCCTTCTCTGGACTACATACTGGGTTCGGAGCACCTCAACCCACATGATACATTGGTTTAATTTGGCATTGTACATTGCTGATAATCTTGAACCAGTAGAACTTTTTACATCCAGCTCTGTTGCATTATGTCTTACAAGTATTGATCTTGTTTTTTGACTGCTAGTTTTGTTCCCTCATGAACCTGACAATTCTGAGGGGAAACTCATTGGAAGGCAGTTTATTATGTCTATCAATTTAAGTCAATCAGAGCCGCCTCTCTAGACATACTGATTTATTTTTCCATCATTCACGACCTCAGGCCTCATGCACACGAACATAAAAACGCCCGTAATTACGGGCCCATGGACTTCTATTGGCCGCGGGTACCTCCCCGTATGCTTACGGGAAGGTGCCCGTGCCTTTGAAAAATATAGAACATGTCCTATTTCAGGCCGTAATAACGGCACGGGCAGGCCCATAGAAGTCTATGGGGCTCCCGTAATTACGGGTGGCTACGTGTGTGCACCCGTAATTACGGGAGCGTTGCTAGGCGATGTCAGGGGATAATCACTGTCCAGGCTGCTGAAAGAGTTAAACGATCGGCAGTAACTGTTTCAGCACCCTGGACAGTGACTTCCGATCACAATATAGATCAACCTGTAAAAAAAACAAAAAAAATAAAAACGCTCATACTTATCCAGAACTCCCGGCTTCTTCCTCCAGTCCGGCCTCCTGGGATGACGTTTCAGCCAATCACAGGCTGCAGCGGTCACATGGACTGCCGCGTCATCCAGGGAGGTCCGGCTGGATGTCGAAAAAGAGGGACGCGTCATCAAGACAACGGCCGGTAAGTATGTATCTCTTTTACTGCGGAAGGGCTGCCCCTTCTCTCTATCCTGCACTGATGAGAGATGGGGCTGCCGATTATTTGCAATTTTGCAGCGAAAACGTGCCCGTAAATCCGTTTGGAATACTGGTGACACCGGACCCATATTTACGGGCACGGGTCCGTAAATACTGGCGCAATAACGGTCGAATACGTGTGACCAAGGACCCGTATTTACGCCAGTATTTACGGGAGGACAAAAATATTCTCGTGTACATGAGGCCTCAGTCTGGTGGTTGCGGTATGTTTTTGTAGTAGTATATCTTTTTGCTGGGCATAATTGTTTTTCTTCATTTCTGACTACCCATTGTTGTGCACAGTCTGAAGTTTTTGAACATTTTTGCTTTCTCTATTTGTGCATTTGCCTAAATAGGTCCTACCTCAGCACTGGATATCCACTAGAAAGAATTGGCTAGGCCATTGATACGGTATCTAGGGTTTCGGTTGGAGTCGTCCCTTGAGTAGGGGGCCTTACTCCGACTAAGAAGGGTGACCCGATAGGGTATACCAGGGTCAGTTGTTTTTCTTGTTCTCTCAACTCAATGAGCAAAAGAAAAAAACCCTCTCCCCTGACCCTTTTTTTTTTTTAGCATCATTATTTGGAGGGATAATCATTTTCCCTTTTTTCATCCCAATATTTTAAAGGTTACTTTTTACGGTGTAATTTTTTTGACAGCTAATTATTTTCTGTGATTTCTTTTTTAAACTACATCGTCACGGACTATAACTTTTGGCCTGCCAAAGCCGCTATGTTTGTTTGCTTCTGTGAGCATAATCTGGGGACACAGGCGGATTTATGGTTTGTTTTTCACTGTCTGACAGCACAAGATTTGAACGAAGTATCTCACAAAACTACAGTGAGAGGAGAAAAAGAAGGAGCGCAAATCCTGTGCTGCATTTAGTAAATATGTGATTATGGTCACTGTGATAAGTATAGAATGATGACCAATGATAATGGTTCCTGATCGTTCCTATGCACACGTAGATTATGCGGGAGTGATTGGGAGCCTAATAAAGTTTTTTTTCATTTCCTCCTCACCAAACATTCATGGAAGAGATAAAAAAAACACATATTTTCAGTTTATACCATTTTATAACGGTGATCGCCGGTATCCTCTGAATGCCGACGATAGGGCTGGGAAGATAATCTGAAAAAAAAAATGATTTACACCCCCCGTTTCAACTGTATATGCGTCCTCCGGGCACAGGTGCAGTTGAATCCAATGGTGGAGCAAGGAGCCGTAAGGTACCATTCACTATGTATCAACGCGCATGGCAGTGATGTTATCGTGCCTATCTGAGCCGAGTCACACAGACCGGCGCAGATAGGGGGCATTATACTGTGTGGAGGGCAGCTATAGGGGGCATTATACTGTGTGGAGGGCAGCTATAGGGGGCATTATACTGTGTGGAGGGCAGCTATAGGGGGCATTATACTGTGTGGAGGGCAGCTATAGGGGGCATTATACTGTGTGGAGGGCAGCTATAGGGGGCATTATACTGTGTGGAGGGCAGCTATAGGGGGTATTATACTGTGTGGAGGGCAGCTATAGGGGGCAATATACTGTGTGGAGGGCAGCATACTGTGTGCGGCACACTATGGGGGCAATATACTGTGTGGATGCAGGGTCAGTGGGTATATTATTATTACAGTAGTATACAGCAGGCTCAGGGAATAAATATTCAGTGGCGTAGCATGCAAATAAGGGGCGTGGTATGCAAAAAGGGGTGTGGCCTAAATAGAAATTCCTTAAACCGAGGTTACATGTTGAATTAATCGTGATTTTGATCATAATCGCCCAACCCTAACTGGCCAACTTGGTCATTGCCCAAAAGCCCTTAGCTATCTCCGGTGAAAATTTATTACACACTTTCTGAGACTTTATTTTCAAGGAGACTTTAAGAGCACATGGTAAAAGAATTCTCCACCAAGACTTTGTAACACACTGACAACTGGATAACAAAAAGTGTCTCACCTCTGACAGCTCTGCCTACAGCAATGTTGTATGTTGGTTCTCCACCTTGACTTTTTGTCCTGATGTCCATTGTGTAATCATTTTCAATATACAGGCTGTCTCTGATCACCGAGCATTTCTTTCCTCCAACAGTTAGACCGTTCGTGAAGAATCCTTCTCTGTCCTTTCCTATCAGAACATCTATTTCGCCAGGCTGGAGTTTCGGGGAACAAAAAATAAATAAAATATCAATCCGTGTAACGAAGGCTCCAAGGATATACATACAGAAACCACTGAGGCCCCCGCATTTTCGGGCCGTGCTCCCATACAAAGTATAGGAGCACGGCCCGTAAAATAGGACATGCTCCATAATTCCAGGCACGGTTCTACGGCACTGACGCCCATCCGTATCGCTACGGAAAGGTGTCCGCGTTCAATGAAAGTGATGCGAAAGTTATGCGGCCCGCAAAAACTGAGGTTTTTTTACGGTCGTGTGCATGGGGCCTAAAACCACAACAAGAGATGTAGCACATTCCATCACCAAAACCCTAACAAAGGTTGTGTTATGGGGACCTAGGGGTACAGCTGCTGCTGGCACCAGGACCACCACATTTTGTCCCTTCATTTGGAAAGCCAAATATAATACTACATTTCCCGATCGCCACCGCGGCTCACGTATTAAAGGGGGCTGTCTGGGGGGGGCAATACCTTTCAAAAACACACAAAGCGCCGCTTTTGCCCATGCACTGTAATTATTTTTAAAATACATCATTTGAGTGGATACCAGCCCTAGAGAATAGGCATGTGTTAGACTGACTAAACAGTAACTTGGAGAAAGAGGCACATTTATAATTTGAGACTTTTGTACAGGAAGAGTTAGGCTCTGTTTACACCAAGTTTAGACCCAAAACTTTTTTTTTCTGCGGTAAAAAAAAAAACCTGTCTAAAACATATACATTCGATATAAAGCCCAAATGATGTGTGAACAGTGTCTTATGCTGACAAGATAGTTATGGCACAAGATGTAAACAGTACAGCAGCTCCAGAGAAGGACGATATCAGTTCACAGCTAAATATCAAAAAATGAATACCGTATATGTCGGCGTATAAGACGACTGGGCGTATAAGACGACCCCCAACTTTTACCCTTAAAATATAGAATTTAAGATATACTCACCATTTCGTGCAGGAGCGCTTCACTATGGCCATCGGCGGCAGGACCCAGGACTCTCTGTCTCTTTGAACTCGCGCATGCGCAGATAGGCTGCTTCATCGCGCGAGATCTGAGAGGCAGGGAATGAGAGGATCTTAGAGATGTTCCCTGGCGGCTAATACCGGCTTCCATCAGATCCGTGGCGGATTCCGTGCATCCCGGGAGCCTGTGTACCGGACTGCAGGCTCACAAGGTAACACACAACCTGTGTGTAGACAATATGTAGACTAGGGATGTCACGATACCAGAATTTGGACTTCGATACCGATACTTCGTTTAGTATTGCGATTTCGATACCAATTTCGATACTTTTGCCAACAGTAATAAAAAAAAATTCTTCCGTTTTCTGATGTGAGGCGCGACGTGTGATGAATTTTGAACGCGCCTCACATTAATAGTAATTAATCCCATCATGTTTCTCAGTCATATTGGGTTAATGTGCGAGGTACATGATGGGGTTAATTACTATTAATGTGAGGAACATGGAGGGTAAATTCATCGCACCTCGCGCCTCACATTAATAAGAGAATGAAAGCCGTGTTTATTTCATTTTTTTACAGCGTACACATCATAAATGATGCAAAAACATTGTTGTCCGCGCCATTACTGAATGTGTGTATTTTATGTATTGAGACTTATTTTAATGTTTATTGTAAAAAAGGTGAAGGTGTATTTTTTTTTAAATTTAACAATACTTTGTTTTTACTTTATTTTTAAACTTTAATGTACTGACATATATCAGATATGTGCCAGTACATTAACCTGTGGACGGATAATACACAGGCAGTTGTTAGGACATACTTGGGTATGTCCTAACAACATGAAATATGGTAAGACAGCCCTGGGGTCCGTCAATAGACCCTGGGCTGTCTGCCCATATATGGTATGGCCCTCGATCGCGTCACAGGAATTCCCTGTGATGCGATCCAGGGGCATCCCCCCTTCTCACTTTCCCCTGAATGCTGCAGTCAGCTGTGATCGCAGCATTCAGGGGAATAACGGCGGAGATGAGCGGTTTCTCTGATCTCCGCCGTTATAGAGCGGGGCTGCGGCTGTGTAATACAGCCATTGCCCCGCTCCTGAAGTGCGCGCGCGGTCAGCATGAGGTGATGCGGCCGGCGCTGCACTAATGAGCGGCAGTTCAGGCACTGAAGACAGAACATGGGGGTGTTTTGTAGCGCGCCCGCCATGTTCTGTCTCCAGTGCCGCCGCTCATTAGTGCAGCGCTGGCCGCATTGCATCATCCTGACCCCTCGAACTTATGACTCAGGAGCGGGGCTGTGGCTGAATTACACAGCCGCAGCCGCGCTCCCATACATTCATGTGTTACTATACTGAGGTGTGCGGCTGCGCAGCTCAGTATCGAAATACAGGAAATAGCGGTATCGAACCGTTTAGGGATGCACAGTATCGAAACAGTATCGAAGTTTCGATGCACCGTGCATCCCTAATGTAGACAATATCCGGCATATAAGACGACCCCACACTTTTGACATTTTTTTAAGGGTGTAAAAAGTCGTCTTGTACGCCGATATATACGGTACTTGGCTCAATAGAGAAATGTGTATATACACGCTTTTGAATAATTTATTTGCGTACAGTAAAATTCCTCTACCATGCAATAAGCCATACAAATTCAGAGCCCAGGGGGCGGAGCCTGGACGCTGAAGTGAATGGCTGCCTGATCCTACTGCATCACCGGCTCTAAGCGGCAGGCAGCATAGCTAACACCGCACCTTTGCCTCTTCTGCACGCCATCGATCTCCGGTACCTTGCCAGGTACTTTCCCTGCTGTAGGGGGTGGTCGCTGCTCGTATTTTGGAGGATTCAGAGCGGCCGCATTCACCAGGGTGTGCAGTAAAAAGATAGTCCACTTCTATCTGACGTTCCCATCCTCCTGTATTTGCATCCCTTCACCTAGGATCAATAAAGATTCTCCCAACAATAGTTAGGAGCTTATCTGCCCGCTTTTGCATCATATTTGTGGGACATCTTGCTGCGGCCTAGTGTGGCCTGTGAAGCACCGGTCTAAATTTCTGGACCTACACATGCGCTCTATACAGACTTAGGCCGGATTCACACGAGCGTGTGCATTTTGCGCACGCAAAAAATGCAGCATTCTGCACGTGCAAAAGGTCCATAAAAGCTCTGTGTGTCAGCAGCATATGATGCGTGGCTGCGTGATTTTCGCGCAGCCGCCATCTGTTTTTATGTTTGTAAACAGAAAAGCACGTGGTGCTTTTGTTTTCATTCATAGTTTTGACTACTGTAGCGCGCATCAAACGGAAGTGCGTCCGTGTGGTGTGCGCAATTTTCACGCACCCATTGACTTCAATGGGTGCGTGATGTGCGAAAAACGTGCAAATATAGGACATGTTATGAGTTTTACGCAGCGGACATACGCTGCGTGAAAATCACGAACAGTCTGAACGGCCCTATTGACTAACATAGGTCCGTGCGACACGCGTGAAAATCACGCGCGTTGCACGGACGTTATACGTTCGTCTGAATAAGCCCTTACACTGTATAAACAAGTATCAGTAAGATATTAAAAACTTTTTCTACTCAACTGGGACAAACTTGTGCTCCTAAACTAGGTGTTTTATACTGATGCAGAGTATATTGGAATAATTGCTGAACAAACCAGCTAAAGCAGTCTAATCTGATAACCGTACCATCAACCTGTCTTGAATTGCTTTTCTATCGAACACGAAGTTGGTGTAACACGGTCAAAGTGACTTCATAAGCAGCGATATATATCTACATTGACGTCACACTTTCTTGCTTAGTGACAGGCACCATGACTAAATGCAAATGTAAAGTAGCACCCCGGAAACTTACGGAATACTTTGGAAATTCAAACCAACCATTGGACAAGGTCTCTGTGTCAGCCACCCCACCTCACCTACAATGGGGCCTATTTCACCTTCACAATAATTATTCCAAGCAATCCCTTGAATCAGCAGATGGTAAAGAGGGTCACAAAAGAAGGTCTGACCTCTACAATTAGTAAAGGCCCAGCTGGGAAAAAAAAAGTATCAACTAGACGATGTCCTACTATCTCATGCCGCTGTACATTCTCTATGTGGCCCGAGTCAGTTTCCCTCCTCAGATGCCACAATTACAGTGGACACTCTCAAAAACATGTTGGTTCTACTGCAAAATGGTATTAACAGCAGTGGGTCTTCTCTAGTCCAGAAATTGTAATCCAAAGCCAATGTGTTGGGAGATCGTACTGATCACATGGGATGTAAAATGGAAGATTTTTCAAAAGCACACAATGAACTTGTGGATGCACATAATGCCTTAGAGGAGGAGGTTAAATGGCTTAAGATCAAAGCAATGGATACTGAAGATCCTTCACGACAAAATATTACAATTAGAGGCATCCCTGAGGAAATTCCGCCCTAGCGAACTTTCGTTGTATCTAAAACGTCTATTCCTCACCATTGTTCCTACCTTATCGGATCTGGACTTGACTATTGATAGGGCCCACAGGGTGCCTAAATCCAAAGCGGCCCCAGAGCGAGCATCGAGAGATACCACAACTAGGGTCCATTTCTTCCATATAAAAAGAGCACCTTATGTTAGGCACTACAAATTCAGAGCCCAATCAAGTTCAATCCAGTGTGAAAAGACTGGCAGATTTACGCCCCTGCTCACACCTGCATCATGGGTTTCTGTTCTTCTGCTCAGTCAGAGGAACAGAACAAGAGAAAACCGGAGGCAACAGCTCCGTTGCACCACAGACACCACCGGTGGTCGATGAAACCTATGGACTTCCTCGGCTTTCCATCAGTGTGTCCATGGCTTTACCGGAAACCATAGAACAGCGTGCTGCACTACTGTTTCCGGTAATCTCGTTCCGATCTACAATCGATGCCCCTAATGGAGCCTCCAATGCAGATGTGAACCGGGCCTAATCTGTTCCTCAGTCAGGTTGAAATTGCCCACCTAATCTAAGATTGTGCAGTCGTTATGACTGCAGTTCTGATACAACATCACAGTTTGTTTGTTTCTTTTTACCAACCTCTCTAATATAAAAGATCAGATAACAAATCACCGGTTGTGAGGCCCCCTACACAACACATTTATGCCCTAAATTTAGAGTGTACGTTGGGAAAGCTCACGGCGTACACTCTTGCCCTGTCCATAGGGCTCCATTATCCTGACAGAGCCAAAACAAAAAGGTGTCCTTTTGGGCATGTGTCAGGCTGGCACACGTTAGTAAACTTTTTTTTTTTTTTTTTTTTTAAATTAAGGAATGGAATAGTGTAGCAGCCGTCATTGTTCCTCCTTGGAGGATCCTGCTAAAAAAAGGGAATACCACACGGTATACTTTTTCTTTTTTTGAATATTGGAACCCATGTGTGGTGGATACCACTGTATGGCATCAGTCACAGGTAACTGTTTAGATTATACGTCAGGTGGCTTCCTCAGGGCTGGTGTCGCAGAGAACTGCTTCAGGTAGCGCTCGGCCTGGGGATTCAGGTCCTGGGGAAGCTCCTGACGTAACTTTCCATTCATGGTCAGTAACGTCAGGAGCTTCCCCGGGGCCAGATTACAGCGGCAGAGCACTTCAAATGCTCAACCCGGCAACTCTGGCATTGTAAAGCTCCTGACATCACTGTCCATGTTTGGACAGTGACGTCAGGAGCTTCTCTGGGAACAGCGTTACAGGCATTGATCTGCCAGGGGAGTTCGGCTGCATGCTCATACAGTTGATTACATTGAAATCATCCGTCGGAGACACACGTACGGAGTCCACCTAACATATACCTCCGACAGAAGGCAACATGTTGATGTGAAGGGGGCCTAACAAGCAATAGATTATTGGCCAGATATTCCAAAACAAATTTTCTTACTGCTTTTCCTGTCAATTGCCTTTTTTTTCCTCTTCATTTTGTGTCTTATTTTGCAGAGTTTTTTGACGCGGAAACCGCGTCGCAAAACTCTGCAAAAACGGCCCGAGAACGACTCCCATTGATCTCAATTGATCTTCGGGCGCTTCCGCCTCTGACCTCCCATTGACTTCAATGGGAGGCAGGAGAAAGGGTATTTCTCGCTGTTTTATGCCCGCGGCGCTCAATGGCCGCGGGCGAAAAACGGCGCGATAATCGCCGCGAAAATCGGCGTGCAGGGAGAGGAATATCTGCCTCAAAGTTCCAAACGGAATTTTGAGGCAGATATTCCTCCCCCAAAATACTCCGTGTGAACATAGCCTTAGAGTGAATTCAGATGCTGCAGTTACTGCAGATTTTCTAGCAACTCTGCGGCAGAAAGTCCCCAGTGCGTGGACATTTTTTGGTGTGAAATACTGGCATAAAATATGCAACAACCTTGCGGCAGCATAAGGTAAAATTAGTGCAGTCATTATGACAGGAGCTTGGCAAGGTGCAAAACTAAAAAGATCCATTCTCACATTGTACTGTCAAGTTAGCGCTTTAAAAACCTATATAAATATTCAGTGTTTGCTTGAGATTGCCTATTATTCACATGGTAAAAGAGAAAAAAATAAGTGGCTTCATGCTACCATGTAACAAACATGTTAGATTTAACCCCCTCCCGCTGCAGCCACTTTTGACCTTCCTGACAGCCTTCTTTTTCAAATCTCACTTTAACACGTCTAACACGTCTCACTTTATGTGGTAATAACTTTGGAATGCAAGAAATATTATGTTCTCATGACACATTGGACTTAAGTTAGTGGTAACGTTTGGTTGATACATTCAGTATTTAATTGTGAAAAAGACCAAAACTTAGCGAAAAATTGCAAAAATTAGCATTTCTCTAAATTAAAATGTATCTGCTTGTAAAACAGATAGTTAAACCACACAAAATAGTTGCCGATTAATACTTCCCATATGTCTACTTTAGATTGGAATAGTTTTTTTTCACATCCTTTTATTTTTCATAGGAACGTTACAAGGCTTAGAACTTTAGCAGAAATTTCTCACATTTTCAAGAAAATTTCTATAGGCTATTTTTACAGGGATCAGTTCGGTGGAGGTAGCTTTGAGGGGGCCCATACAATACAAACCCCCATATATCACCCCATTTTAAAAACTGCACCCCTCAAAATATTCAGTTTCTTAAAGGGAATGTGTCGCTAGAAAAAAAAAATTTCTTTTTTTAGTTAAACAGTTAGGGTATGTGCACACACACTAATTACGTCCGTAAAGGACGGATGTATTTCGGCCGCAAGTCCCGGACCGAACACAGTGCAGGGAGCCGGGCTCCTAGCATCATACTTATGTACGATGCTAGGAGTCCCTGCCTCGCTGCAGGACAACTGTCCCGTACTGTAATCATGTTTTCAGTACGGGACAGTTGTCCTGCAGCGAGGCAGGGACTCCTAGCATCGTACATAAGTATGATGCTAGGATCCCGGCTCCCTGCACTGTGTTCGGTCCACTACTTGCGGCCGAAATACGTCCGTCAATTACGGACGTAATTAGTGTGTGTGCACATACCCTTAGTGTATAAGTGATTAAACATTGTTCTAATTTTTTCACAAGTCAGGAAATATTATACATTAGATTCTAATTTATAACATTTCCCAGTGCTGGTCACTAGATGGAGCAATTCCCAAAATTGCAGCATTGGCATGTGGTAAAGCAACCACATTGCTTTATGCTGCAAAATTTGAGAATACACACTCGCTCTAGTGAGCTCACAGAATCCCCCCTCCCTTATCCTGGCTAGTGCCAGGAGAAAGGAGGTGATTGAACGGTCAAACCTCCTACACTGTGTGTCGCCATTTTTTGAGCTAACACACAGTGTAGTAGGCTTACATACAGTAGTAATCACACACTAAAACACGTACATACACAGACCTAACTTACCTGCTCCTGCCTGCCGCCGCTCCCTCCAAGTGCACAAGTCCGGAAGCCGCAACCAGAAGTAGTAATCTTACTGTCCGGCCGCGGCTTCCGGTCCACAAGAAAATGGCGCCGGACGTCGCTCGGCCGAAGACCTTCAATTTGGACTGTGTGGGAGCGGCGCATGCGCCGTTCCCACACAGACGGCGTACAGCATAGTGGATGGAACGGGTCCCGTTCGCATTCACTATGGGGCTGTATGTGTCGTATTCCATGTCTGTATGTGTCGTTAATTGACACATACAGAGATGGGAAAAAAAATGGCAGCCCCCATAGACAAGAAAAAGTTAAAAAATAAAAAAAAGTAAAAACACAAACACACAAATAAATAAAACATTTTTTAATAAAACACTAAAAGCAACACTCGTCCTTTAACCCTTTAGGCGTTTCACAAGAATTAAAGCCAAGTGGAGGTGAAATTTCCAACTTTTTTTTTATGCAGAAATTCATATTTAATAAAAAAAAAATTGTAACACAGAAGGTTTTATCAGGGAAACACAACTCAATATCTATTGCCCAGATTCTGCAGTTTTTAGAAATATCCCACATGTGGCCCTAGTGTGCTAATGGACTGAAGCACAGGCCTCCGAAGCAAAAGGAGCACCTAGAGGATTTTGGGGCCTTTTTATTGATTATATTTTAGGCACCACATCAAGTTTGAAGAGGTCTTGTGGGGCCAAAACAGTGGAAACCTCCCAAAAAGACCCCATTTTTTGAAACTACACCCCACAAGGGATTCATCTAATTTGGACGCAAAAATGTAACATTTTTATTTTTTTCCAATTAGATGTAGTTTTAGCTAAAAAAAAAAAAAAAATTTAAAAACAACGTCCACAAGTAATAATGAAGAAAAAGCCCCACAACATTTGTAAAACAATTTCTCCCAAGTACGGCAATACCCCATATGTGGTCACAAACGGATGTTTGGGCACACGGTAGTGCTAAGAAGGGAAGGAATGCTATTTGGCTTTTGGAGTGCAGATTTTGTAGGATTGGTTTCTGGTCGCTATGTCGCATTTGCAAAGCCCCTGTGGAACCAAAAACAGTGAAAACCCAAGCAAAAGTGACCCCATTTTGGAGACTACAGCCCTCAAGGCATTCACCTAGCGGTGTAGTGAGCATGTTAATTAGTGTGTTTTGCAGAAATTAGTGTGCACTCGATGTTGCAGAGTGAAAACTGGATTTTTTCCATAGCTATGCCAATATGTGGTGCCCAGCTTGTGCCACCATAACAAGACAGCTCTCTAATTATTATGCTATGCTTCCCGGTTTTACAAACACCCTACATGTGGCCCTAATATTTTGCCTTGACATTCGACCAAGCTCAGGAATGAAAGAGCACCATGCGAAATTGAGGCCTAATCTGGCGATTTACAAAGTATTGGTTCACAATTGTAGAGGCTCTGATGTGAAATAATAAAAGAAACCACTGAGAAGTGACCACATTTTGGAAACTATACCCCTCAAGGCATTTATTAAGGGGCGTAGTGAACATTTTCACCCCACAGGTCTTTTCCATATATGAATCCGCTGCAGATGGTGCAAAGTAAAAATGTAAATATTTCCCTATATATGCCATTTTAGTGAAAAATATGTTGTGCCCAGCTTGTGCCACATCCCAAAAAACTGTTAAAAGGGTTCTCCCAGGTATGGCCATATATGTGGAAGTAAACCGCTGTTTGGGCACACTGTAGGGCTCAGAAGGGAGGGAGCGCCATTCGGAGCGTGGATTTTGCTTGGTAGTAATTTTGTTTGGAGTTTTACTGGTAGTTTAGTTTATAATGTGGGGTTATATGTAAGCTGGGCAGAGTACATCAGGGGCATAGTCAGGTGGTATAATAACCGGGTTAAAAAACAACAAACAATAAACTAATCCATAGATGTGTTAGGGCAGATTCACACGAACGTTGCGTTTTTGCGCGCGCAAACAACGCAGCGTTTTGCGAGCGCAAAAAACATTTGACAGCTGCGTGTGTCATGCGTGTCTGATGCGCGGCTGCGTGATTTTCGCGCAGCCGGCATCATAGAGATGAGGCTTGTCAACGCCCGTCACTGTCCAAGGTGCTGAAAGAGCTAACTGATCGACAGTAACTCTTTCAGCACCCTCGACAGTGAATGCCGAACACAACAGCGAAAAACCTGTAAAAAAAAAAAGATAAAGTTCCTACTTACCGAGAACTTCCCGGCCGTTGCCTTGGTGACGCGTCCTTGGTGACGCGCCTCTCTTGACATCGGGCCCCACCTCCCTGGATGACGCGG
Source organism: Rhinoderma darwinii (assembly GCF_050947455.1). NCBI lineage: Eukaryota > Metazoa > Chordata > Amphibia > Anura > Rhinodermatidae > Rhinoderma > Rhinoderma darwinii. The sequence goes on from NC_134690.1 coordinate 115,358,278, forward strand.
CAGTCCAAGTGACCGCTGCAGCCTGTGATTGGCTGCAGCCTGTGCTTGGCCTGTGATTGGCTGGAGCTGTCACTTGAACTGAAGTGTCATCCCGGGAGATCGGACTGCAGGAAGGAGACAGGAGTTTGGCCGAACCCGGTGAAGTTAGCTTCGGTTGTCGGGGTTCGCTCCTCGCAAAGACACTCCGTTTGGATGCTTGGAAACAGAAAAGCACGTGGTGCTTTTCTGTTTCCATTCATCCTTTTGACAGCTCGTGCGCTGTTTCAGTCTGTTCGCACGGAAGTGCTTCCGTGCGACCTGCCTGGTTTTCACGCACCCATTGACTTCAATGGGTGCGTGATGCGTGAAATACGCAGTTATTGAACCTGTCGCGTATTTTGCGCAGCGAACCAACGCTGCGCAAAATACACGGACTGTGTGTACTGCCCCATAGACTTCTATAGGGCATTGCGTGCCGCGCGAAAGCCACGCGGCCTACACGCTGCCAAATCACGTTCGTGTGAATCCCCCCTTACACTGTGAAGCAATCCTTTCTGCACAGGCCAGCGTCGCACTGGTAAACGTTGTCCTTTCGTATCCCCCCTTTTGGTCCACACTCCACATCTTTGCAGTTTGGGGAATTTTGCTGGGAAGTGTTGTCCTGGTAGAATACGGGCGCAATCGCTTCCAGCAGATATGTTTGGGCCCTACCCTTCCTGGTTCCCTAATTTTAGGGCCTTGATAAATCACCTCTTGAAACAGAAGAAATGTTCCCCTCGGGCTTGCACAACTGCATATTCTTTCCTGACTTTTTGGAGCCCTAATTAATTTTTCATAGACGTAGTGGTAGGAAGGCTGATTTTTTGCGGGACGAGCTATAGTTTTTATAGGTACCGTTTCTGGATACACGTGACTTTTTGATCACTTTTTATTCCAATTTTTGTAGGGCAAAGTGACCAAAAAAACACGTGGGATAAATAACCTAATATTTTTATAGTTCAGGCAGTTATGGTCGCGGCGATACCAAATATGGTTTATTTCTTTCAATAATAAAAAGGACTTGATAAGGGAAAAAGGGCGATTGTGTTTTGTTTTTTTATTACTTGAAACTTTTATTATGTGTTTTACAACTTTTTTTGTCTCCACTATTTTAGTCCCACTAGGGGATTTGAAGGTCCAACTGTCTGATTTATTTTTTCTAGTACAGTACAATGTATTGGATCTGTCAGTGGTTCACTGACAGCAAGCCGATTAGGTTTCGCCTCCGGGCGGAGCCTAATCTGCTTCCGTATTTGCAGAGCAGGATCCCATTGTTAGGCCTCCTGTTGCCATAGCAGCAGTCGGTAGCCCTGCGATCACATGCACGGCTGCCGATCTGCTGCCAACCTCTAAGATGCAGCGATCGCTGCATCTAAGGCGGAGCTAGCTCAAGTTGCTGCCGTTACAGGTGTATGCCAGCTGTAACATACAGTTGACATCCACCGCTCATGACGCCAGCTGAACTCATGAGCCAGCGCAATCTTGCTGTCTGCTACGGAAGTCTTTTAGGCCCGACGGGGCCTGGAAGGGTTCCGTACTGGGCCGACCGGGAGGCCAGTATTAGGCCTCCAGTTTCCATTGCAGCCACCGGAACCCCAGCAATTTCATTGCTGGGGTGCAGATCAGCTGCAGACCCCTTAAATGCAGCGATCACTTTTGACCGCAGGGGTTAATGTTTGCTTTTGACCGCAGCATTTAAGGGGCTAAATTCGCTCCCTTCTATTACAGCAGTGTGACCGCTGATACCAGGGGATGACGGCACCGAAACTGCTGAGCCGGTGCCATACATTTGTCGTATGGATACAGCAAAACGTGGGAAGCACTAGTTTTCCATGACTTATCCGTACGACAAATGTTGGGAAGGGGTTAAAGATGGCCATACCAATTAAAGGTTATCCCATGGCAAATGTTAATACCAGAAGTCCTGAAATGCTATTAATAGCAGTTTTTACCAATAATTTGCAGTGTTTCTAGAATTGTGCAAGTGGTTATCCAGCACACAAGACTTGCAGCACATTAACAAAACTAACACATTGACTCTGGGCACTCAGGTGAATAACAGGTTTCCTCACCTATTTTAATCCGTTAACAAGTGGGTGCTAGTTCCCGTGTCAGAATGAAACCGTTAAATACAACTTACTTTAAAAAAAAAATCTACCGTATATATAATAACTACAGTAAAAATAAAAATCACTTTTTATTTTGTAAAAAAAATACATACATGGTTTCGTGTCGATCGTAACGACTTTAACAACTGAGAACACATTAAACCCCCCCCCCAAAAGTTAATCAATACGTCCCCAAAATAATACTATTGAAAACTACAGATTGTCAGCAAAAAACAAGCCCAAATATGGCCAGACAGAAAAATCAAAAAGTCACGGCTCTTGGAATTTTATTTTTCTTTTAAAAAAAAAGGCTTTTTATTTTGCAAATGTGGTAAAATATAAAAAATTTTTTTACAATTTTTAGCATCGCCACAATCCTACCGACCCATAGAATAAAGATAACGTGTTAATTCAAAAACAGTGCTGGAATGAATAGCAGGTTTTTTTTTTCAATTCCCTCCCAATAAAAAAAAAAGTTAATCAATAGATTATATGCACCAAAAAACGGTGCAATTGGAAAATAGCCGTAAGAGGGCTTATCTTTTGCGGGACGAGTTCTATGTCAGGGAAAAATAAAAAAACAGAGATGACTCTTCGAGTGCAATGGTGAAAAAGCTAAAAATGATGCTTGGTCATTAAAGGGGTTTTCCCCATCAGAGACATTTATGATCTATCGACAGGATATGTCATAAACGTCAGATAGATGCGGGTCCCACCTCTGGGACCCGCACCTATCTTTAGAACGGGGCCCCCTAAAGCCCGTTCTACCGCTCTGTGTTGTGGATGAAGCGCGTGATTTCCAACTATGAATTACGGAAACTACGTAGCTTGCTGAGCTACGCTGTTTCCTTAACCCCCATAGTAGTGAATGGCAGTTATGGAAGCAGTGTAGCATGTGAGCTACTCTGTTTCTGTAACTACCATTTCGTTCTATGGGACTTACGGAAACAGTGTAGCCCAGAAAGCTGCGCCATTTCTGTAATTCATGGTTGCTAGGGCGTTAAAAGTTTGGGTTACTAATGTTTTGTTTTTTTGTGTTATTTTTTTTACAGGTTCCGATGTTGGACTACCTCGATGATAGCGTTTGTTTTTTTTTTATAAAATGGTTAACGAGGGTTGTGGGGGGGGGGGGGTTAATTTAATAAGGCTCTGTTCACATCTGCGTTGGGGTCCCGTTCTGACGTTCCGTCTGAGGTTTCAGTCAGAAAGGGGACCCATATAAGGCAGTGCCGGAAACCAGAGGTTTCCGTTTCCATCACTATTGATTTCATTATTAGTCGACTACGCTATTGCTTCCGGCAAAACGACGGATCCGGTGCACAAGACAAGAGACAAACTGAAACCACGGGCACCAGCTCTGTCACCATTGAAATCAATGGTGATGGAAACGGAAATCTCCGACGGAACGTCAGAACAGGACCCCAACGCAGATGTGAACAGATCCTAAAATATATTTTTCTGTGTGTCTGTTTTTTTGAAAACTTCATTATTACTGCCTTAGCAATGGCCGCTGTCTGATTGACAGTGTCCATTACTAAGGGGGGCTTAGTGTTAGTAATGGACGCTGTCAATCAGACAGTGGCCATTGCTAAGGCAGTGGTAATAATGTTAAAAAAAATTAAAAAAAAAGACCCATAGAAAAAAAAATTGGTTTATTGAAATAAAAAACCCCCACTCAACCCTCGTTAACCATTTTATAAAAAAAAAAAACCTCGAATCCGAAGTAGTCCCAACAACCAAACCTGTAAAAAAAAAAAACTCAAGTAAAACGTTAGTAATAAGAAAGGATGGAATAGCGTAGTAGACTTAGGCCTTATTCACACGAACGTGTTTAACGTCCGTGATACGCGCGGGAAAATCACACGCGTCGCACGGACCTATGTTAGTCAATGGGGCCGTTCAGACAGTCCGTGATTTTCACGCAGCGTGTGTCCGCTGCGTAAAACCCACGACATTTCCTATACTTGGGCGTTTTTGCGCATCACGCACCCATTGATTCGCGCAACAGTAGATCAAGAAATGATGGGAAAAATAAAACCACTTCCTTCATTTCTTTTTCTAAACATCAAAACCGCATTCCATAAGGATGGCAAATGCGTGAAAATCACGCAGTCACGCAGCAAGCACTTATGACACACGGAAATGCAATGCGCAAAAAGCACACGTTCGTGTGAATAAGGCCTTAACTTAATTCCACAGCATGTCAATTTATGCTGCGTTTTTGTTTTTTCTGTTGCGGGTTTTCCCCATTGAATTAAATGGGGATGCAAAACCCGCAACAGAAAGCCATGTGTTGCGACTTGTGCGGCATAATCGCAGCGATTACGCTGCAAAAATTGCAACTCAAAGACACTTACCCAGAACGCCCTCCTTCTTCCTGCAGTCCAGCCTCCTGGGATGACGTTTCATCCCATGTGACCGCTGCAGCCAATCACAGGCAGCAGTGTCACATGGCCTGCAACGTCATCGTAGGAGGCTGGAGCGGACGTCAAAAGAGGGGGTAAGCATGAGCGCTTTTTCACGCAGTGGAAATTCAGTCCAAAAAACCAGACTAGAATTTGGTGTGATTTTTCGGACAGAAGGTGCTGCAGGCTCCAGGTCGCATACATTGCGTGATTTTTATGCAGTGTATCTGACCAGCAGAAACACGACCGTGTATTTGCGTCTGAAATATATGAGAAATATATGCGGATGAATCGCGGACCCATTAATGCGGACCGTGTGTGGACCGCAATTGCGGACCGAAAAAACTCAGGGCAAGTTGTTTTACGGTCCGCAATTGTGGTCCAACCCCATTGAAATAAACGCACATCTGTGTGCACGGGTGATTGTGGGCAGCCCGCGGATGACACTCACAAACCGTGCACACAGCTACGGCCGTGTGCAGGAGGCAATAAGGCTGCATTCTGTAAATCAGGCGTTTTCTCCACTATTGGTTTGACAACATAAAAACACCTGTCTAAAGGGACCGCAGCATTTGTCACTCTTTAGTGTTTACCAGGCACAGCACCCAACATATCCGTAGCGACTGTCTGGGAATGCATCTCGGTCCTATTCACTTGAATGGAACCGGAACTGCAATCCTAGGCACACACGCTATGGATGTGTATGACTCTACCTGTAAACTGCTAATTGGTGGGGGTGCCGGGTGTCAGACCCCCAACGATCTGATATGGACAGCCTATTCTAAAGAAAAGCCATCAATATAAAATGCCTGGAGAACCCCTATAAGACACATCAGTCTTATTAACATAATCAGGCTCCAGTTAGACCTATCAATACTCTGTGTCTTGGGTCAAAAAGGGCACCCAAGTCATTAGCCCCTTAGTGACCAGCCTATTTTAGGCCTTAATGACTAAACAATTTTCTTAGTTTTTCCATCGTCCGATTGAAGGAGCTAACGTTTTTTCTTTTTCCATACTGTCCACCCTTTAGTTTTTATTTAACATTATATTAAAAAAAATTCAGTCCCACTAGGCGACTTCACTATGCTATATTTTGATCGCAGATATAATGCTTTGGTATCGTTAGTATACCAAAGCATTATTGGCAGTCAGTGTAAAACTGACAGCAATCTATTAGGCCATGCATCTGGTACTGCCTAATAGGCATATAGTCATGGTAGGCCTGGGGGACTTCGATGGGGTGCCTTGGCAGCCGGGGGCCTAACTGAGGCCCGCGATTGCGGGCTGCCAATGGGTGACAGAGGGAGAACTCCCTCTGTAAGCCACACTAACTGGCGCGGTCACTATTGACCGCAGCATTAAAGAGGGTTAAACGGCTGCAATTGAAGGAAACTTTGATCGCTACGGTTAGAGCAGGAGCCCGGCTCTCATTAGACAGCTGAGCATCCGCTCCAGCCTGCATGGCACTTGGGGTCAGTTCACACTGAGTTTTTTGACGCGGAAACCGCAACGGAAAACGTGCCAAAAATGACTCCCATTGATTTCAATGGGAGGCGGAGGCGTTTTTTTCCCCCGCAATCGGAAAAAACTGCTCACGGGAAAAAGAAGGGATATGCCCTATCTTCGGGCGTTTACGTCTCTGACCTCCGATTGAAATCGATAGGAGGCAGAGAAAGCGTATTTCGTGGCGTTTTTTGCCTGCGGCGCTCAATGGCCGCAGGCAAAAAACCGCCGCGAAAATCGGCGTGCAGGCAGAGCAAAATCTGCCTCAAAATTCCAAACTGAATTTTGAAGCAGATTTTCTGCCTGCAAAAAACTCTGTGTGAACCCAGCCTTAGACTGGCCTGCCATGAAAAGGCGGCGGCCCTGCCAAAGGCCCCTTAGTGACCACCGTGAAAAGGCGTATTGGTGGTCACTAAGGGGTTAAGGCAAGATGCACCTTGCATTGGTCAAAACCCAATGGCTGAATGAGGAAAATTTATATTTCCATTTCTACTCACTCATCATAACTAATAGGACAACAGCCTCTTTATCCACAGGACTGATTTTGTGAGGTCCTGTAGATAAAGGGGTTATCCCATCACAAAAAATTATCACCTATCCATAGGATAGGTGGTAAGAATGTGATTCTTGGTCCCACCGCTGGAGAACGGGGGTTCCTGAGTCCCCTGAATGAAGGGAGCAAATGTGGCAGCGCAACCACCGCACCGTTCATTCAGGGGACCAAGGACACACGTTCTCCTGTGGATAGGTGATAAGTTGTTGTGGTGGGTTGACCCCTTTATGGAAAGGTGTGACAAGATACAAAATGTGTTTAAATACACTAATAGAAAATGCAAAAGTGTACCTTCTAGGGAACATAATGTCCCAACAAACACATCCAAATAGTTACCAACCTTGGTAGGTAGATCCAATCCAAATAATATTTATTGTCAGGAGTAACCATTAATGTGTTGGTTCTTAATGACCCTCCTGCCTTTTCTCCTATTTTACCGATTACTAATATTCATCAAAATCTAACTGGTTCTGGTAGAGAAGCAAGTATTAGGGTATGTTCACACGCAGTGACCAGAAACGTCTGAAGATCAGGAGCTGTTTTCGCCTGAAAAAAGCTCCGTATCTGCAGACGTTTTTTTTCACAACTTGTTTTTTGCGGCCATTTTTCAATGGAGTCAATGAAAAACGCCTCCAAAAACGTCCCAAGTGTCCTGCACTTCTTTTGACGAGCCGTCATTTTACGCGCCGTATTTTGATAGCGACGCTTAAAATAAAGGCTCGTGGGAACAGAACATCGTAATTCCCATTAAAAGCAATGGGCAGATGTTTGTAGGCGTATTAGGGGTGTTTTTTTCAGGCGTAAAACGCCTGAAAACACTGCGTGTGAACATACCCTTACTCTATATCTCCTGTACCAGAATCAGTTATATTTGGAGTAAGTCTTAGTGAACTTCTCTACTTTCCTTAAAAGGGGTTGTCCCACGACAGACTTTTCGCCTTAAATCTACCAAAATGGTGACAGGAAGGGTTAACAGTGGATATAAAAGAGCATAAGTACCTTTCCTCCTACTTTTTGTAGGAGGGTTCCAGAGGGGCACACACGATGGCATTAGAGGCTATTTACTACAAGCCCCATAATGTCTTGCATGTGCCTCTTCCTCATTGCCCCCCCCAGCTGCCTTATCGCTGCATGCCTAGTCTCCTATTCTACAGTGGTCAAAAAGTACGTCCATAATAGTCCACGCACATCGCCAATCAATTTTACAACCCGCAGTCCAGGACAATGCTGCGTTTGTCGATTACACTCAGTAGGTCCCCTGCTCTCCAGGCAACTTTGTGCTACTGGACATGCTCCGCTTTCTCGCTAAGAAGCTGTGAGAAGTCAGAGTAGACGAGACGGTCAACTAACTCCAGTTGTATCAATTCGCTGATACTATAGAGATAGATCCGGCTCCGCAGCCTGTGCTTCTGCGTGTCCTCCAGTGAAAGCATCACTGGAAAGACGTGCACGGACGCTTTCTAAAGAAACAGCAGAGGGTCGAGTGGTGGTTCATCTTCATTATCAGCCACCGCATTACCCAAAATGTACCACGCGGGTAAAATTGTAACAGAATTTCATGTGTACACATTTCGGTAGTCGCTTGTGAATTTCAGAGAGCGCTAATTCGGAGAGTAATTTTCATACATTTCTATTGTCATAATAGAAAATGCATTTGACGGAAACGGAGGGGATCACTTTATTGATGATGAGAGGGTATGGCGGAGAAAAAATAAAATCCTATCGAGAAGTAGCGGCTTTATTCAATGCCACTTATCCTATCCGTGATCCAATTTCATTGTCCACTGTTAAAAGAACTGTTCATCATTTCGAAATGACCGGTTCAATTACAGATGCACCAAGATCCGGAAGACCCAAACATGCTAGTAATGATGAAAAAGCTTTAGATGTTCTGCTCACTGTAATAATCCTCATACATCTGTCTCAAGTGGAGCACAACAAGCGACTACCGAAACGTGTACACGTGAAATCATGTTACAATCGTAGACAAGGTCCATTATGTATCGCCGAGACCGATTGTAATAATACGTAATTTAAAATTAACATTTAAGATTTTGCTGCAAGCGCCCACCCCTCCCAAGGGGGTGGGTGTTTTTTTTTGCATGAACTGGTAGATTTTATGAGCAAAAAGTTAAGAGGGTTATCATAGTTATCTATGACACTAGAAGTCGCTGCCTTGCTGCGGGAAAACGGTCACGCACTGAAAACATGTTTTCAGTATGGGGCAGTAGTTCCGCGGAGAGGCAGGGACTCCTAGCGTCATAGATAACGATGATGCTAGGAGCCCGGCTCCCTGCAGTGTGTTCAGTCCGGGAAATGCGGCCGACCTGCGGATCGTATATCACGGACTGAAACACGCTCGTGTGAATCCAGCCTTAGGGTCAAAGTACACTATGCATATTACGTGTGGTTTTGCCATGCGTATTTCCGTGTGGCAAAACCGCAGCATAATACAGTACCAGCATATGCAATGAGATTCCTGGGAATCTCATGTCCATGCTGCAGTATTTTCCCACACGTAAATTGACCCGCGGTGCGTATTTTCAGAACCGCAGCGTGTTAATTTATCCCGTGATTCCGCTTGTGAATTCTATCTCCTCAGTTCTACAGAAATACGCAGAAAAACACACAGCATGAAAATGCAGCGATTTACGCAAAACCTAAAGACCACAACGAAAAAAACGCATTAAAAAACGCACCTTCGAGTGCATTTTTCCCCTGAAAATGTCTTGTGGCTTTGCTGCGTATTTTCTGCAGTAAAATATGCGACATGGGCATGTAGCTTAATAATGCTAGTGAATGAAGAAGTCAGCGCCTCCAAAACAATTCTGAGGTAAAGCCCTGCCTGGCCCACCTGAGGTAAAGCCCTGCCTGGCCCACCTGAGGTAAAGCCCTGCCTGGCCCACCTGAGGTAAAGCCCTGCCTGGCCCACCTGAGGTAAAGCCCTGCCTGGCCCACCTGAGGTAAAGCCCTGCCTGGCCCACCTGAGGTAAAGCCCTGCCTGGCCCACCTGAGGTAAAGCCCTGCCTGGGCAGCATCCCACCTGAAGCAGTAATTGCATGCCGTCACTTTTCAGGTGGCACTAGGAGGCTAGTCGCCTGTCCCCATCAGTTGTGCTAGGTGGCTCTCTTTTCCCCAGAAAAAATGTAGTTATCAGATACCTGCAAGCTCTTGTTTTCCCAGACAACCAAAAGAAAACTTTCCAAACCAACTTTATGTGGGCCAGGGAACGGACTCCTAAAGGTCAGGGAAAAGTCTATTTTCTAAAATGATCAGTTGGTGACCTTAAACTAGTGTAGTCTGAGCTCCTGTAGACACAGAAATAGATAACACGGGCAGTTATTTTTAGGCTACCTATTAAGAACAGCTATCAGGATAGGTTTAAACAACCCTAAAGACATCTATGGATGGCTGGACAAAATACTGTAGACTTTAGGAGCAAGGTGGACACTTTTTTAGTGGCCCGGCAAGATGACCTAACAGAAAACACCCTGAAGAGTTTGGCACTATAGTGAAGCAGTTGAAAATTCTCTCATTGTTAAACCATTTATGGGAAAGCTTGATAAAAACAATATGGCCACTGTTCCTACTCAAATTAGAGATTGTAACCCAACTTTACTAGATAAATCAGCTACAGACTGTTCATATCTAGGAAGATCTGCTGAGGGAATCATTATATTGGACAGGTCAGTAAGGTTGTGATGGAAATGGGGATGTTGGTTAGAAAACTGTTGTACTGTATATAAAGAGCGCTGAAGCAATGTTTTCCGACCTCCAACAAAAACATGATGTTCTGGAGAAGACCCGAATGATCCATAAACCGTAAGCCAAAGAGCTGCAAACCATCACAATGACGAGGAACAGGACAGGAATCCTAAACACGAATGAACTTTTAAACTTTTTATGGCACGGAAGAAATTCACTCCAGATTTCTGATTCAATCACAAACTCTGTGCGATATACCACTGAGAACTGCAGATTTTTTTACCAGCAGTTTCTGAGAACGTAAGTTAAAGCGCAATGGTATGTTCACAAGCAGTGTTTTCAGGCGTATTTCCGGTCGTTTATGCTTCGAAAAACGCCTGAAACAACGGAAGCTGAACGCCTACAAACATCTGCTCATTGAAATCAATGGGAAAAACAGCATTTAGTTCACACGGGGCGTATTTTTACGCCGCTGTTTTAAAAACGCAGCGTAAAAAGACGCTCCGTAAAAAGTGTCACTTCTTGAGGCATTTTTTGGAGCGGATTTTCCATTGAACACTATGAAAAACGCCTCAAAAAAAAGCCTGAAAAGAAGCTCCAAATTAAAAGAAGCTTCATTTTCAGCTTCAAAAACACCTCAAAATCTGTTTGCTCTGAAAACAGCTCCGTATTTTCAGACGTTTTTGAGTTTGCGTGTGAAGATACCCTAATGGTATGTTCACACGACCTATTTTCAGACATAATTCAGGCGTTTAACGCCTCTAATTACGGCTGCAGACGTAATGGAGCCGTCTTTTCAAACATTTGCCCATTGCTTGCAATGGGTTTTACGTCAAAAGACGGCGCATAAAAATACGCCCGCGTCAAAGTGCATGTCACTTCTTGGGACTTTTTGGAGCCGTTTTTCATTGACTCCATTGAAAAACAGCTCCAATTACGTCCGTAAAAGACGCCACGAAAAACGCGAGTACTTGCAAAAACGTCTGAAATTCAGGAGCTGTTTTCGCCTGAAAACAGCTCCGTAATTTCAGACGTATTTTGCGTGTAGGAGGAACACTATTACTCTTAGAGGACTTGTATACTTTTTATTTTTCAGCAGTTTCCCTCTCTGCTCCCCTATATCGCTCTCAGAGTAGTGTGGAGGAGATTAAAACAGCAATACTGAGCAGTATTAGGGCCAGTTCACATGTTGCATAAATACTGCGGATTTTCCGCAACTCTCATCCACACTCTGCGTAAATTCATTCCACATGTCAGTTGTCTTTACGTATACGCTGCTTATATGTTGCGGGATTTCCCCATTGAATTCAGTAGATTTAAATCCTGCATCAAATAGAAGTTCCGTTTCAGCGATCCCGCCGCAAGAAACGGAATTCCGAAAAAAATAACCTCACCTAGGGATCGGTTTCATCCTACTGGAATGACTCATCTCACGTTACCGCCGCTGCAGCCAATCACAGGCTGTAGCAGTGGTCGCATGGATGAAACATCATCCCAGGAGGCCGGCCTGGATGACGTCAGAGGGACGGCCTCCTGGGATGACGCTGCAGCCAATCACAGGCTGCAGCGGTCTCCTGGACTGAGACGTCATCCCAGGAGGCTGGTCTGCTTGCTTGCCGGCTAAGTGCTGCAGTTTTTCACAGCACCAGTTTGGTGCGCTTTTTCGCCTGGAATTCCTTGCGGCGCACAGAGCGGATGCGCTGCGTGCTATTACGCAGTATATCCGCCACGTGTGAACCCTGCCTTACTGTGGATCCAGCACCGGGGTGACATATAACACTTACTAGAAGCAAGTCTGTGTGTGTGTTGGGCTGCATGTAACTACATTCCACAATGAGCTGATAATCTATCGCGTCTCAAGATGAATTTTAGAAGTGAATTGCGAATGAATGATCAAGTGCAGGAGGCGAGGAGTCCAATACATGGAAAAAGCAGCATTTTCTATAGTAAGATATACTATAAAATTGTCACTTGTACCATTGATTTATGTAGTTTGTTGAAACACCAGTAACGAGCAATCAATATGGCTACACTTCCTGTTCTGATATATATTTAATAAATAAATCATAAAATACCGGTGATTGGCCACAGTGACAACCAATCACCACATTGCAGCACACTAGTGGGCGCTGTATTACTAAAGTGCATGCACTGGGAGAGCCTCCCTGCATGTGCCATTGGTGATCGCAGTGTAGGCCACGGCTGCAATCACATGACAAGTCAATGGGAGGTTTGAAAGCAGACGCTTTCTCATTCCCTTGAAAGAGGCACAACAACATGTAGGCCTTACCTCCTCCCTCAATGCTCTAACTACACAAGATCTTGCATGTACGGTTAGAACATCTAATTCCAGTATACCCATTTTGTCCATCCAAGTCTTGGTATCCAGGGATCTGCAAAATAACTTCAGGTCCAAACGTTCCATTGGGTCTAAGGGTATGTTCACACGACAGCGTCCGTAACGGCTGAAATTACGGGGATGTTTTCAGGAGAAAACATCCCCGTAATTTCAGCCGTAACGGCATGTGCAGGCGCTTGAACGCCGCGTCCATTACGGACGTAATTGGCGCTGCTTTTCATTGGAGTCAATGAATAACGGCTCCAATTACGCCCCAAGAAGTGACAGGTCACTTCTTTGATGCGGGTGTCTATTTACGCGCCGTCTATTTACGCGCCGTCATTTGACAGCGGCGCGTAATTATACGCCTCGTGTGAACAGACAAACGTCAGCCCATTGCTTTCAATGGGCAGATGTTTGTCAACGCTTTTAAGCCGCATTTTTCGGACGTAATTCCGGGCAAAAACGCCCGAATTACGTCCGTAATTAGTGTGTGTGAACATACCTTAACAGTGGACTGCTTTCAGGGTTCCACAGACCTTCTTTTGCTACTTCCACAACTAATCCTAGGTCCACCAAAGCAAATGAATTCATCCCTAAACCCACACTTTCTCTACAAGGCAATAATTGAAGAATTCCTTGATTAGCTTAAAGACAAACAAAACTTTAAAGAGGCTCTGTCACCAGATTCTCAAATCCCTATCTCCTATTGCATGTGATCGGCGCTGCAATGTAGATAACTAACGTTTTTTTTTTTTTTTTTTAAACGTTCATTTTTGGCCAAGTTATGAGCTATTTTATATATATATGCAAATGAGCTTTGAAATGGACAACTGGGCGTGTTTTTTTTCGTATGTCCAACTGGGCGTGTATTGTGTTTTTAACTGGGCGTGTTTACGTGTATGACGCTGACCAATCAGTGACCAGTCAGCATCATACACTCCTCTACATTCATTTACACAGCACATAGTGTTCTTACTAGAACGATGTGCAGCCACATACACAAGTGTCCTGATAATGAATACACATGAAATCCAGCCTGGACGTCATGTGTACTCAGAATCCTGACACTTCTGAATCTTTTCTGTGAGATTCCAGCAATCCACACGTAATCTCGTGAGATTACGAGGTAAACGAGATTTAGTTTCCCTTGCTGGAAATCTCACATAAAAGAGTCAGAAGTGTCAGGATTCTGAGTACACATGACGTCCAGGCTGGAGGTCATGTGTATTCATTATCAGGACACCTCTTTAAGCAGCCTAAAAGACTAAGGGCATGTTCATACAGACAAAGACAGAGTATCCACCCTGTGTGCCGCAGGGAATTCCGGTCGAATAACCGCATCAAATTGTGGTGCAGTTTTCCGTCTGGAATGTCCGCTGCAGAAAACAAAAATAGATATTTACCATGGCGACACATCCCTCCGACGTCCTGCAGCCCTGGGATGCCATTTTAGCCTAAAAACTGCTGCAGCCTCTGATTGGCTGCAGATGTCACATGGGATGGAACGTCATCCCAGGAGGCTGGCCTGGATGAAGAAACACAGAATTCTGGGTAAGATATATTTTTTCAGAGTTGCGTTTTTTGCTATTTGTTAAGGGTTTTACCTCCCATTGAATTTAATGGGGGAAAACTCGCAACAAATAAGCAGCGTTTACGCAAATACAATTGACCGGATTAAACAACTGCATCGCAGGTCAATTTCTAAACGCTTTTTCCGCTCAGAATAATTGATCTAATCCGCAGTATTTACGCTACGTGTGAACTTACCCTTAGGCCTAGTTCACACAATGTTTTTGTTTTTTATGCCCCCAAATCTGCTTTTATTGATTTCAATGGAAGGCAGAGGAAGTTTTTGACCGCTCACGTGAAGAAAAAATATATATCTTGGAGCGGTTTCCACTTCTAAACCTACTTTAAAATCAATGGGAGACAAAAAAAAAAGTGACGCTTGTTTGAAGTGCTTTCTGGCGCAGCTTTTGACCGAAAACCGCCCGTCGTTATTGCATTTGCTTAATTAAAAAAAAAAAAAAAAGTTTTCAAATAAAAAAGCATCAAATGCTGGCATTTGAAACTCTGCCTCAAAAATCCTGAAGGAATTGTGAGGCATATTTTTTCAGACTGACACAAACCTGTGTGAATTAGGCTTTAAAAAGCATGGAGTCCTTTTCGGCTGCGCAGTAAAAAAAAATATGCATATAAAGTGCCACAGTATTTGCCAGCGTGATTTTTACAGGTGAAACTTATTAAGTTCATGTACACCAATAATAAATGTTGGGCCTCGTTCACATCTGCGTTGGGGTCCCGTTCTGATGTTCCGTCGCTGCTTTCTACCAGAACGGGACCCTGAACAGACACAAGCTGACACTCACGGAAACCAGAGGTTTCTGTTTCCATCACCATTGATTTCAATGGTGACGGATCCGGTGCACATGGTTTCAGTTTGTCTCTGTTGTACACTGGACCCGTTGTTTTGCTGGAAGCAATAGCGTAGTATCAGTTTATGTTTGTTCAGGGTCCCGTTCTGAAAAAAAGCGTCAGAACGTGACCCCCAACGCAGATGTGAACGAGGCCTTGAACTACCACAGGTTTTTAGCATATATAACATGTTTTATTGAAACACATGCTAAAACGTACATAAATGACATCAAATCCAAGAAAACGTTTTAGAAGGGAAAGTCAACACAGAAAACAATGGCTTAGTGGCTGCTGGAAGGAACACCTTTACCTGTAAATTAAATGTGTTTACTCTGTAAAAAAAACCCGCATAGGCAAAAACTACTCCTCTAAATGCACCCTTAGGCCACATGCGCACCATGCGGAGTTCCCTTGCGGAAAATTCGCAGTGTAATACAGTACTGGCAAAGTAAATGAGATTACAAGTAATCTCATCCACATGTTGCGGAATTTAGCACGAGAATGGACCAGCAGTGAGTATTTTAAAATCTGCAGCATATAAATTTCTTGCGTTTGTCAAGTGTGTGTGTGTTTGTATATATGTAATATATAAAAGCACACCAATAACCGCAGCATAACATCTGCACCTCTTTCCGCGTCAAAATGTAAAACAATGCATCCAAAAGCCGCATCATTAACTGTAGATTTTACCTGCGCTTATCTGCAGTTCTGATTAGGATTATCTCCACCAAATGACAGAACGTGTGCAAGTAGAATGGAAGTCATTGGAGATAGTCCTGGAAAATGTACGGCTTCTAGAGCTTTAAAATCGATTGGGTCAGCTCTTAATATTATAGTACACAACTTTTCTACTAATGGTATATATAAGACTATTGAAGGGTGCGGGTGATTTCTGCCAAGATAATTCTCTCAATGTCATATTAATCCACTTTAAAACGTATCTAAGCTGTCTTGAAGGGGCACTCCTATTCTTGGACATTTATAACACATGCCAGTCCTGCCTTCTGCTCCTGGGCTCCAGCCACTAACCGACAAGGTGGCCTAGTTTTCCGTAGCGTAGTTCACCGTGTGTGCCGTTTCTGTAACTCCCATTCCCTTCTATAAGAGTTTCGGAATCCGCATAACAAAAACGCACCCAGCTGTTTCCGGAAAACCCAGCTACCACATCAGTCACCGGCCCAGCAGCGGAAGATAGGACGAAGCTCAGGGAACCCATTCTAGAGATAGGTGCAGGTCCCATCTCTGAAAAAGCCCCTGTCCTCCTCACAGAAAGGGATTTGCCATCATCCGGGTGCTAGTAAAGCGTTGTGCCACTTTGTCTCCTTTTAGCTTTTTCCTACATGCTTAATAAAAGGGTGGGTTGGTGGACCACTTTATGTGAAAACACTGTGTATGGGGTAGGGAAAGCTCCTAATGCAAATATCGAACAAAGCAACATGTCCCCACTTACCCGCAGACTGCTTTCCTCTATAGTGGGAAACACCCAAAAATGTAATTAAAAAAAATAAACATACCAGACTTTTTTATTATCTTTTTTTAAACAGTGTGGCCAATGGCGATCTATGCCACTGTATGGTTGTACAGTGGCATATACGTCCGCGGTATATCCCAGGGGTGATGTGAACAGAGCTTTTGCTGCTTGACCAACATTTGCTCCTCACTGATTATCTACCTCTACACCACATGGAAAATAGGAAAAAACAAAGGCGACAAAATATTGCTTATTGAGGTATTCATTGTACAGATCTTTGCGTGTCACATGGTTTATTGCTTGCTACTTAACAACCGTGGCACGTGGTTTTTATGCTTCCCTCTAAGTCCTGACTCCGTCTACTGCTGTCCAATGTATCTCTGGAGAGGGAACGATCTCCTTTCAATTCCTTACAGTACAAAGCAGCTGCTCCTTCACATAACCTAATAAAGACAAGTCACAAAATCAGCTGCTGTAATATTATGTCTACCATAAAGCACCGCCAAATGACTCAAGAAGCAGCTGAGATTCCCAGCACAAAGTAGGAAGGAAGCCACAGACAAAAATCTATTTCACAATTGTGACGGGACATCTGTAATTCACATAATACAGTGATGAACAGAACTTAAAAAGGGGTTGTCCGGGATTTACAAGACGTTGGCTAAGGGTGTGTTCACATCAGCGTTAGGTTCCGTTAATGGGTTCCGTCAGACCTTTCAGTCAGGGTCCGTTAACATTACAATTGATTTCAATGGTAATGCTTCCATTGCTAATGATTTCCGATGGTCTCCACTCCGTGAGGTTTCCATTGTTTTGCCGGAATCAAAAGCGCAGTAGGCAACCGATAAGTCTTCAGTTGTCCATGCCCGGACAACCCCTTTAAGGCTCTGTTCACATTTGCATCAGATTCGGTCATGTGTCGGATAAAATTTGTGCATGCATGCAGCACATATGATGGAAACCTGACAGAACCCATTAAAGTCAAGGAGTTCTATCGGGCGCGTTTGGTGTCTTTTTGGATGAATTCTTTGTTTCAGTTTCCAAATGGATCATGTTTTTGTTTAACACGTTTAGTTTAGGCTTTGTACACAATCGTGCTAAACTTTTCCGTTCTGTCATAGAAACAAAAAGAATTAAAAACCTTTAGTGCCTGAGCCATTGCATCATGGACACTAATGGTACCTGACAAAACCCATTGACTTGGGTTTCATCAGGTTTCCATGAGGGTGCATGTTGTTTTACTGGAAGAAGTAGCGCGGTGCTATTTTTTTGAGTACTTTTCACCAGAACTACAAAGGAAGCCTCCAACGCAGATGTGAACAGAGCCCTATTGTAAGTATATATATACACACACACACACACACACACACACACGACGGTGCAACAGTAGGTCTATGGCTTCGTTAATATCTGCGTCTGGACTCAGTTCATGGGCTCCGATGGAGCTTTCCGTCAGGGGGAAAGCATAAATGGAATCCAAACTTAAACAAACGGAAACCATTGGTTTCCGTTTGTCACCGTTGGGTAAGGGTTCCATCGTTTTGATGGAATAAATAGCGTAATAGACCACGGCATTGATTCAGTCAACACGACAGAACCCTTACACAACGGTGACAAACGGAAACCATTTGCATCACCATTAATTTCAATGGTGACTGATCCGGTGCAAACAGAAAACTATGGTTTCCGTTCATGGGTTCCCCTGAAGAAAAGCTCAGACGGAGTCCTGACGCAGATGTGAACGAAGCCTATCCTGTAGAATCCTATGTCCTAGTCTCAGTCTGTCTGTCCTGTTTAAAAAAAACACACCTGCCGTAAACAGTGAAGTCGAACAGACATTTCTTGGCATAACAAAACCAATGATCTGTTAAAAATAAATAAATAAAAATAAAACTGACATTTCAAAACGCTAGCGTGTTGTGAACAGGCCCTAGCTCCCTTTTTATAAATTCTAGCTGGAATCTTTTTCTTCACGAGTTATTTTTTTGTGCACACACTTAGGCCTCATGCACACGAACATATTTTTTCCCTCCCATAAATACTGGCGTAAATACGAGTCCTTGGTCACATGTATTCGACCCGTATTGTACCAGTATTTACGGACCTGTGCCCGTAAATATGGGTCCGGTGTCACCAGTATTCCACCCGTATTTACGGGCATGTTTTCGCTGCAAAATTGCACTGCACTAATCGGCAGCCCCTTCTCTCTATCAGTGCAGGATAGAGAGAAGGGGCAGCCCTTTCCGTAGTAAAAGTAAAATAAATTCATACTTACCCGGCCGTTGACTTGGTGACGCGTCCCTCTGTTGACATCCAGCCCGACCTCCCTGGATGACGCAGCAGTCCATGTGACCGCTGCAGCCTGTGATTGGCCTGTGATTGGCTGCAGCGGTCACATGGGCTGAAACGTCATCCCTGGAGGCCGGACTGGAGGATGAAGCAGGGAGTTCTGGGTAAGTATGAACGTCTTTTTTTTTTTTTTTACAGGTTGATCTATAATGTGATCGGTAGTTTCTGTCCAGGGTGCTGAAAGTTACTGCCGATCGTTTAACTCTTTCAGCACCCTGGACAGTGACTATTTACGGACGTCGCCTAGCAACGCTCCCGTAATTACGGGTGCACACACGTAGTCACCCGTAATTACGGGAGCCCCATAGACTTCTATGGGCCTGCCTGTGCCGTAATTACGGCCTGAAATAGGACATGTTCTATATTTTTCAACGGCACGGGCACCTTCCCGTAAGCATATAGAAGTCCACGGGCGTTTTTACGTTCGTGTGCATGGGGCCTTAGGGTATGCCTCCAAACATCTGCCCATTGATTTCAATGGGGAAAACAGCGTTCTGTTCCCACGGGGCGTTTTTTTACGTGGCCGTTCCCATTTTATCAATTCCCTGTCTCCTAACTAATCTAATAGGCGCTTTGCTGCTGATAACTGCAGTGTGATTTGTTTTTTTTTTAAAAAACGTTTAGCATTTGCGAAGTTATGAGCATTTTTCCAATATTTAAATGAGCTTTTATTAGACAAGTGGAAGGTAACAGCGATTCTCCTGAGGTGGAGCTTCTTCACGGCCTCTGACACTGTCCAATCAGCATGAAGCTGCTTCACACACAGTATGAGACACATTCTAGAAGGAAGGGGGATCACTTCATACAGCCATATCTCAGGCTGTGGAACACTTAGAACAGCGGTTCTGGTGGCATATGAAAGAGGAGATTCTAATCTTTCATATGATCGCAGTTCTAGTTGTGACACAACCGGAGATATCGCCAGTTGAAAACACAGTCAGGAATGGAAGCCGTATACTATATGATCAGGCTGTGTTGCTGGGCAGGGAAGGGGAAGAAGCTGTATGCTGATTGGACAGCGTCATACAGAAAACATTACACCGCCCAGAGTGACAAGAAAGCGTCACCTCCTATTTGGCTATTAGAGCCACATTAAATGCTCATAACTTTGCAAATTTTTTTTTAAACAAATCACACTGTAGTTCTCAGCAGCAAAGCGCTTATTAGATTAGTTACGAGATGGGGAATTGGTAAACCGGTGACAGCCTCTTTGACATCCACAACCTGAAGCTTAATCTATTGAAAATCAAGACTGTACATTACCTATTATAAAAATAAAAAAAAAGGAAATCAGAATGGCCAATAATAATAACGGAGGGACAGCTGCTCGTCCTCGAATCCACCATGACCTTAACAGCATGTGTGCCACTACATAATGTATGTTAACACCTTCCCTACTACATTGGTAAGAAAATATGTCTTCGCAGAAGCACACAGATTTTCCAACAGGTCGGTAAATCTCTTAGAGACATTAGGATACATTCATATTCAGCGCTTGGAAAAAAAATGAGATATAGAGACACAAATACATACATAAAGACAATGAACGCTAAGAAAAAAAAACCACTGATATTAAGATTATTACTATATTGGAAAAGTATCCGATTCCATGTAGCCATTATCGGCCTGTGCATCGTTCGATAATTAGAGAGAAGATACCGCACAGCAATGAATAGCAACTGCCTGGGACTTGAAGAAAGCGTAGGCCTCCCAAATTACTGCAGTCATTCCAAGCCTGCTGATTCTGTAATCACCAGCCCCGGCAAACGTGTCTGCATGCGTGGGTCTCCTCTGTGAGGGAGGAGCGGGCACTGACTCACTGTGACGCACGCGTCATAATAAATTCTCCTATTTAAATTTAAAGAATAAGCAGCAGCCAATGAATCAGTTCATTACAAACGGTATAGTATGAGTGTCCTACATCGAAAATCACTTCTATCCCCCATAGTCTATTCAAATGTGGTATGTAATGTAAGGGTGACGTGATCATAGATCTAAGAAAAGAACAACTAGACTTTCCAGGTCGGAAAATTCAGGACACGTAAAACACGCCAACAAATCTCAATTTATGAAAAGAACGACTGGAAATCAAGTTGGAAAAAAACAGATGCCATATACAAATATTGAGATATTAGTTTGGTAGTCTTATGGCTATATATATATACACACGATTACCTACAAATGCGCTTGTGAACTTGTATGTGCATTAACGCTATGGACAAAGCGGTCACGCAAAAAAAGTGCGCAGCATGCAGTTTATACATAAAGCCCGCTCCTCACAGTTCTATCCGGAATACAAGTAAAATGCCAAAATGAAAGAGAACCAGTCATGCTTGTTTTTTTACCATATACCTCCCTTTATACCTGGCGTCCTCTCGACTCCAGAACTGTAATTAAAAAAATGTTGGCCCTCCCATTGTACCACTACAGCCCCTTCTCCGCTTGGTGCCTAATATGCTAATTTTGAGTAAAGGTACAGAGGAGACCTTATCTCTCTTCAGATGGCGTTGCCTCCTGCATCACGGTGAGGCTGTCCAATCAGAGCGGGTCTTCTGCATCACGGTGAGGCTGTCCAATCAGAGCGGGTCTTCTGCATCACTGTGAGGCTGTCCAATCAGAGTGGGTCTTCTGCATCACTGTGAGGCTGTCCAATCAGAGTGGGTCTTCTGTATCACTGTGAGGCTGTCCGCTCTGATTAGTAAGTGACCTGATCTCTTATTATAAACACCAATTACTAAAATGAAAGGGACCCCCCCCCCCCCACTCCCCGTCTTAACTCCTTAATCTTCAAGGTACTGTTGAGGACACTGCTAAAAGTATCTTCAGGATTGTAGACACATTTCAGTCCCATTGACTCCCACCATGAAAGTGTTGTCAACATTAGCTGAAAAATCTCAGAGCTAAAAAGTTGAAAAAACACAGTGAAGGAAAGAATGTCGGTGGCCGCTTTATTCTGCCAATTGATGGTGGTCCCAGCTACAGGACCCCAGCCCCCCCCCCCCCACCCCAATGTCATCAGATTAAAGAGACCTTCAGGGCATTCACAGACTAAGGCCCAATAAGGCCCGTAATTACGGGCCCATAGACTTCTATTGGCCACGGGTACCTTCAAGTATGCTTACGGGAAGGTGCCCGTGCCATTGAAAAATATAGAACATGTCCTATTTCAGGCCGTAATAACGGCACGGGCAGGCCCATAGAAGTCTATGGGGCTCCCGTTATTACAGGAGCGTTGCTAGGCGATGTCAGGGGATAGTCACTGTCCAGGGTGCTGAAAGAGTTAACTGATCGGCAGTAACTCTTTCAGCACCCGAGACAGTGACTACCGCTGGAGTTAATAGTATTAAAAGTTAACTTACCTGTTTCTTCCTCCAGTCCGGCCTCCCGGGATGACGTTTCATCCCATGTGACCGCTGTAGCCCATCACAGGCCAATCACAGGCTGCAGCGGTCACATGGACTGCCGCGTCATCCAGGGAAGTTGGACTGGATGTCAACAGAGGGACGCGTCACCAAGTCAACGGCCGGGTAAGTACGAATTTATTTTACTTTTACTGCGGAAAGGGCTGTCCCTTCTCTCTATCCTGCACTGATAGAGAGAAGGGCTGCCGATTAGTGCAGTATAATCTTGCAGCGAAAACGTGCCCGTAAATACGGGTGGAATACTCGAGACACCGGACCCGTATTTATGGGCACGGGTCCGTAAATACTGGTGCAATACGGGTCGAATACGTGTGACCAAAGAGCCGTATTTACGCCAGTATTTACGGGAGGACAAAAATACGTTCATGTGCATGAGGCCTAAAGAAGCAACACTGAAGCACATGCCCCCTTCGATTCACGTTTAAACCTGCAATACAGACTGGCGTCTGAGAAAAAAAAATTCACTGGGGCCATTTCAAGGGCTAGAATTACGGCCTCATTCATATATTGCAGATTTAGTCAGTATTTTGAAGTTAAAATCCGCAAAGGATGCAAAGAGAAGTGCAAATCTTTAAATTATGTTCCTCTGTGTTTAGGATGCATTTCTGGTTTGGGATTACAAATATTGATGCAAAATACTGACCAAATCTTCAATGTGTGAATGAGGCCTTACGGTGCGGTTATGCGCTTTGATAATGCGAATGATTCGGCAATTTCTTGCCTGCACAACTATTCACCACTCGTATTGAGGGGGGGGGACTGACGACGTGTCTTTACATGTGGTGATTCCTTGATATTGCAGTCGTAGCCACGTGGTAAAGTGGCTGGGCACCAAAGTCTAGATGGGTGCCAGACTACTGAGCGATTGCATGTAAACTCAGCGATTTGTGGATCTTACGATTTAAATCTTTAGAACTCCTGAAGATCTAGTGAGGGTATGTTCACACGTACACGTCCGTAACAGCTGAAATCACGGAGCTGTTTTCAGGAGAAAACAGCTCCGCAATTTCAGACGTAATGGCAAGTGCAGGCGCTTTTCGCTGCGTCCATTACGGACGTAATTGGAGCTGTTTTTCCATGGAGTCCAGGGAAAACTGCTCCATTTACGTCTGAAGAAGTGACAGGCACTTCTTTGACGCGGGCGTCTTTTTTATGCGCCGTCTTTTGACAGCGGCGCGTAAAAAAATGACCATCTGCACAGAACATCGTAAAGCCCATTCAAATGAAAGGGCAGATGTTTGCTGTCGCTTTGGAGCCGTATTTTAGGACATAATTCGGGGCTAAAACGCCCGAATTACGTCCGTAAATAGGGTGTGTGAACCCAGCCTAATAGTACAAGTTCATTTAAGTGTCTGATCAGAAAGCAATATTGCTTCAGTGATTGTAATGTATGAGAATAGCTGTCAAAGAATCGCAAAAGATTGCCATCCAAATCCCAGATGTCTACCGCAGAGGAACTATTCCCAACATCCAAAATACCTAAAAATAATGCAGGCATCTGTTAAAGTGCGTTACATCGACGTGTACAGACAAGGCCAGGTGGAGCACAAGGTTTGGACAATGTAGGTGCCAGGCAGTGAATGAAGTGCCCGAGAAAGAAGAGAATACATTGACTTGACAATGAGTGACAGGCACTGGTGGCATTAATGATTTTTACAATGTATCAGCTGCCAGGCTCCTGAGAATGTGAAGCCCTGCAGAGGGTCTGTCACCAAGCGGACATCTACTAGAAGCCCTGATAACATGGACCTGCGGGGTGCAGTAGAAGTCAATAGAACCCCCCCCCCCCCCCCTCCCTGAATGAATAAAGTGCAACCCCATGAGATCAGGGCACAGGCTGTTCAGTGGGTACGAAGTCACTAGGTCTATATTATCGCTTTTCATGGCAGATCCTCTTTATGATGCCATTACTTTTCAGAATCGAGATTACTTTTCAAGGGGTCTTCCGGGAAGAAGAAAAACGTGAATTCTATCTAAACTATTAGGCCCCGTTCACACTGAGTTTTTTTTGCAGGCAGAAAATTGTGCCACAAAATTCCGTCTGGAATTTTGAGGCAGATTTTGATCTGACTGCACGCCGTTTGCCGCGTTTTTCGCCTGCGGCCATTGAGCGCTGCGGGCAAAAACGTTGTCTCTGCCTCCCATTGATGTCAATGGGAGGTCAGAGACATAAACGCCCGCATTTACGGCTGTTTTTTGGTGCGTTTTCCAACACTATTTTCACGTAAAAAAAACTCTGTGAATAGGGCCTTACACTCCTCTATATACTTACCTTTTAGGGTATGTTCACACGTAGTGTTTTCAGGCGTATATCGGGGCGCTTTCGCCACGAAAAACGGCTGAAATATCTGAAGTAGAACGCCTACAAACATCTGCCCATTGATTTCAATGGGAAATATGGCGTTCTGTTCTGACGGGGAGTTTTTTTACGCCTAATTTTCTAAAAACGGTGTGTAAAAAGACGCCCGCGAAAAAGAAGTGCATGTCACTTCTTGGGACATTTTTGGAGCCATTTTTCATTGACTATAGAAAAACAACTCCAAAAACGGCCGTAAAAAGCGCTGCAAAAATCGCGAGTGGCTTAAAAAAAACTTCTGAAAATCAGGAGCTGCTTTCCCTTGAAAACCGCTCTGTATTTTGAGACCTTTTTGATTTTGTGTGTGCGCATACCATAAGAATTCCTCGGCGCACTGTTTGGATCTCCCGCTGCATCTCGGTTTACATGTGTGCATGATGATGCGTCATTTATAGGGACGATGTGTCATGGCGTCCACTCATGGTCCGCTGTAGTGACATCACTATGGTCAAGGCGTCACTACAACAGCCCAAGACTGTTGGGTCCACTCATGGCGCAGGCGTGCTAATAGACGTAGCCGAGACCTAAATAGAAACGGAGAAATTCTAAGGGCTTATTCAGACAAACTAGGTATACGTCCGTGCAACGCGTGTGATTTTCACACACGTCGCACGGACCTATATTAGTCTATGGGGCTGTGCAGACATGTGCGTGATTTTTACGCTGCGTGAGTCCGCTGAAAAAAAGTCACGACATGTCCGTTCTTTGGGCATTTTTCGCGCATCACGCACCCACGGAAGTCAATGGGTGCGTGAAAAGGATGAATGAAAACAGAAAAGCACCACATGCTTTTTTGTTTACAAACATCCAAACGGAGTGTCATAATGATGGCGGCTGCGCGAAAATCACGCAGCCGCGCATCATATGGGGCTGACACACGGAGCTGTTAAGTGCCTTTTGCGCACGCAAAACGCTGCGTTTTTTTGCGCAAGCAAAACGCACACGCTCATGTGAATCCGGCCTAAAGGGAAGAACATTAAAACGTTAATTTCGCATTTTTGGGAGTATTCATTTTCTCTCCCCTTTAATGCACTTTTTATAGATTCCAGTCAGGCACTTTTGAAACTTAGTTACAAAATAAAATCACTCCTAAATGTAACTCCACAAGTTGTGAATCTCCTACTCATATAGACACCTCCAATAAGGGGTCACACTTCACTAAAATTCTAGACCAGTGTACCACACAAGGCCTGGTGGTGGTGGTAGTAGTAGTAGTAGATATGCCGCTATATGTCCCGCTCCCACGTCCCTACATAAGTAGGCAGATTTACCATGCAGGGGTTTAGGAAAGCTGGAGGGCATCCCCTGCAGGAGATGGAACCATCATAAATAACCCGGAAGATGCCACCATGTGGGTGAGTGGCTTCTACTGGTGAATGTTATAATCCTTTAAGAGTCTATATGGATAACCAATCACATCTGTAGGACTGCATTATATATGGTTACTATGGATCAATAAAAGGAATATTCCATAGGGTTAGTGGTATATAGGTGATGAGTGGGAGACACCATAGAACTGATCACAATACAGTGTGACATTTCACAGACACCTATGAGATCATCATCTTGTCCTCCTGATCAGCCAAGGATACCATTCAATTAAATGGAACCCACAAATCTGAGAAGCAGCAGCGCAGCATCTTCCAGTTTATTGCGATCCTAAGTAAATGAACTGGAAGAAGCCGCTCTGAGGACTACCGCTTATAAGTACCGCATCGTACAGGCCCCTTGTGCAGGATAAAAATCAATGGGAGCACGCCATCTTGCAGAAGAACATGGTGTCAGCAGCGGCGGGGGCGGGATTCACGAAAGCCGATTACGTCAAATACGTAAATCTCATGATGACAGTGACTTAGGTCTACGCAAAAGACCCTTAGTGAGCAAAATCTGCGCCAGGCCCTGTATCCCAGAATAGACTAGATCTAGCGGAGCCGGGCAGCTGCAATGTCTGATAGCAGATCGCAATGTCCTGACTGCATATGTATGTACATAAGGACCACGGGCATTATATTGTTTATAAGAGCCGCATAACGAAGCCATCAATGGATGATGATGAGGAGGAGGATGGTGCAGGCTCCCCCTCCCGCGGCAGGTGCACTCTATACAGGAGGACGATGACAGAGAATACAGTTATCCTCATATTACGCCCCGCTTACCGTTAGCGTCTGGAAGAAGCCTCCGGGGGTTGTTGCCCAGACGTATTTGGCGTCCACGTACCCGACAATGGCGGCCTCCTGGCAGCTGCCATCGGCCATCAACATATCCACGTAATCCTGCCAGCCGGACATCTTCAGTGGGGAGGGGGGACACCGACAGGGGCAACCAAAAAGGTACCGGTGTTAGTGAGAGAAGGGAGCCCGGGGTAGGGATGAGGGTAGCCGGTATCGGGGATGAAGAGGCTCCGTCACGGCCGGGAATAATCTGAGCTTCAACAGCCGGGAGAAGCCAAGGAAATAGGGCAGCGCCCGGGTGTAGCCCCCCTCCCCCTGCAATGCCGCTACAGATCCCTCCGCCAGCAGCAGCGGAAGGACACTGACACACCTCCGCGTCAAGCGACAAGTTTATTACACAGTGTCCTCTATGGAGACTCAGGAATCACTGCACACATACTGTACAGAGGGCCCGTTATAAAATAACTCCATATGGAGTCACTGCACACAAACTGTACAGAGGGCCCGTTATAAAATAACTCCAGTGCGTTATATTCATCACACAGAGCACTGTATAGACAGTCAAGAGTCACTGCACACAGTCACACATACTGTACAGAGGGCCCGTTATAACTCCAGTGCATAACACAGTGCACTATATAGGAGAGTCAATAGTCACTGCACACATTGACATAATTCCCATTATAAGATCCCTCCAGTGCATTCTATACGTCACACAGTGCACTGCAAGAAAAGTCAAAGAGTCCCTGCACACATACCTGGAGACCGTTATAAAACTGGTCCAAATCATTATATTTATCACATAGTGTACTGTATGGAGAGCCAAGCGCCACTGCAAATGGTATACTGCCCATTAGAAAATAGCTCCAGTGTGTTATAAATATCACGTAGGGAACTGTATGAGTCACTGCACACATACATAGTGCCCTTTCTAAAATAGCTCCAGTGCACTATATTCCACACACAGTCTACTATAAGGAGAGTCAAGAGTCACTGCACACATACTGTACAGAGTGCAGTTCCAGTGCATTTTATTCATCACTCAGTGCGCTATATGAAGAGAAAGTTGTCACTGTTTCACATAACTAGTGCCCCTTAAAAATGACCTCTAGTACATCATATTCCACACACACTGCACTGTATGGAGAGTCAAGAATCACTAAACATATACCCAGTGCCCGTTATAAAATAGTTCCAGTACACTGTATGGAGAGTCAAAAGTCACAACACATATACCTAGTGCCCGTTATAAAATAGCTCCAGTGCATTATATTCATCAAGCAGTGCAGTGTAGCGGTGTCCAGTATAGAATGTCCTACCCCAATATAAAAGGCAGCATTCAAGCATTAGCTAGATGTCTATCTAATGACAAATAGCTGGTTGAATTTGATGGACATGTGTCTTTTTTTAACTCATGTAATTTTTTATGGAAAGTCAGTAGTCACTGTATGTATACCTAATGCCCATTATAAAAATAGCTCCAGTCATTATATTCATTAGACAATGCACTGCATGAAGAGTGAAGAATCACTGCCCGCATCCCTAGTGCCTGTTATAAAATAATTTCAGTCAGTGGATTATAGTCACAGTGCCTTGTATGGAGATTCAGGCGTCACTACACACAACAGACTACTAGATGGTATCTGTTCGCTTATGTTCACATCTGCATTGGATGCTCTGTTTGAAACCTCAGGGGCAGATTGCATTCGGACCCGCTGTTCAGTCAATGGGATTTGTCGGGCACTGGTGGCATCCGTCATATGATGGATCTGGCACTGCACCCTGGCTTTCATCATAATCTGAAACCGGGACGCAGATGTGAGCAGAGCCTTATATTATAAAGTTGATGCACTGCACTGCAGTACACAGTGACAATATATCAGGTATTATTTAATACTACTACATTTTGCTATGCAGCACAATTGAGCTATAAAAGTCACACAATACTGGCTAAAGGTGTACACTCTGCTTGTGCATATGGTTGTGTAAAGACCCTTCAACACAGGCCGACTATCGGGGAAAACAAGCGCTCGCATGAACGCTCATTCCCGATCACTGGCCCACGTAAACATAGCAACGATCAGCCGAAAAATGAGCAAACGCTTGTTTTTCGGCTAATTGCACCTATTATGATGCCTAAAAAAATGAACGCTGGTGGGCAGCACATCTAGATCTGTATGGGGATGAATGTGCGTAGTCACAATAGTTCGTCCAGATACTCATGATTATTGCTCCATGTAAATGGAGCAAACGAGCGTCGATGGACATACGGTTATTGTCATTTGGCATTCGTTACCAGGCAAGAAATCTGGCCAAATAAAATCACCCTAACACCTGTGGAATAGCTCTTTTTTACAGTGCAGTGCATTGCATTATATGTGATAAAGGGTTAAAACATGCAAATGTACCCAACAGTCACTGCGGCAAATATACATGGGAATCCGGGCATTGCCTATACTCGGACCTACTTATCAGCAATGGAAAGTATTTATAAATAATAGAACAGAGAAGAAGTGCACTATAGGGTTGCACGATGCATCAAAACTTCGATACTGTTTCGATGCCGTGCACCCTTAAATGGTTCAACACCGTTAATTCATGTATTTTGATACTAAGCTGTGCGCCCGCACAGCTTAGTATTGTAACACATGAATGTATTAAGAGCAGGGCTGCGGCTGTGTAATACAGCCATTTACACGCTCCTGACAAGTGTGCGCGCGCAGACAGCATGATGTGATGCCACCAGCGCTGCACCAGCGAGTGCGTTGCGTAAAACTCACGACATGTTCTATAATCGTGCGTTTTTCGCGCATCACGCACCCATTGAAGTCAATGGGTGCGTGAAAACCACGAAGGTCGCACAGAAGCACTTCCGTGCGAACTGCGTGATTCGCGCAAGAGCTGTCAAACTGAATGTAAACAGAAAAGCACCACGTGCTTTTCTGTTTACAAACATCCGAACGGAGTGTCTTAGAGATGAGCGAACCGAACTTCACCAGGTTTGGTCGAACTCGTTTTGACCGAACCCGGCAGGAGACAGTCACTGTCCAGGGTGCTGAAAGAGTTAAACTGGTTCAGCACCCTGGACAGTGACTTCCGATCCCAATATACGTGAACGTGTAAAAAAAAAAACAAGTTCTGACTTACCGATAACTCCCGGCTTCTTCCTCCAGTCTGACCTCCCGGGATGACAATTCAGTCCAAGTGACAGCTGCAGCCAATCACAAGCCAAGCACAGGCTGCAGCGGTCACATGGACTGCCGCGTCATTGAGGGAGGTGGGGCCAGATGTCAAGAGAGGCGCGTCACCAAGGACGCGTCACCAAGGCAACGGCCGGGAAGTTCTCGGTAAGTACGAACCTCTTTTTTTTTAAACAGGTTACTCGATATGGTGATCGGAATTCACTGTCGAGGGTGCTGAAAGAGTTACTGCCGATCAGTTAACTCTTTCAGCACCCTGGACAGTGACTGACGTCGACTAGCCTCATCTCTATGATGGCGGCTGCGCGAAAATCACGCAGCCGCGCATCATACACTGATGACACACGGAGCTGTCAAGTGCCTTTTGCGCACGCAAAACGCTGCGTTTTTTTGCGTGCGCAAAACGCACACGCTCGTGTAAATCAGGCCTTAATGTGAGGCACAGGGTAATATGAATTTTGAATCTCCATGTGCCTCACATTAATAGTAATTAACCTCATCATGTATCTCACACATTAACCCAATGTTGTCCATTATGACTGAGGAACATGATGGGGTTAATTACTATTAATGTGAGGCACATGGAGGTTCAAAATTCCTCACGCCACGCGCTTCACATAAAAAAATGGAAAACCTTTTTTTTTCATTATTGTTGGCAAAATATAATTTTGGTATCGAGTATCGCAATACTACACAAAGTATCGGTATCGAAGCCCAAATTCTGGTATCGTGACATCCCTAGTGCACTGTCTATACAGTGTAATATAATAGAATATAGTCAGAAAGTGGTTGATGTGCGTCACCGTAACTTATGCACATGCAATACTAAAGATAAAATAGGGTTGGGACTTTTTTAATCTAGAGATGCAAGTGTTAACGGCCTGCGACTACTTCTGCCGTGGACTGAGATTCCCATCTTCTCCACTGGGCTGGATGCTGCTGATGTGAAAGCACAGGAGGAGCTGGCAGTGTTTTCAGTCCTGGGACGCTGCAGGGCTCCTTTGTTTCAGTATTCTTATTTAGGGAGTGGGTGGTGGTTATGATTTATATCCATTCTGCCAGCGGTAGGAGGAGGAAGTAAGGAGAAGGCAGGGCGCCCACTGAGAGAGGGGGATGCAAGAGAAAAGAGGGCTCCAAGGAGAAGGAGCAATGCAGAAGAAAGGAGAGGAGGAGTGATGACTGGGAGGAAGGCGACTGCTGCATAGAAGCGGAGGGGCGGACTCTCAGAAGTGATGGAGGAGGAGGTGTGATCGGCTTCATCTTGTTGTCATGGTAACACAAGTTCTGCTGGTGAAGCAGGGTGGTCCATGCCCTGCCCGTCACGTTTGCAGCACCTGGACGTCCTGGTGCATCACTCATTCACTCTTCTGTTGTTTTCTTGCCTTTTTTCTCTCTTACATAGACATGTCCCTGCCATCTGTGATGAGTTTTCTGTGCATATTACACTATAACTTATTTCACTTTTTATCATTCTCTTGCTTATGAAAATATTTGCATTCATCATGTATTTCTTCATTAAAGCACACATTCAGCTAAACCTGAAAATGAAGATTTTTTTTAAATGTAATCTTCTTTACCCAAAGTCATAAAGGAGTCCAAGAAGAAGACGAGATGTTTCTGTGTGCAGCATCTTGAACAGGAGAGTTGCTCAGGATGTCCTTCTGCCTCCAGAACTGATATGGAAGGAAGCAGGTAGTCACTGGTGAATTTTTGACTAACACAATAACGGCTCTGCTGGTTTAACCCCTTCCCGACATTTGACGTACATGTACGTCATGGAAAGCATTGACTTCCCGCAAAATGCCGTACATGTACGTCAAACGTTTGGCACCGGCTCAGAAGCTGAGTCGGTGCCATCATCGTCGGATCTCAGCTGTATCTTACAGCTGACATCCGACTGTAACGGCGGGGACCGAAATTAGCTTCGATCCCCGCCATTAACCCCTTAAGTGCAGCGCTCAAACGCGATCGCTGCACTTAAGGTGTTTGCAGCTCATCGGAGCCCCAGCAATGAAATTGCCGGGGTTCCGGTGGCTGCAATGGCAACCGGAGGCCTAATACTGGCCTCCCGGTCTGCCTAGCACCGAAGCCGGTCAAGATCCGCCCGGCGGCGGAGCCTGATCGGCTTCCGTAGCTGCCGGCAAGATGGCGCCGGGTCAGGAGCTGATCCGGCGTCATCAGCGGTGGAGGTCAGCTGTACTGTACAGCTGACATCCACCTGTAACGGCAGGAACCGGAGCTAGCTCCGATCCCTGCCATTAACCCCTTCGATGCAGCAATCGAAAGCGATTGCTGCATCGTAGCGGTTACTAGCAGATCGCCAGCCCTGATAGGCAATCGGGACTGGCGACTGCTGTTATGGCAACAGGAGACACAATGGTCTCCTGCTCTGCCATTACGGAAGCCGATTTAGGCCCCGCCGGGAGGCGAAGCCTAAACGGCTTGCTGTCAGTGAATGACTGACAGATCTAATACATTGCACTACATAGGTAGTGCAATGTATTAGAAAAAAAAAAATCTGACCGTTGGACCTTCAAGTCCCCTAGTGGGACTTGAGAAAAAGTGTAAAAAGTGCAAAAAATAAAAGTTTGAAAACAATAAAAGTTTCAAGTAATCAAATAACACACAATCCCCCTTTTACTCTTATCAAGTCCTTTATTATTGAAAAATAATAATAAACCATATGTATTTGGTATCGCCACGACCGTAACGACCGGAGGTATCAAAATATTATATTATTTATTGCACGCGGTGAACAGCGTAAAAAAAACCCGTAAAAAACTTTACCAGAGTTTGTTTTTTGGTCACTTTGCCCTACAAATATTACAATAAAAAGTGATCAAAAAGTCGCACGTATCCAAAAATGGTACCTATAAAAACTATAGCTCGTACCGCAAAAAACAAGCCCTCATACAGCTCCGTCGACAAAAAAATTAAAAAGTTATGGTTCTCACAACTTGGCGACAGAAAAAATACATTCTTTTTACAAAAGTAATTTTATTGTGCAAAAAGTTGTAAAACATAAAAAAGTGCTATAAATTAGGTATCGCCGGAATCGTACTGACCCGCAGAATAAAGTTAACATGTAGTTTATAATGCGTGGTGAACGCTGTATAAAAAAAACAAAAAAAGCTGTGGCAGAATTGCGTTTTTTTGTTTACCTAGCATCCCAAAAAATAGGATAAAAGGTGATCAAAAAGTTGCATGTACCCCAAAATGGTACCAATAATAACTACAGCTCGTCCCGCAACAAACCAGCCCTCATACCGCTACGTCTATGAAAAATAAAATCAGTTATGGCTTCAATAAGTCAGGAAATAAAATAATATGCAGTTGTGCCCGAGGGGAACATTTCTTCTGTTTCAAGAGGCGATTTATCAAGGACCTAAAATTAGGGAACCAGGAAGGGGAGGGCCCAAACATAACCGCTGGAAGCGACGGTGCCCGTATTATACCAGGACAACACTTCCCAGCAAAATTCCCCAAACTACAAAGGCGCGGAGTGTGGACCAAAAGGGGGATAAGAAATGACACCATTTATCAGTGCGACACCGGCCTGTGCGGAAAGGATTGCTTCACAGCGTAACACACATCTATGGATTTTTTTTATTTTTTTATACCACCTGACTATGCCCCTTATATACTCCGCCCCGCTTACATGTACCCCCACATTATAAAACACCAGCAATACTCAAACAAATATAGTACCAAGCAAAATCCGCTCTCCAAAAGCCAAATGGTGCTCCCTCGGCTCTGAACCCTACAGCGTCCCCAAACAGCAGTTTCCTTCAACATATATGGCATCGTCATACCCGGGAGAACCCTTTTAACAATTTTTGGGGTGTGTGTCTCCAGCGTCATAAGCTGGGCATGACATATTTGCCACTGAATGGCATATCTAGGGAAAAATATAAATTTTTAATTTGCACCATCCGCAGCGCATTCATTTATGGAAAAGACCTGTGGGGTGAAAATTCTCACTACACCCCTTAATTAATGCCTTGAGGGGTGCAGTTCCATAGTGGGGTCACTTATCAGGGGTTTCTTTTTATTATTTCACATCTGAGCCTCTGCAGTTGTGAACCAATACTTTGTAAATCGCCAAATTAGGCCTCCACTCCGCATGGTACTCTTCACTTCTGAGCCCTGTCATATGTCCAGACAAAAGATTAGGGCCACATGTAGGGTGTTTCTAAAACCGGGAAACACCGCATAATAATTAGAGAGCTGTCTTGTTATGGTGGCACAAGCCGGGCACCACATATTGGCATATCTATGGAAAAAAATCCCATTTTCACTCTGCAACATTGAGCGCACACTAATTTCTACAAAACACCTGCAGGGCTAAAATGCTTACTACACCCCTTGGTAAATGCATTGAGGGGTGTAGTTTCAAAAATGGGGTCACTTCTGGGGGGTTTCCACTGTTTTGGGCCCACAGGTGCCCAGAAACCAATCCAGCAACATCTGCACTCCAAATGGCGATCCTTCCCATCTGAGCCCTGCGGTTTGCCCAAACAGCAGTTTATGACCACATATGGGGTATTGCCGTACTCGGGAGAAATAGCTTTACAAATGTTGGGTTCTTTTTTTCCTTTATTTGTTGAGAAAATGAAAAAAATTTGCGCTAAAGCTACGTCTTATTGAAGAAAAAGGACTGTTTTTATTTTCACTGCCTAATTCTAATAAATTCTATGAAACATCTGTGGGGTCAAAATGCTCACTACACCTCTAGATGCATTCCTCAAGAGGTGTAGTTTCCTAAATGGAGTCCCTTTTTGGGCGTTTTCATTGATTTGTCCCCTCAGGAGCTTTGCAAATGTGACCTGGCCTCCGCAAATCATTCCTGCTTAATGTGATCTCAAAAAGCCAAATAGCGCTCTTTCCCTTCTAAGCCACGCCGTGTGTCCAAACAGCCGTTTATTACCACATGTGGGGTATTGTTTTACTCGGGAGAAATTGCTTTACAAATTTTGTGGTGCTTTTTCTCCTTCAGTCCTTCTGGAAATGAGAAAAAATTAGCTAAACCTACATTTTCTTTGAAAAAATGTAGATTATTATTTTCAGGGCCTACTTCCAATAATTTCTGCAAAAAAACTGTGGTGTCAAATCGTTCACTATACCCCTAGATAATTTCCTCAATGGGTGTAGTTTCCAAAATGGGGTCACTTGTGGGGGGTTTCCACTGTTTTATCCCCTCAGGGGCTTTGTAAATGTGACATGGCCTCCGCAAACCATTCCTGCTAAATTTGAGTTCCAAAAGCCAAATGGCGCTCTTTCCCTTCTCAGCCTCGCCGTGTGTCCAAACAGCCGTTTATTACCACATGTGGGGTATTGTTTTACTCGGGAGAAATTTCTTTACAAATTTTATGGTGCTTTTTCTCCTTTAGTCCATGTGGAAATGAAAAAAAATTAGCTAAACCTACATTTTATTTGAAAAAATGTAGATTTTCATTTTCACAGCCTACTTGCAAAAATTTCTGCAAAAAACCTGTGGGGTCAAAATGCTCACTATACCCCTAGATAATTTCCTCAAGGGGTATAGTTTCCAAAATGGGGTCACTTGTTTGGGGTTTCCACTGTTTTGTCACCTCAGGGGCTTTGTAAATGTGACATGGCCTCCGCAAACCATTCCTGCTAAATGTGAACTCCAAAAGCCAAATAGCGCTCTTTCCCTTCTCAGCCACGCCGTGTCTCCAAACAACCGTTTATTACCACATGTGAGGTATTGTTTTACTCGGGAGAAATAGCTTTACAAATTTTGCGGTGCTTTTTCTCCTTTAGTCCTTGTGGAAATGAGAAAAAACATCGCTAAACCTACATTTTCTTTGAAGAAATGTTGATTTTAATTTTCACGGCCTACTTCCAATAATTTCTGTAAAAAACCTGTGCGGTCAAAATGCTCACTACACCCCTAGATAATTTCCTTGAGGTGTCTAGTTTCCCAGATGGGGTCACTTTTGGGGGATTTTGACTGTTTTGGCACCGCAAGAGCCCTTCAAACCTGACATGGTGCCTAAAATATATTCTAACAAAAATAAGGCCCCAAAATCCACTAGGGGCTCCTTTGCTTCTGAGGCCGGTGCTTCAGTCCAGTAGCACGCTACGGCCACATGTGGGATATTTCCTAAAACTGCAGAAACTGGGCAACAAATATTGAGTTGCATTTCTCTGGTAAAACCTTCTGTGTTATAAAAAAAATTGTATTAAAAATGTATTTCTGCAGAAAAATATGAAATTTTTAAATTTCACCTCTACTTTGCTTTAATTCCTGTGAAATGTGTAAAGGGTTAAGACATTTTCTAAATGCTGTTTTGAATACTTTGAGGGGTGAAGTTTTTAAAATGGGGTGACTTTTTTGGGGTTTCTAATATATAAGGCCCTCAAAACCACTTCACAACTGAACTGGCCCCTGTAAAAATAGCCTTTTGAAATTTTCTTGAAAATGTGAGAAATTGCTGCTAAAGTTCTAAGCCTTGTGAGGTCATAGAAAAATAAAACGATGTTCAAAAAACGATGCCAATCTAAAGTAGACATATGGGTGATGTTAATTAGCAACAATTTTGTGTGGTATAACTGCCTGTCTTACAAGCAGATACATTTAAATTGAGAAAAATGCTAATTTTTGCAATTTTTCGCTAATTTTTGGTGTTTTTCACAATTAAATACTGAACATATCGAGCAAATTTTGCCAGTAACTTAAAGTCCAATGTGTCACGAGAAAACAATCTCAGAATCGCTTGGATAGGTGAAAGC
Organism: Rhinoderma darwinii; assembly: GCF_050947455.1. Classification (NCBI taxonomy): domain Eukaryota; kingdom Metazoa; phylum Chordata; class Amphibia; order Anura; family Rhinodermatidae; genus Rhinoderma; species Rhinoderma darwinii. The sequence goes on from NC_134690.1 coordinate 115,395,051, forward strand.
ATTCCGGAGTTATTACCACATAAAGTGACACATGTCAGATTTGAAAAATGAGGCTCTGTCAGGAAGGTCAAAAGTGGCTAAAGAGGGAAGGGGTTAAAAAACAATACAAATTATTTTCCTATAGCTAAATTATGTTTTCGTATAATACATCATCCCACACCCAAGGAACCAGAACGACTCATTTACCAAGCCACAGTTCTCTAGACCTCCCTCAGATAAGCAATGGCAGGTGAATACATAGTTACTTAGTTTGAAAAAAGACACAAGTCCATCATGTTCAACCATTCTCGATCAATTATTTATGTATCATTCATTGCTGGATTAGTTAGAACCCTCAATGCTATTTGTCATTAGATAAGCTTCTCACCCTTTTTAAGATTCTGACATACTGTAGCATCTGCCATTACTACCTCTTAGAACAGGGGTCTCAAACTCGTGGGCCGCATGCGGCCCCTGAAGCAGTCATCTGCGGGGCACCGTAGCTCCCTTGGGGAGAGGAGAGAGCAGGCCAAAGGAGGAGTGCGCTGGCGAGTGACTAAGCCCCTGACGTCACTCTCCATATAGAGCCGGAGTCCCAGACCAGAGCTTATACTAGCGCTCTGCTCCGGGACTCCTGCTCTGACGAAGCCCCTGATATCACATTCCGGTCCAGGAGGATCCCCTGACGTCATTGTCTATGGACAATAATTTCAGGGGCTCCTCCAGCAGAGGAATCCCCTACCTAAGCGTCGACAATGCTCTGACTGGGAATTTTACTCCTCGAGGGAGTCCCAATGGAGCTATCTAATGGGGGAGGGTGGGGGGGTGGCACTATCTATATGGGGTGAATGTGTGTGTGTGTGTGTGTGTGTGGGTGCCACTAGTTACAGCGGGCACTGTGACATTATCTACAGCGGGCACTGTGGCATTATCTACAGCGGGCACTGTGGCATTATCTACAGAGGGCACTGTGGCACTATCTACAAAGGGGCTGCCCAATCTTCATATTCTTGTGTCTGCCAAACGCTTCCAACTGAGTCGCCGGACTGCATTTAGTGACACTTATACTGGAAAACTGGATTGTTAAAATAAGCACGTGGAGTAAACTCGCAAATTTCCGTTAAGTTTAAACCTAGTGATATTATTATGTAGTATTATTAAAGTAATGTAGTATTGTTATGGTAATGTAGTATCATTAGGGTATGTTCACACGCTTAACAAAAAACGGCTGTAAAATACGGAGCTGTTTTCAAGGGGTATTTTGATGCATTTTTTTACGCGCTGTTTTCAAATACGGCCAGGTAAAAAACGCCCTGTGGGAACGGAACGCCATTTTTCCCATTGAAATCAATAAGCAGATGTTTGGAAGGGTTCAGCCCCTGTATTTTCAGGCATTTTTCAGGGCATTTACAGCCCGAAAAACGGCTGAAAGTAGGCCGTGTGAACATACACTTATAGTAATGTAGTATTATTATAGTAATGTGGTATTGTTATAGTATTGTAGTATTATTATAGTAATGTAGTATTATTATAGTAATGTATTATTATAGTAATGTGGTATTGTTATAGTAATGTAGTATTATTATAGTAATGTGGTATTGTTATAGTATTGTAGTATTATTATAGTAATGTAGTATTATTATAGTAATGTATTATTATAGTAATGTGGTATTGTTATAGTAATGTAGTATTATTATAGTAATGTAGTATTATTATAGTAATGTGGTATTGTTATAGTAATGTAGTATTATAGTATGTAGTATTGTTATAGTAATGTATTATTATAGTAATGTAGTATTATTGTAGCAATGTAGTATTGTAGTATTGTTATAGTAATGTAGTATGGAATTTTGAGGCAGATTTTGCTCTGCCTGCACGCAGATTTTCATTGTTTTTTGCTGCGTTTTTCGCCCGCGGCCATTGAACGTCGCGGGCAAAAAACGCTGTGAAATACGCTTTCTCTGCCTCCCATTGATGTCAAAGGGAGGTCAGAGGCGTAAACGCCCGAAGATAGGGCATGTCCCTTCTTGTTCCCGCGAGACGTTTTTTCCGCTCACGGGAAAAAAACGCCTCCACCTCCCATTGAAATCAATGGGAGGCATTTTCGGCCATTTTTTGGTGCGTTTTCCGACACGGTTTCCAAGTAAAAAGTTCTGTGTGAACTGACCCTTATAGTAATGTAGTAATATTCTAGTAATGTAGTAGTATTATAGTAATGTAGTATTGTTATAGTAGTTCAAATATGTAATTGATTAACAATAATTTTGTATCGTATCAAATTTGAAAGTAATGCGGCCCGTCAACTTTACATTTTTTCTATGTGCAGCACATTTACTTGTCCGAATTTGAGACTCCTGGGGTAGAACATTCGATTGTTTGACTACTGTAACTGTAAAGAACCCTTTCCTATATTCATGTCTGAAATGGTTTTCTTCCACACGCAATGAATGTCCCCTGGTCCTTTGTACAGTTCATGGGATATATAAATAATTTGCTAGTTCTTTGCATTGACCACACCTATACTTATACATGTTAATAAAATCACTTCTGATGTATCTCTTTTTTAAGCTGAACAAGCCCAATTTGTCTAGCCTTTCATTGTAAGCGACACCTCTCATCCCATTTAATAATCTAGTCGCCCCCCTTTGAACCCTCTCTAGTTCTCCTATGTCCTTTTTACAATGTGGAACCCAAAACTGAATTCCATATTCTAGATGTGGCCTTACAAGGGATTTATAGGGGGGGGGGGGGGTAATATTACATTTGAATCACAGGTTTTTATCTCTCTTTTTATACAACCTAAAAAGTTTTCGCTTTTGCAGCTGCTGCTGGTTCCCATATTGCTTACCTGCAACAATTAGTACTGAATCCAAACTGTAAATTATCACAGGACTCGAATGAACTTCTATTCCATAGCCACACAAATGAACTCAGCCCTCATTTTGCTAAACATGTACAGTATAAAAAGGCAAACATTCATTGCTGTCCCCTATGGGCACAGACTAACTGAGCAAAGCTGCATGCAGGAGGCTCTACAGGGACACACAAAGTCCCTGCGGGTCTGTACTACAGAGCACCAGGCACTCTGTGAGTCGCCACATGGTGGTTCGTGTGGGGGCTGAGTAACAGAATAATACAGTCTTCATTTAACCCTTTCATGCCGACAATGTGTAGATTCACGTCCTATTCGCATATACCCCATGCAGATAGGACGTGAATCTGCAGACCTCTCCTTCTGCCCTCATAGCGTTGGGGAGATCACTCTGACGCCGGTGGTGTCAGTGTCCGCGGCTCCCCAGCAAACCTGTTCTCGGCTACAGAGAATATGATCACCATTTTTAACTGTTTCCCGACCGGCCACAGTAAATTCACTTCGGCGCTTGCTGGGCTCTGTGCAGCGCCGACATGATTTCACAGTGGGTGTTAAAAGCGCGATCCGGGTGTCTCAGAGTAGTGCTGGCACCCGGATAGCGCTGTTAACCCCTGCCTCTGGTCCCGGAGATATGTTCGGGACCTGATTGGTTCAGGTCCCGATCATGTGATCGCAGGGAAAGTTTGTTGTAGCAACAAACTGGAAAGTTTGTTGCTACAACAAACTTTCTCGGGAACTGATTGCGGGTGCTGCCGTCGGTTGCATGGCAAAACCAGAAGCCATACAACGGCCTCTGGGTCTGCCATGCATGGAAGCCTATGAGGACCAGCCGGAGGCTTGTCCCATAGGCTTCCTGTCAGTGTGACTCTCAGCATCACACTGATAGTTTATAACACGTTACACTACCTAGGTAGTGTAATGTATTATAGCAGCTATCAGTGCTGCAGGTCTAAAAGTAAAAAAAATAAATAATAAAAATGTTTTATAAAAGTGTAAAAACAAAAAATGCTTTTTTCCTATAATAAGTCTTTTATTATAGGAAAAAAATGAAACCGTTAAAGTACACATATTTGGTATCACCGCGTTCGTAATGACCCAAACTATAAAACTATAATATTATTTTTCCCACGCGGTGAATACCGCAAAAACAAATGGCAGCATCACTATTTTTTTTGGTCATCACCCCTCCCAAAATATAGAATAAAAAGTGATCAAAAAGTCGCATGTACCCCAGAACAGTACCAATAAAAACTACAACCCATCCCGCAAAAAACAAACCCTTATACAGCTTTTTTGACTGAAAAATAAAAAAGTTATGTGTCTCAGAATATGGTGACACAAAAAATAAGTAATTTTATAGAAAAGTGATTTTATTGCGCAAACGCCACAAAACATAAAAAAAACATATACATATGTATTCACCGTAATCGTATCGACCCGTATCGACAGAATAAAGTAAAATGTCATTTATAGCGCACGGTGAACAGTGTAAAGAAAAAAAAGGACAAAAAACATTGTCAAAGTGTATGTTTTTTTTGTCACTTTGCTTGCCAAAAAATCAAATAAAAAGTGATGTACCCTAAAATTGTACCAATAAAAACTACAGATTGTAACGGAACAAATAAGCCCTCGCACAGCTCCGGTGGAGAAAAAATAAAAAAGTTCTGGCGCTCAGAATATATCGACAGAAATTGTGTAGAGCGTTCCAAAACCGGATAAGATTGGGCACCATTTATCAGTGCGACACCGGCCACATATCTATGAATTATTATTTATTTACCCCATTATTATTCCCTCTTATTATGCCCTGATGTTGTCTTCCCAGCTTACATATACCACCACATTATAAACTGAAATACCAGCAAAACTCCAAACCGAACTATTACCAAGCAAAATCTGCCCTCCAAAAGCCAAATCACGCTCCCTCCCTTCTGAGCTCTGCCGTGGGTCCAAACAGCAGTTTATTACCACATATGGGGTATTGCCATGATCAGGAGAAATAGCTTTACAAGATTTTGATTTTCACAGACAAACTCCAATAAATATAGCAAAAGAACTGTGGGGTCAAGATGCTAACTATACCCCTAGATAAATTCTTTGAGGTGTGTAGTTTCCAAAACCATGTCACTTTTGGGGAGTTTCCACTGTTTTGACACCACAAGACCTCTTCAAACCTGACATGGTGCCTAAAATATATTCTAAAAAAAAAAAAGGAGGCCCCAAAATCCTCTAGGTGCTCCTGAGGCCTGTGCTTCAGTCCATTACCACACTAGGGCCACATGTGGGATATTTCTAAAAACTGCAGAATCTGGGCAAAAAAAATATAAATTGGTAAATTTCACCTCTACTTTGCTTTAATTCCTGTGAGACGCCTAAATAGTAAAAACACTTTCTGAATGCTTTTTTGAATACTTTGAGGGGTGCAGTTTTTAAAATCGGATGATTTATGGGGTCTATCTAGTACATAGGCCATCAAAGCCACTTCAGAACTGAACTGGTCCTTGAAAAATTTCCTTTTTAAATTTTCTTGACAATGTCAGAAATTGCTGCTAAAGTTCTAAGCCTTGTAACGTCCTAGAAAAATTAAATAATGTTCAAAAAACTATGCAAACATAAAGTAGACATATGGGAAATGTTAACTATTAACTATTTTGTGTGGTATTACTATCTGTTTTACAAGTAGATACATTTAAAATTAGAAAAATCATAATTTTTGCAAATTTGCTTTAAATGTTAGTGTTTTTCACAAATAAGCAATGAATTAAACGTAAAGTACAATATGTCACGAGAAAACAGTCTCAGAATCGCTTGGATAGCGAAAAGCATTCCAGAGTTATTATCACATAAAATGACACGTCAGATTTGAAAAAATGGGGCTGGTCTTCAAGGGCCAAAAATGAGCTTGGTCCTGAAAGGGTTAAAAATGCCAGGATCATTTTTTTTCGTTGGGTACATATCAAAGAAACCAACACAAAAAAATGTCTCGATACAAGTCAATATCCGGCTTCGTACAATTTGTATGTTATACAGAGCTGTAACTTGACTATATGCATGAGATCTAAAGATAACTCCATTCCTTACGACCGATCTTTTCTATGAGGGAAACTGCTATAGACATTGAACCTACTGTTTTGAAGCTCATAGAAATGGAGTGCTGCATGTGGACAGAGGGGATTTTTCTCAAACTGCTGGTATCCCCAGTGCCAACTACCTGTAATCATCTCCTAAATTTCACGTAACTGTGTCAAGACCAAACCCTCTACTGACACACGTCCTACCATATAGCATGCAAGAAGTCATAGCACTGGATCTATTCCAGACCTGTATCCCTGAGGTCTAATTCACATGAACGTATAGAAAATAGTCCATTTTGAGTCCTGAAAAAACAAATATTTTTTCATCCATATAAAGTCTGTCCATATTTGACTTCCATATGTCTCCTTTTTGTAACATATGTCCCCACAAAAAAATAACTTCAATGGGTGGTACTCCTCCGCAAATCAGACTCCGATGGTGCATGCTGAATTTTTTTGACGCAAACCGCGTGTACGTGTGGAAAAAACATTTGGGGTAATTGGGCCTTTCAGTACTGTTCTGTCCATGTGCGGTGTGTTGTGGGACTAGGACAGCACACAGACCAAAAATATGTTTGTATGACTCTGCCCTAAAGCTGATTGAATTGATTTTACAAATTATACTTTACCAATATGGTAGCAACAGTGCAAAATGTTCTTCACTCTTGCCAAGGAAAGAGATTGGTTGTTCATTTATTTTGATTTTGTATTGCTCTCCTATGGAGAAGCAAAGATAACTATAGAATAATCCGTATGGCAAGCTTTGTATGTCCGTGTTGGGGCTTTCTGAGAAAATGGAATTGGCTCTCCAGAGTGCGTAATAATCGATAATCTGTCAGCAGGCGTCTATCTAATATCATTTCAGGCAGCAGATCCAGTGATATTGCTAAGAATAATGAAAGTTACACAATTTGTGTTTGTAGTGGCTATAGATAAATAGTTGCGCATCTATTATTACATTAACTTTTTGATGCGTGCACAATGAGTATATTATTTACATACATACTACAATCGTCGTGATAATGATGATTGGCAGACCAGTTATTATACACATGTCAGACAGGGATGAAGCCAGGATATATTTTACTGGGGGAAAAGATTTTGTTTGGAGCCTTCCCACCACAAAGTAATCCATACAAATCCCTGTATGGTGACATGCCTACATAAATTTGTGGTTCAGGAATAATAATTTTTGAGACATCTGCAATTTTTCTCTATGAGCTGTGTGCTGTTTCTGGGGAAGTGGTAGAAGCATGGTATAAGACCTCATGCACATGACCGCAGTCGTGTGCACGGGCCATGATTTGCGGCTCGGATGGCCATTGAGTGTCACCCGCGGCCACCCACAAATCACTGGCCGTGCACATTGCCGTGTGCATTTATTTCAACGGGCCTGGACCGGAAAATGCAGCCGTAATAAGACATGTCCTATCTTTTTGCGGTCCAGACTCCTGGGCAATGCACGGACCGTGGAAACCATGGTCGTGTGCATGGGCCCATCGAAATGAATGGGGCCGCAATTCACCCGCAGATTTGCGGGTGAATTGTGGCCGCAAAAATACGTTAGTGTGCATGGGGCCTAACACTCTCTAACAGGCCCTCAAAAATACACAAGGAAGGTAGGGCTCAGTTCACACATGCATTAATTGCTGCAGATTTTGGGTGGGGAATACCCAACCATAAGTCCACAAGAGAGTAGACTTGTGGCAGAACTATTTTACCACGTGTGGATTCTCGCATTAGAAAGCCCCTAACTTCACTTGTCCATACATAGACAGTGATGTCAAGGGCTTTCCCAAGATAAAAGTCCCTGGCCAGAGCCCTTGCAATGCTGAGGCCGGTGACTCCATAGTTCAAAGTCATTGACATCACTGTTCATATATAGTCAGTGACGTCAAGGTCTTCCCCAGGCTCAGCGCTTAAAGTAGCGCTGTGCCCAAGGAGTTTATCCCACTGTAGGCCTATGCAGTGGGATACTTCGGTACTCCTCCCGACATACCTCCGACCAGAGCTGTAGCTAGCAGGGGGCGGTGGCCCCAGGCCCACTGAGATAGTGGGACCATGGGTTGGCTCCCCAGTGGTGGCATGTTCTGGTTTCAACTGTTTTTGCGTCTTCAGTAACGCTGGCCATGAGCTGCTCAGTGCAGACAGGCGCGATGCAGTGACGTCATTGCGCCTGTCTGTGCCGAGCTACACACTGCACAGACCGGAGGAACAGAGACATCTCCAATCGTCATGGGAACAGGACTAGGTGAGTATTTTTTTTATTGCGCACTATGGCGGCATCATGGCAATTGTAGGGGCATTATATTGAATATGGGGGATTTATACTAGCTGCGCAGGGCACCTGTGAACAGCCATTATGCTGGCTGTGGGGGCATTATGATGGCTGTGGGGCATTATACTGGCTGTGGGGGCATTGTACGGAATATGGGGGCAGCTATGAGGGCATTATACTGTGTTGGGGCAGCTATGGGGGCATTATACTGTGTGGGGGGAACTTTAGGGGAATTATACTGTGTGGGGGCATTATACTGTGTGGGGGCCACTATGAGGGTATTATTCTGTGTGGGGACCACTAAGGGGGCTTTATGCTTGGGGGGGGGGGGCTATGGGGGCATTATAGTAGGTGGGTAGGCACTTCAGGGGTATTATACTGTGTGGGGGGCAATATAGGGGCATTATACTGTGTGGGGGGCACTATAGGGACATTATGCTGTGTGGGGGCACTATGGCGGCATTATACTTTGTGGGGAGGCACTATACGGGATTATACTGTTTGGGGAGGCACTATAATGTGAATGGAAGTTACGTAAACCGCGCAGCTCGCTATGTTTTACTTAGCTGCCCCCCCCCCTGTGCTAAACCCCTAGCTACGCCTCAGACCGAATGAAAAGTAACATGATGTGAACAGTGTATGCTGCATAACACTTTAGGCTGGGTTCACACGACCTATTTTCAGGCGTAAACGAGGCGTATTATGCCTCGATTTACACCTGAAAATACGGCTCCAATACGTCGGCAAACATCTGCCCATTCATTTGAATGGGTTTGCCGACGTACTGTGCCAACGACCTGTCATTTACGCGTCGTCGTTTGACAGCTGTCAAACGACGACGCGTAAAATGACTGCCTCGTCAAAGAAGTGCAGGACACTTCTTTGGACGTTTTTGGAGCCGTTTTCTCATAGACTCCAATGAAAACAGCTTCAAAAACGGACGTAAAAAAAAAGCCGCGAAAACGGCGTGAAAAACGCCGCGAAAAACGCGAGTTGCTCAAAAAACGTCTGAAAATCAGGGGCTGTTTTCCCTTGAAAACAGCTCCGTATTTTCAGAAGTTTTTGGTCACTACGTGTGCACATACCCTTAGGGTATATTCACACGGTAGCAGACTTTTACGTCTGAAATGACAGACTGTTTTCAGGAGAAAACAGCTGCCTCGTTTCAGACGTAAAAGCTCCTCCTCGCATTTTGCGAGGCTTCTCTGACAGCCGTAAATTTTGAGCTGTGCTTCATTGAGTTCAATGAAGAATGGCTCAAATTACGTCTGAAAGAAGTGCCCTGCACTTCTTTTGCCGAGGCTGTATTTTTACGCGTCGTCACTTGACAGCTGTCAAACGACGACGCGTAAATGACAGGTCGTCTGCACAGTACGTCGGCAAACCCATTCAAATGAATGTGCAGATGTTTGCCGACGTATTGTAGCCCTATTTTCAGACGTAAAACGAGGCATAATACGCCTCGTTTACGTCTGAAAATAGGTTGTGTGAACCCAGCCTTATGCTGTAAAGCCCTGTTTTCACAGTGTATCGCGTTATTATTTGGCACAGTTTTGCACAGTGTATGGGACTGTGATTTGGACGATATTTGTTCAGTACAGTTATTTTTTGACTGTATGGCTCTGTAATTTTTACTTTGTAATGCATATTTGCATTGTTTTACATACTCTTTTGGCATAGTTTGGGTTATTGGAGCCCTGTGGATACAGTTGGTGTATCTGCTGGGATCTTTCCTGGTGCTTACACTCAACCTACGCTGCAAATAGTGTGAATGTAGCCTTATTTGTACAGTTTATGGCTGGCATTGATGTGGGGGAAATTGATATAGGTAGTTCTGATATATTGGCATTATGGCTGGTGCTATCAAACAATACTGTATAGAACTATTAATTGACAATTGCGGTCTTTATGGCATTATTTTTGGCCACATACAGTACTATGTGGACACATAATTATAGTTTAACAGTTGTGTAGGGGCTATAATCTATACCTGCATGTGAGTGTGGGGGCAGACAATGTTTATGGTGAAATCTGCTGATAATACAATTATATGATGAATTTGGGTAGTGAGGACTACTGAGATTAACTTCATCCATCCTATTGAAACTAATATCTCATTAATTCTTACTGCCCACAATTATTTCATAAGTAATGTACAAATTTACACATAGACATAATACTTACATTATTTTTGCATTATTTTTATTTTTTTATTAGAAATTAAAATATGATTGTAGACAGTATATGATATATGTCATAAATGTCCTTCATGGGAAAACTCCTTTAAGTCAAACAATATACTTCTCCCATTAAGCAGTTATGTGAGCTATGAAATATTTAGGCAGTGCTTGTAGGAAGACAATTCTTTGAGGATCATCGATATAATATAAGATAAGATAGACTATATTGATCCCCGAAGGGAAATTAATAACAGTCATTATTTTGCTCCAAGGCTTGCTTTAGTTATGTCAACGATAACGCAAAGCTAAAACTGAATGTGCAACATTTTTAATTTTTTTCTATTGAACTTCAGTCTGAAATTGTCTAATGTGTATAAGTAGTATGACATGCCTAATTGACAATGGTAATGGTAAAAGCCAGTTGCACTACTAAGGGCCTGTTCACATCAGCGTCGGGTTCCATTCATGGGTTCCGTTGCAGCTTTCCGTCGGAGGAACCCGTGGACGGAAAAGCATACCGAAACCATACGTTCTTTTTGCATTACCATGGATTGCAATGGTAATGCTTCCGTTGCAAATGGTTTCCATTTGTTTTTGTTTTGTAAGATTTCCATTATTTTAACAGAAAAAATAGTATCACAAAAAGTGCCGAATGGCGGGGAAGGGAACCAAAAGGGAACCCTTGCCTCGCCAGCGATGTCAATTGTATTCATGTCCTAAGGACACGTATACACTTGAGTCCCATGGTGAGGGCCAGGATCAGTATTTAACGGCCGTCACACGGACGGCTTTCTGAAAAACGGTTGTTAAAAACTGATCCATTGACTCCTATGGGGGCCGTCAAACCGTGAAAATGGCCGAAAATAGAATATGTTTGCTTTTTTGACAGACCGTATTCCCGGGCCGTTAAAAAAACGGCCGTGTGAATACACCCATAGAACTTCATTGTTCTGAAAACAGCCATGGGATGGCCATTGAAAAAACGGACTTCACACGGATGTTTTTTACTGTCTTGTAAATATAGCCTAAGAAAATAAGCTTTAGTATTTACTAAAATATATTTTTCAAGAGAACTGACAGGTTCTCTTTAATAGAGGAATAAAGGGTATATGAAGCAATAAATGAATAGAAATGTCAGCTCACCCTCCCAGGTGCACGAAGAAGACTGCGATCTCCACGCTATAGGAACAGCATTCAAGAGGAAAAGATCAGCACTCCTTGTGGAATTTGGAAAATAAATCTTCTTTATTTATTTATATAGCCAGAGGAAGGCTGAACAGCTTAAAGTGGACACAATACATAAAACATCCGTTCTCTAAAAATATATATATATTTTTTTTGGTTCACTACTGAAAACTTTATTTAATTATTTGTTACTTGTTTCATTAGTCCCCTCAGGGGATTCGAACCTGAGGCAGGGCTTATCAGGGGCAGAATGATGGCAGACCTGGGGGCTTTCATTAGGCCCCCGGGCTGCCATGACAACCATCGGCACCCTGCGATCGCGTCACGGTGGGGGGATGGTCTGTCAGAGGGGGATGCCCCCCTTCGATCGCTATTGAATACAGCATCTAAGGGGTTAAACGGCCAGCAACAGCACGATCACTGATCCTGCCCGTTAGTGCAGGGTGTCACAGTTGACACCTGCATCATATAGAGCGCTCTCAGTACGTTAGCCTGCTCCATGCTTCAACCCCCACACCAGGACGTATTGGCACCTCCTAGTGGATGATGGGGTTAATACTATGTTTCTGTATTGCACTGTGTATTGTTTACCTAAAACTGAATAAAAACGAAATATATATTTATTTATATTCAAATGTTAAAGGGGTTTTCCAGTCCCAAACAATTTATGGCCTATCCTATGGATAGGCCATCAATATGTGATCGGTCAGGGTCCGACTCCTGGCATCCTCACCAATTAGCCATTTTGATGGGGCAGCAGCGCCTTCATTTCTTACCTGCTCTTACTGTGAATCGCCGACTTATAATATAAAGCTAATATAATATAAAGCTGTAATACTGTGAACCACCGCTACAAGTGTGTCGGCAAATCACAGTGTGAGCAGTAAAGAAAATTAAGGGGAAGCAGCGCCCATACGAGCGCTGCGGCCCCTTTACCCTGACCGATCTTGATGGCCTATCGTGAGAATAAGCCATTAATTTTTGGGACTGGAATACTCCTTTAAGTACATACAACTGTTTAGCAGTGGAATTATTCTGTTTTGCGCTTTTTTTTTTGCCTCAGATCACATCTTTAACTATAAGGCTGGGTTCACACACCCTATTTACAGACGTAATTCGGGCGTTTTAGCCTCGAATTACGTCTGAAAATACGGCTCCAAAGCGTCGGCAAACATCTGCCCATTCATTAGAATAGGGTTACGATGTTCTGTGCCGACGGTCATTTTTTTTACGCGCAGCTGTCAAATGACGGCGCGTAAAAAAGAAGCCTGCGTCAAAGAAGTGCCTGTCACTTCTTGAGACGTAAATGGAGCCGTTTTCCATTGACTCCATGGAAAAACAGCTCCAATTACGTCCGTAATGGACGCAGCGAAAAGCGCCTGCAACATGCCATTACGTCTGAAATTCCGGAGCTGTTTTCTCCTGAAAACAGCTCCGTAATTTCAGGCGTATCGGACGTGTACGTGTGAACATACCCTAAGGCGGGATTCACACGACCGGGTCCCGCCCGAGCCCGAGTGTCGGCCGGTAAAATCGGCCATTTTGCCCGGCCGGTTTGCATAAAGTTTTGCATCCGTTCCGGGCCGGGCAGATCTGGACAGTGACATCAGCGGCAACTCCTGAAGGGGAATCCTCATGTGTTCAGGGATTCCGCTTCAGGAGTTTCCCCTGATGTCACTGCCCAGATATGGACAGAGACATCAAGCGCTCTGTCCAGGAGCGGAATCCCCGAAAACACGGGGATTCCGCTCCTTCAAGGAGCTAAAGTGGGGCTAGCACATAGCAGAGCGGGGAGATACCTCCATGCTCTGCTATAGTGGCGTCGCTACAGTAGTAGCAGCCGCAGCAGCAATGGAAGGTGTCGCCGGGCCAGGGCGCTTTTAACAAGCATGGGAAGGGAGCCAGCGCAGTGCTCCCTCCACCTGCTGTACACCCCGGCCCTGCCACACAGTGTACAGCGTAGCCATTCGTCCGAATGGCATAAACTCCTCCTCCTCACATGCACTCTGCGCTGTGAGGAGGAGGAGATAGAGCGCAAGCCACGGAAAACCCGGCCATCACTCGGGACACATTCCGGTGATGGCCGTGTATTACCCAGCCCCATAGACTTCTATGGGAGCCGGGCGGCCGGGTAAACCGGCCGAAAATAGAGCATGTCCTATTTTTTGACGGCCGGTTTTCCCGGCCGTCAAAAAATCGGTCGTGTGAATTGCCCCATTAGGGGTCTATTATTCCTAATGCAGCCGGGTGCTGGCCGATTTATGAACGGCCGGCACCCGGACGGGAAACCCTGTCATGTGAATGAGGCCTAAAAAGCCTTGCCCGTTTTTTGACAACCCTGATTCAAATACCCTTCTAGGACATTTTCTTGCCAATACAAAGAGGTTCACTAACCCTTTAAACAACAAATAATATGTATGTCAAATATTGATTACAGTGAGGGCCTGAATAAGCTCTGTCTAAAAATTGTGGCTCACTAGCCATAAACAGCTGAGTGGGGGAGCTCCGAGCAGCGAGATCCAGTTTTCATGTCTTTACAACACAGGCCAAAGAACATTTCCTGTTCATCCAATACACATTAATTATCAACATGTTTAATAATATGCTGCTGAATAATCTTTGACTAACATGTTAGTTTGGATTTTGAAGAATCTGATTTTTCTACATTTACCTTTACAATAAAGGGATTATCTCATGAAGAGAACCGCTGTCCATGTGCCCTATGAGCAGGATCGTCTTCATGAGACAAAGAAAAACTCCTCCACACACACGCAGACTCTCTGAACTCCCCCAAAGGCTGTGTTCACAGCAAAAACTTGCTATTTTCCTGGTTTTGCAAAAATTGCATTACAAAACCCCCCAAAAAAACAAACATCAACTGCGTTATGAGAACAGAGCCTTAGGGTATGTGCACACGATAGAAATTCTATAGACTGCCCTAATTTATCTGAATGCTGTATGCAAAATGTATCTAAAATTTTATCTGGATACTGTACAGTATATGGTCGCATGCACACGACCGCAAGGATTCCGTAATTACGGATGAAAATTACGGTCATGTGCATTGGGCCTAAGACTGTTTATCTAAATGCTATGTGACACTGTATCTGGCTGCTATAAGGCTTATTATTTGGGTACTATATGCCAATATTTATTTTATGCTCTTTTGGATGGCACAGGTTAGGGGAAACAGTGCCCACGTCCTAAGCTACTCCGATTACCAGCTGCAAAGGCTTAGAGGGAACATTGGTCCCAATTATAAACAATCATGTTCGGAATATCAGGAGTAAATCTTTATATAGGCACTGAAAGATTGCTCAGCTTAATGTTGAAGAGGAAGGTAGTACCATGTGGAGAGAGAAAGAGAGGGCACAAAAGAAATAATGAGTACATTTGCAATGTACAGACAAATAGATTTTTCATACTACATTAGGATTCAGAAACACTGTGCTCCTGTACAAGCATATGTTGAGGTCATATTAATTAGACTTCGAAAAATAGGATATCACTCCCACCTTTCAGCATTCACAATAGTATTCAGAACCGACTGTTGTCCTGAGGTACATTTCTCAAAGCATTTCTCATAGCAATTTTAAATACTTATTGCCTTACTGAACTTGAATCTCTGCTCTCCCATCTCATCGTGCTTCAGGTTGTGTGTGGTAGTTCAATGCAGGGGCAGGATGAGGAGTAGGTGGAGTGGGCAGCTGCTGAGGGTGCCAGCGGTTAGGGGGGCAGGTTATGGATTTAAAATATAAACCCAAGTTACGCGAAGTGATCCAGTAGATGAGTGAGCCAGGGGATGAGCTGCAGGAACCTGCCGGCCTTAGCCTGCCTGTTCCTTCGCAGAGGGCGCATCACTCCAGCAGGTGGAAGGAGGCGCTGCGCTGGCTCCCTTCCCCTGCTTGTTTCAGAAGTGCCCGGGCCCGGCGATTCTTCACTCAGTGCCGTCGCTACCGCTGTAGCAGCCATAGCGGCTGCTAGTGACAACACCGGGCATGAGGGCGGTGGCGCCGCTAGCAGCTGCTGTGGCTGCTACAGAAGTAGCGACCGCACTATCGCAGAGCAGGCAAGTATCTCCCTGCTCTGCTATCTACTAGCGCCACTGTAGCTCCCTGAAGGAGCGGAATCCCCGTGTGGCCGGGGATTCCGCTCCTAGAGCGCTCCGCTTGATGTCTCTGTCCATATATGGACAGAGACATCAGGGGAAACTCCTGAAGCGGAATCCCCGTCCACAGCGTTGCAGATGCTGTGACAGGGAATTCCACTCCAGGAGAAGCCAATGACGTCACTGTCCATAAATGGACACAGACGACAGGAGCTTCTTCTGGAGTGGAATCCCTGGTCACAGCGTCGGCAACGCTGTGGATGGGATTTCCGCTTCAGGAGTTTCCCCTGATGTCACGGTGCATATATGGACAGAGACATTGTAAAGGATCTGCCAGACACAGCTTCTGTGTCAACGCCCATAGGTAATCAGTCTGCACCTGCTTCTATGTCTGTGAGACTGACTCCATCTTCCACCACCCAGGATGGCAGGCTTAGGAGTGGGAGAGCCTATCACAGCCTGGCCACACGGAGCTAGCTCCCGCCCTCTATCTATTTATACCTGCCTTTCCTGTTCCTCCTTTGCTTGTGATTCTTCTCTGCTGGTTTCCTGGCCCTGCTGCAGCTTCTTGAACTACTGACCCTCTGCTTGTTATTGACCTTGGCTTTACTGACCACTCTTCTGCTCTGCGTTTTTGTACCTCGCTCATCTCCTGGTTTGACTCGGCTCGTTCACCTCGCTTGTTGCTCACGGTGTTCCCGTGGGCAACTTCCCCATTTCCCCGGCTTCTTTGTACCCTTGTCTGTTTGTCTGTCGTGCACCTATTGAGTTTAGGGACCATCGCCCAGTTGTACCCCGTCGCCTAGGGCAGGTCGTTGCAAGTAGGCAGGGACTGAGTGGCGGGTAGATTAGGGCTCACCTGTCTGTCTCCCTACCCCGACATTACAGACATCAAGCGGAGCGCAATCCCCTGTCACACAGGGATTCCACTCCTTCAAGGAGCTACAGTGGCGCTATCTACAGGAAGGAGGGGGGTGCTATCTACTAGGGGGCTGTGTGGCACTACCTACAAGGGGGTTGTTGGCTTTGTGGCACTACCTAAAATGAGGCTGTGGGCTGTGTGGCACTACCAACAAGTGGGCTATGTGGCACTACCAACAAGTGGGTTGTGTGGCACTCCCTACCAGGGGATTGTGTGGCACTCCCTACCAGGTGGCTATGTGGCGCTCCTACCAGGTGGCTGTGTGGCGCTTCCTACCAGGGGACTATGTGGCGCTCTCTACAAGGGGGCTGTGTGGCGCTCCCTACCAGGGGACTGTGTGACGCTCCCTACCAGGGGGCTGTGTGGTGCTCCCTACCAGGGGGCTGTGTGGCGCTCCCTACCAGGGGGCTGTGTGGCGCTCCCTACCAGGGGGCTGTGTGGCGCTCCCTACCAGGGAGCTGTGTGGCGCTCTCTACAAGGGGGCTGTGTGGCGCTCTCTACAAGGGGGCTGTGTGGTGCTCTACAAGGGGACTGTGTGGCGCTCTCTACAAGGGGGCTGTGTGGCGCTCTCTACAAGGGGGCTGTGTGGCGCTCTCTACAAGGGGGCTGTGTGGCGCTCTCTACAAGGGAGCGGTGTGGCGCTCTCTACAAGGGAGCGGTGTGGCGCTCTCTACAAGGGGGCTGTGTGGCGCTCTGTACAAGGGGGCTGTGTGGCGCTCTCTACAAGGGGGCTGTGTGGCGCTACCTACAAGGGGGCTGTGTGGCACTACCTACAAGGGGGCTGTGTGGCGCTACATACAAGGGGGCTGTGTGGCGCTACCTACAAGGGGAATCTGTGAGTGGTGGGCTGATGGTCATTTTACTGTGAGTGGCGGGCTGATGGTCTTCAAGTGATTTCCACCTCTAACCTCCAATTGAAATTAATGGGAGCCAGAAAATACCTGCGTCACCCGTTTGGAGCTTTTTTTTTTCCTGCGTCTTTTGCGTTAGCATAAACGGCTTAAGAAAAAACACAAAAAAAAAAGGTCAAACAAAATTCTTTCAGGAACTGACAGCGTTGAGTTTTTTTTGCCTTACAAAAAACATGTGTGAACATACCCTACGAGTGTAGTGCTTGTTTTTAGCAGGTTTTCTTTTTTTCTCGAAACAATTTTTGGTAGGGGTGCCCTGAGGAAATTTTATTTTTCCAGTGCTGCCTTGGATCCGAAAAGGTTGGGAAACTCTGTACTAGGCTACAGGATCGCGCCGGCCTACGCAAGGATCCCGTAGTGGAGCAGTTCAGTTAGTCGTGCTAGGTGAGTACAATTTTTGTTTTGTTTGGGGGCACTGTCTACAAGGGGGAGGTGGGGGGGATGTATGGCACGTTCTACAAGGAGGAGGTGGGGGATTATGGCACTGTCTACAGGGAGGCTGTATGGCAAAATCTACAGGGTGGCACTATACTGTGTGGGGGCCACTAAGCGGACATTATACTGTGTAGGAGTACTACAGGGGGCATAATATTGTGGGCACAATTAGAGGACAAAATACAGTGTCCTTGAAGTGGTTGCAATATATTCTATTATTAAATATTATTATTATACTGAATGGGGGCACTAATGGGGCATTATAATTTTTTTTATGGGGCATTTTTTTTTTTTAAATGATGGGGTGGGGCACGTGTTCTTCTACTGGTAAAACACGATAACAAACTTACTTTTTGTCACACTGTCTATACGTGTAAATACACCCTATGGATAGTTTTAAAATACGAAAAGGAGCATTTCAGAATGGTTACCAGAGCGGCTGCTTGACTGATAGAAAGTCAATAAAATCCCCCATGGATAGCAGGTTTCCAGACATGGGCCATTTTATAAACCACTGCCAATGTATAAATATAATAGGTCACAAGAAGTTGGACAAATTATACCAATGATCGACTATGGAAAACGTTCTGTATATACAATTCCTAGCATCGACTGGACTATTTGTATAACACTGTAGCAAATATTTATTGAGCAATATGGCTATATAAAACTTAACACCATGTGATCCGTAGTACGAAGCCGCAGTTACAGCCTCTCCCTTGTACACGACGCCTTATATTAACGCTCATCTCTATATAAATCACTTAAAAGGTTTGTTTGTTTTTATTTTTCTACACACTACAGAGCTTTGGTAATTATAATAAATATGACAACTGAGTAGTGGGCAGCATTTTGTTATGATGCACATGATATGACCTTCATTACTAACTTACTACATTAGTGGTTTGGAAAATGCCGCTGCATGCTTCATTAGGAATGTAAATCCATTTGTCCCATAAGAGAACAGTACAGGCAATAAAACAACTTCTATATTAGAGCGTGTTTTAATCCTCCGTAAGGTAAGACCACATTTCAGCACGTCAGTGTAAGCTGTATATTGATTAAGCTTTTGCTTTTTTTCCTTTTAGTTTTGTTACAATTTTTTTATTTAGTAATTACATGTTTAAACCTTAATTGTCATTAATGAAAGGGGAAAACGGCAAGCTGGTGCATCAAGTTGATCTGCCTTGTACATTGGAATTTAGCCTTATTTATAATGGAATGGCTTATCCGAAGAAAGTGTCAGTGTGCATTCACACTTGCCGGTTTTGTGGTGTTTTTTATTCTTACCACAATTTTTGGAAAATCAAAATGCCACAAAGGCCAACAAAATATGTCCAAATTTAACCAAGGGATGGAAAAAAAGGGAATAGATGAAACAAAAATTCCACACATAGGAGCTAATATTTTTTTGTTCTAGGAAATTATCTAAGCCTTTTTAAAACCATCTACTGCAGCTACTGTGACCAGCTCCTGCGGTAGACTATTCCATAGATTCACCCTTCTCACAGTAAAGAAGGCTTGTCGCCTCTGCAGGTTGAACCTTTTTTTCTCCAGACAGAGGGAGGGCCCCCTTGTTTTTTTAGGGGGTTTTACATGGAACAGGTTTTCACCATATTTTTTGTATGTGCCATACATATATTTATATAAGTTAATCATGTCCCTCTTAGTTGTCCGTTTTCAAGGCTAAATAGGTTTAATTCTTTTAATCTTTCCTCATAACTTAGATTCTCCATGCGCCTTATTAGCTTTGTTGCCCTTCTTTGTATTTTTTCCAATTCCAGGGCATCCTTTCTATGAACTGGAGCCCAGAACTGAACTGCATATTCTAGATGAGGCCTCACTAATGCTTTGTAAAGTGGTAATATTACATCCCTGTCCCGCGAGTCCATGCCTCTTTTAATACACGACAATATCTTGCTGGCCTTTGAAGCAGCTGATTGACATTGCATGCTGTTATTTAATCTATGAACTACAAGTACACCCAGATCCTTCTCAACAAGTGACTCTCCCAGTGTAAATCCCTCTAAGACATATGATGCATGCAGATTGTTGGTACCCAGATGCATAACTTTACATTTATCTACATTAAACCTCATTTTCCAAGTGGACGCCCAAACACTTAGGCTGGATTCACACGACCATGTTACGTCCGTAATGGACGGAACGTATTTCGGCCGGAAGTCCCGGACCGAACACACTGCAGGGAGCCGGGCTCCTAGCATCATAGTTATGTACGATGCTAGGAGTCCCTGCCTCGCTGCAGGACAACTGTCCCGTACTGTAATCATGTTTTCAGTATGGGACAGTTGTCCTGCAGCGAGGCAGGGACTCCTAGCATCGTACATAACTATGATGCTAGGAGCCCGGCTCCCTGCACTGCGTTCGGTCCGGGACTTCCGGCCGAAATACGTTCCGTCCATTACGGACGTAACATGGTCATGTGAATCCAGCCTTAGTGTGTTCAAATCAGCTTGCAATTTACTAACATCTTCCATAGACTGAACAATAGTACATAGCTTGGTGTCATCTGCAAAAATAGAAACTGTGCTATTAATCCCATCCTCTATATCATTAATAAATAAGTTGAATAATAGTGGTCCCAGCACTGAACACTGGGGTACACCATTTATAACCGGGGACCATTCAAAGTAGGAATCATTGACCACAACTCTCTGGATACAGTCCTTGAGCAAATTCTCCACCCAATTACAAACTATACTTTCTAAACCTATAGTCCTTAATTTACCCATTAGACGTCTATGAGGGACAGTGTCAAATGCCTTTGCAAAGTCCAAAAACACTATATCCACAGCGGCCCCTCTGTCTAGGCTTCTGCTCAGCTCTTCATAAAAACATATCAGGTTAGTTTGTCAACTTCTGTCATTAGTAAAACCGTGCTGGCTGTCACTTGTAACACTATTTTTTTGTCATATAGTCCTGTATATAGTCCCTCAATAGCCACTCAAACATTTTCCCCACTATTGACGTTAAGCTTACTGGTCTATAATTACCTGGGGAAGACCTAGAGCCCTTTTTGAAAATAGGCACCACATTTGCGCTGCGCCTGTCCCTTGGCACTATACCAGTCACTAGAAAATCTCTAAATATTATGAAGAGGGGGACAGAAATAACTGAACTAAGCTCTTTTAGGACTCTAGGGTGTAACCCATCTGGTCCCGGGGCCTTGTGCACATTTATTTTATTTTATTTAGCTTGGACCATATCTACATTTAGCCAATTCAGTATATTAATTGATGTATTAACAGAACTGGCACCGGCTACATCAGCTGCTCTTTCTTCTGTTGTATATACAGAGCTAAAGAACTCATTTAGTAACTCTGTTTGTATTTTGCAACCATGGAGATATATAGGTCTAAATAGGAGCTGTAGACACAAAAAGTTTCTAAAAAAATAGGAAATAGGGGAATATTTTGTATATCATTTTGTGTAGACCGGTTACTCTTTGGATTTCAAGTGTGAACACTTGGCTAATGACTTAAAAATGCTGTTACTTTTTCATGAAAAAGGGGGGTTTGGGCTTCCTTAGTCTTATTTATTATTAGCAGACATAACTTTTCTAATGCTCAAATAAAAAATAAAAAACTGCAACAAGAATAACGTAGTCCACGATTATATGTTTATGTATTTAGAGAAGATTTGTCTTTATTATGGAGTTTTCATGGATGATTTGGATTTCACTGGCAGCCATTATACTCTTAAAATCAGTTGTGTGCACAAGGAAATCTAAAAATAGCAGCGCTAATACAATCTCCTGGATAAAAAATGCAGTATCAGCGCTTTCTTAGCATCAGCCTAGAACTCTGCCAAACAAAACATTAATTCTCTGCAGGGAAAAATCTTGTAATGAAAAGTTTTTATGCCTGTATATACAGTGAGGGAGCATACAAACAATCATGGGGATAAATAATAAATACACTACGTTACAGTCTTGTGTCATTGTGAAATTCATTTTTTTCCACTAGCTGTTTACATTTTTGTATTTTCTTTTCTTTATCTAAAGCACATGTGGCCTGCGATGCCATTCTGTGCAGACCACAGCAAAAGAGACAGTCACAATGCACAATGGGATAGATTTATTAATATTGGTTTACACTTCCATGGCATGCCAGTTAAAATGCAAAAGTCATAAGCCTAAGGCCTCATGCCCACTTCAGTTATGTTCTTCAGTGTGCTATCCATTTTTTTAATGGATAGCACACGGACACATTCATTTCTATGGGGCTATGAACTCTTTCGTTGTTTTAACGGCACTGTGTGGCCGTTCCGACAAAAATAGGACAGGTCCTACTCCTGTCCATTTTTGATGGAACAGTCTCAGCCATTTCATTCATTTGGTCCGTTGAAACAACGGACTGCACACGGAAGTCACCCATGGGTTGTCTGTGTTTCACGGATCCATCATTACTGGCCGTATGACGGCCAACAGATGTATGCATAAGGCCTAACAAGGTACACAGCTTTTGGAGACTGTGGTACAGGTGGTTGAACAACACCGGGCAGTGGCGTATTAGGTTGACCATTGGCCCTGGGCTATTCCCCAAACTTGGGCCCTCCTTCTCTACTGCCGACCTGCCGCGTCATATCTATAGTTTACACCACCTTTCTCTGCGGGTATTGACAAATAGATGTTATGATTCCCCGTGTCAAAGGGCTGTGTCCCTACATACTGACAGTCCCCAAACATCGCTGACAGTATCACACTGTGTATAGGCACATCCTCCGGTAACAACCATTTATCTATT
This sequence comes from Rhinoderma darwinii, assembly GCF_050947455.1. Taxonomy (NCBI): domain Eukaryota; kingdom Metazoa; phylum Chordata; class Amphibia; order Anura; family Rhinodermatidae; genus Rhinoderma; species Rhinoderma darwinii. Next base: position 115,417,761 of record NC_134690.1, read on the forward strand.
AGTCGTGGACTACACAAAGACTTTTTGTGGAATACAAGTATTTCCTATAGCAGACATGTCAGAAAACGTGACAGCTCCTTTATAAATCCAGTGACTCACAGGTTGACGTCTTCTCAGATTCTAGTCGTTCTTTTTCTCTTGTCATCTGCATCTAGTCCAGACCTCTCTTTTCTTCTGCATCCGGCCACGACCCATTTCTGCAGAATTTGCCATTCAGATGTCTTTGGCTCCTCACTTTTCCAACAATTCTGCAACCATAAACGAAGACAAAAATCTCATGGTTCCACACACACTATATCCTTATATATAATAGCACTATACACTGCGCGCCCTGAATATAATAGTACCATACACTATGCCCCTGAATATAATAGTACAATACACTGTGCCCCTAAATACAATTGTGTCAAACACTGTAAACTAAAGCATCACACACACAATACCCCCTGAAGATAGTGCCCCTTATAGAGCCCCCTGTAAATAGTGCCTCTCATAGAGCCCCTTGTAGATAATGCCCCATAGAGCCCTCTGTAGATTGTGCCCCCTGTAGATAGTGCTCCCCATAGAGTTCCCTCTATATAGTGCCCCCATAGAGCCCCATGTAGATAGTGCCTCTTGTAGATAGTGTCCCAAAAGAGTTCCCTGTAGGTAGTGCCAACATAGAACCCCATGTAGATAGTCCCCCTGTAGATAGTGCCCCATATAGAGCCTAATGTAGATAGTGCCCCTCATAAAGCCAGCTGTAGATTGTGCCTCTCATAGAGTTCCCTATAGATAATGCCCCTCAGAGCCCCTGTAGATATTGCCCCCATAGAGCCCTCTGTAGATAGTGCCCCCTGTAGATCCTGCTCCCCATAGAGCCCTCTTTAGATAGTTCCCCATAGAGCCCCATGTTGATAGTGCCCCTATAGGGCCCCATGTAAATAGCGCCCCCTGTAGATAGTGCCCCCATAGAGCGCCATGTAAATAGTGGCCCCTGTATATAGTACCCTCATAGTCCCCTGTAGATAGTGCCTCCATAGCGTTCGCTGCATATAGTGCCCCCCCCATAGAGTCCCCATGCAAACAGTGCCCCCATAGGGTCTGCTGTATATAGTGTCCCCCATGGAGTCCCCTATAGATAGTGCCCCCATAGAGTTCCCTGTAGATAGTGCCCCCAACACTGCCCACTGAAGAAAAATAACCATTAAATTTTCACCTGTCCCCGTTTCCACGGCGTCAGAGACAAGGCCTTATCCAGCTGAACGACGCGATTGTGTCATCGCGCCGCATGCATAATTCGTAAAGCAACGAATGGCAACAGCTGAACGACGCAGGCGGCACGATGATGTCATCGCGTCGTCTGCATCATTCGTAGATTGCTGAATGGCGAAGGTGGATCCCATGGGCCCCCTTGCAACCAGAGGCCCTGGGCGGCTGTCCAAACTGGCCATATTGGGATCTATCACCAGGATGAACTGGTGCGACTCAATAGTTACCTTACATGTGGTCTTTCTTTTTAAAGCAATTGTCTTTCTGGAAGTGAAAGGGAAAAGTGTTGGAGTTGTCTATAACAATAAGTTGCTGCTTTCATTTTCCAAAGGGCCTGTGAAATTTGGCACATGAAACCTGATATGTTGTCAGGTACTCCTTCTCTTTTCCTTATACCAATTTATATAAGTTTCCCTCATTATATCAAAAGGTTATTATGGCTCATTTAGGCAGCATGATTTTAAAATGTGTCTCCCAGAACAAGAAAAGCGTACTGTAAGCATCACATAATGGGTGGTAGATTGTATTTAGCAAAATAAACCCAATTCAATTAGATCAGCTCCATTAGGTCAGATCTGTGATCTATGACTACAGTGCTTACAGGAGTCTGAGGTAGTCTGAAATCCACCTCCTGTCTGATAAATTCACACAATTTTTTTTAGACCGCTGTAGATATACTGTATATTTAATACAGGACTTTTAGAAATTGTGTTTCTAACCTGTGTTTTGGGCTATCTTTTCATCCCTCTACATGTCTTTTCATACTGAATATTTTCGCTCTCAATGCCTACTAAGTGGGCATGCTCCTCATGGTTAGGGTTGCACGATGCATCGAAATATCAATACTATTTCGATACTGTGCACCCGCAAACAGTTCAATACCATGAATTTATATATTTCAATACTAAGCAGTCCGGCCGCACAGCTTAGTATTGTAATACATGAATTTAGTCACAGGAGCAAGGCAATGGCTGTAATACACTGCTGCAGCCCTGCTCTAACGGCGGAGATCAGAGAGACCTCTAATCTCCGATATTATCCCGCAAACAAAGCTATCCCCGGCATTCGATGGGAAAATTAGAAGGGGGTACCCCCCTTTGATCACGTCACAGGGAAACCCTGTGACACGATCAAGAAACATACCTTATATGGACAGACAGCCCAGGGTCCATTGAAGGAGCCCAGGGCTGTCTGACCATATTTCCTGTTTTTAACGCATACTAGAGGTATGCTCTAATGACTGTTTGCGTACTATCACTATTGATATAGATATATGCCAGTACATTAAAGTTAAAAATAAAAACAGTAAAACTAATAAGAAAAAAGTAATGTTAAATAAAAACATCTGTAAAAAAAATACACGTGTATTTTTTTTTAGGATAAATAATTTTCATTAACCCCTTCCCGCATCTTGAAGTAACTGCACGTCAATGTGTGCAGTAAGTTCCCACACCTTGACGTGCAGTTACGTCTGTGCTTTGACAGTTAACCGCCGCACGGCGCTACACCGCAGTGGCGGTTAACTGTGCAGTGTGTCTGCCCTGCATTCCCCGTTGCCGATCAGCGGCCCATCACCGCTGATTTAGGCAGTTAACCCCTTAATTGCGGCGTTCGATTCTGAACGCCACAATTAAGGTGTTTAGCGCCGATCGGCAGCCCCCATGTGAAATCACGGGGGCTGGCGATGGTACCCATGGCAACCGGACGCCAGACAATGGCTTCCGGGCTGCCAGGTACAGAAGCCTATGAGGACCACCCGGAGTCCTCATAGGCGATCAAAGCTGCAAGTCTAAGTGTCCCCTAGTGGGACAAGTGAAAAAAGTTAAAAAAATAATAAAAATGTTTTAAAAAAAAAAGTGTAAAAATAAAAGTTAGAAGTGACATAAACAAGAACTGCTTTTTTTCCTATAATAAGTCTTTTATTATAGGAAAAAAAATGAACACGTAAAAAAAAAGTACACATATTTGGTATCACCGCGTTCGTAACGACCCCAACTATAAAACTATAATATTATTTTTCCCGCACGGTGAACAGTGCAAAAAAAATAAACGAAAAACAATGCCAGAATCACTATTTTTTGGTCACCACCCCTCCCAAAATATACAATAAAAAGTGATTAAAAAGTCGCATCTACGCCAAAATAGTACCAATACAAACTACAACCCGTCCCGCAAAAAACAAGCCCTTACACAGCTTTTTTGACTGAAAAAGAAAAAACTTATGGCTCTTAGAATATGGTGACACAAAAAATAAATTATATTCTAAATAAGTTATTTTATTGCGCAAACGCTGCAAAACATAAAAAACCTATATACATCTGGTATCGCCGTAATTGTACCGACCTGCAGCATAAAATATAATGGTCATTTATAGCCCATGGTGAACGCTGTAAAAAATAAATAAAAAATCATTGTCAGAATTGATGGTTTTTGGTCACCTTGCTTGCTGAAAAATTGAATAAAAAGTGATCAAAAAAAATCGCATGAACCCCAAAATGGTACCAATGAAAATTACAGATTGTCCCGCAAAAAATAAGCCCTCACGCAGCTCCGGTGGTGAGAAAATAAAAAAAAGTTTCGGCTTCCAGATTATGGTGATGCAAAATGTGCAGAGCGTTCCAAAAGCGGATTGGATCGGGTGCCATTTATAAGCGCAACACTGGCCACATATCTGCGGATTATTATTTATTTACCCCATTATTATACCCTCTTATTATGCCCTGATGTACTCTGCCCAGCCTACATATGCCCCCACAATATAAACTGAAATACCAGCAAAACGCCAGAGCTACTACCAAGCAAAATCTGCGCTCCAAAAGCCGAATGGCGCCCCCTCCCTTCTGAGCCCTACAGAGTGCCCAAACAGCCGTTTACGTCCACCGATATGGCATCGCCATACCCGGGAGAACCCGGTTAATATTTTATGAGGTATTTGTTGCACAAACTGGGCACAACATATAGTGCACTAAAATGGCACATCAGTGGAAAATTTTAACTTTCACTCTGCACCATCCGCTGCGCATTAAACCATTCACGCACCATGACTTAATAGCATGTCGTGGTGTGGGGGGTGATATATGCCCAAGCCATACGCTGCGGGTGTCAGCTGTGTATTACAGCTGATACCCGGGACTAACGGACAGAAACAGCGATCACGCTGTTACAGGAGCCTGTAAAAATTACAATATACTGCAATACATTAGTATTGCAGTGAATTCTACCAGTGATCTAATGATCGGTGATTCAAGTCTCCTAGGGGGACTAATAAAATATGTAAAAACAAAAGTAAATAGTTATTATTAGTGGAAAAAATTAAATAAATATTTAAAGTCCAAAAAAAAACCTTTTCAAATTTTTTCTCTAAAGTAATGTCAAAATAAATAAAAAAATACACAAAATTGGTATCGCTGCGTCCGTAAAAATCCAAGCTATTACAATATACCATTATTGAACTCGCACGGTGAACGCCGTGAAAAGTAAAGAATTTTAAACTGCAAAATCGCAGTTTTTTGGTCACCTTCGCTCTACCAAAAAATTTAATAAAAAGTGCTCAAAAAGTCTTATGTACAAAAAAATGGTACCAATAAAACCTACAGCTCGTCTCGCAAAAAATAAGCCCTCAGACCACTCTATTGACGGAAAAATAAAAAAGTTGTGGCTCTCGGAAAGCGGGGAGGAAAAACGAAAAACAAAAAGCAAAACATGGATCAGTTCGGAAAGGGTTAATTACTTTCTAATGAAAAAATATTTATGACCACATGTGGGGTATAGCCGTACTCGGGAGAAATTGCTTTACAAATGTTGGGATGCATTTTCTCCTTTATCCTTTGTGAAATTGAAAAAATGCAACTTTTTTGTGGAAATAATGTTGATATTAATTTTCACGGCCTAATTCTAATAAATTCTGCAAAAGACGTGTGGGGCCTAAATGCTCACTGTACCCCTAGATAGATTCCTTAAGTGGTGTAGTTTCCCAAATGGGGTTACTTTTGGGGGGCTTCCACTGTTTCGGTCTCTCAGTGGCTTTGCAAATTCGACATGACACCCAAAAACTATTCCAGCTAAATTTAGCCAAATAGCGCTCCTTCATTTCTAAGCCCCGGTGTGGGTCCAAACAGCAGTTTATTACCACATATGGGGTATTTACGTAATCAGGAGAAATTGTTTTACAAATGTTGTGGTGCATTTTCTCCTTTATTCCTTGAAAAATTAAAAATGTCTACGTTCTTACAAAAGAAAGTAGATTTTTACCTTTACAGACTAATTCCAATGCTATTCAGCAAAACAACTGTCGGGTCAAAATGCTAACTGTACCCCTAGAAAAATTCCTTGAGGGGTGTAGTTTCCAAAATAGGGTCACTATTGGGGGGTTTCCACTGTTTTCATCCCTCCAGTGCATTGCAAACGCGACACGCACTGAAAACTATTCCAGCAAAATCCAAAATTCAAATGGTGCTCCTTCTCTTCTGAGTCCTGCTGTGGGTCCAAACAGCAGTTTATTACCACATATGGGGTATTGCTATAATCGGAAGAAATTGCTTTACATATGTTGGGGTGTTTTTTCTACTTTATTCCTTGTAAAAATTTAAAATTTCTACGTTTTTTCACAAAAAAAGTAGATTTTCATCTTCACATACTAATTCAAATAAATTTAGCAAAAAAACTGTGGGTTCAAAATGCTAACTATACCCATAGATAAATTCCTTGAGGGGTATAGTTTCCAAAATGGTGTAACTTTTGGGGGGTCTTTACTGTTTTGGTACCACAAGACCTATTCAAACCTGACATGGTGCCTAAAATATATTCTAAAAAAAGGAGGCCCCAAAATCCACTAGGTGCTCCTTTGCTTCTGAGGCCTGTGTTTCAGTCCATTACCGCACTAGGACCACATGTTGGATATTTCTAAAAACTGCAGAATCTGGGCAATAAATATTGAGTTGCATTTCTTGGATAAAACCTTCTGTGGTACAGAAAAAATGTATTACAAATGAATGTTCGAAAAAAAAATAAAATATGACATTTGTATATTTTACCTCTACTTTGCTTTAATTCCTGTGAAACGCCTAAAGGGTTAAAACACTTTCTGAATGCTGTTTTGAATACTTTGAGGGGTGCAATTTTCAAAATGGGGTGATTTATGGGGACTTTCTAATATATAGGGCCCTCAAAGTCACTTCAGAACTGAACTGGTCCCTGAAAAAATAGGCTTTTGAAATTTTCTTGAAAATATGAGAAATTGCTGCTAAAGTTCTAAGCCTTGTAACATCCTAGAAAAATAATAGGATGTTCAAAAAACGGTGCAAACATAAAGTAGACCTATGGGAAATATAAACTAGTAAGTATTTTGTGTGGTATTACTATCTGTTTTACAAGTAGATACATTTAAATTTATCGACCAAATTTTTTCCCTAACAAAGTACAATATGTCACAAGAAAACAATCTCAGAATCACTTGGATTGGTAAAAGCATTCCGGAGTTATTACCACATAAAGTGACACATGTCAAATTTGAAAAATCGGCTTCATCCTGAAGGCCAAAACAGGCTCAGTCCTTAAGGGGTTAAAATATAAGTCCCAATACATAAAATAATATACACATATTTGGTATCGTCGCAACCGTAATAACCTGCAACACTAATTTATAGCTTCATTTATGATGATCGGTGTATGCTGTAAAAAAACAAACAAAAAAAACTGCTTTTTTCTGCATTTTTGCCAAAATAAAATGTATATAAATTAAACAATAATGTAAATGTAACGAAAATGCTGGATACAAAGTGTAAAAAAAAAAAAAAATTGTTCTGTCATCAAGGGAAAAAATTATACTCTTTCAAAACACAAAATGAAATTAATACAACAGAACCCTAAATTAATTTAAGCCTCAGACAAGACCCTAAATAAGTTATATAAAATAAAAAACAGTGCACCACTCAGTAAAAGTGCCATCTTTTGTCCCCCACAGAGTAAGGCTGGATTCACACAAGCATGTTCGGTCCGTATGTTATGTATGTCGGCAATATTTCCTGGACCGAACACACTGCAGGGAGCCGGGCTCCTATCGTCATAGTTATCTATGACGCTAGGAGTCCCTGCCTCGCTGTCCCTTCCTTTCATCATGTTTTTAGTACGAGACAGTTTCTCGCATACTATAACGATAGGAGCCCAGCTCCCTGCAGTGTGTTCGTTCCGGGAAATACTGCCGACATATGGTCCATATATCACGGACCGAACACGCTCGTGTGAATCCGGCCTAAGGCCTTATTTACACGAGCGTATTTCATGTCCGTGATACGCGCGTGAAACTCACGCACGTCGCACGGACCTATGCAAGTCAATGGGGCCATTCAGACATTCTGTGTTTTTCACGCAGCGTGTGTCCGCTGCGTGAAACTCACTGCATGTCTTATACTTGAGCGTTTTTTGTGCATCACGCACCCATTGAAGTCAATGGGCGAGTGAAAATCACGGACAGCACACGAACACACATCCGTGTGCTGTGCGTGATTCGCGCAACAGTTGCTCACGAAATGATGGGAGAAAAAAACCCACCTCCTTCATTTAATTTTGTAAACGTCAAAACGGCGTGACATAAGGATGGCATACACGCGAAAATCACGCAGACACGCACCAATCACTGATGACACACGGAACTATTTTTTACGCGCGCAAAACTGACACGTTCGTGTGAATTAGGCCTAAGGGCGGGTTCACACATGGCGGAATTTCACTTAAATTCCGCTGCGGACACTCCGCAGCGTTAATCCGCAGCGGAGCCGTTTCTCCATTGACTTTCACTTTAATTTAGCAGTGTTCGTTTACACGATGCGTACAATTCCGCTGCGGAGAATAGGCTGCAGAGCGGAATTTGGTGTCCGCAGCATGCTCTGTCTGTTGCGGAGCAGTGGCGGACTGGTTGCGGACTCATGGCGGAATTTCTCCATTGACTTCAATGGAGAGTCAAAATTCCGCAATGAAGTCCGCAGATCTTATGTGTGCTGCGGAGCGTATTGTTTTTACTACCATGACATTTCTTCATTCTGGCTGGACCTATGTATTTCTAGGTCTACAGCCAGACTGAGGAAGTCAATGGGGCTCCCGTAATGACGGGAGCGTTGCTAGGAGACGTCTGTAAATAGTCACTGTCCAGGGTGCTGAAAGAGTTACGCGATCGGCAGTAACTGTTTCTGCACCCGGGACAGTGACTACCGATCTCAATATACATGTATCTGTAAAAAAAAATATAAGTTCATACTTACCGAGAACTCCCTGCGTCTGTCTCCAGTCCGGCCTCCCAGGATGACGTTTCAGTGTAAGTGACGGCTGCAGCCAATCACAGGCCAAGCACAGGCTGCAGCGGTCACATGGACTGGCGCGTCATCCAGGGAGGTCGGGCTGGATGCCGAAAGAGGGACGCGTCACCAAGACAACGGCCGGTAAGTATGAAAATCGTTTACTTTCACTAGGGAAAGTGCTGTCCCTTCTCTCTATCCTGCACTGAATAGGGAGAAGGGAAGCACTTTTCCTGCAGTCCGCAGCGGCCAGTCCGCATCAATTTTCTGCACATTTTGTGCAGATCCGCAGCCGTAATCCGCAACCCGGATTAGGTGCGGCATTGATGCGGACAGTTGCGGAGGAATTCCGCCATGTGTGGTCATGCCCTAATAGTGATGCTCTCAATGTTCCCAAACAGTAACAGTGCCCCATTTAGACCCCAAACAGTAAGGTTATGGTCACACGCTTAGCAAAATACGTTTGAAAATACAGAGCTGTTTTCAAGAGAAAACCGCTCCTGATTTTCAGACGTTTTTGTAACAACTCGCGTTATTCACGGCGTATTTTACGGCTGTTATTGGAGCTGTTTTTCAATGAAGTTAATGAAAAACGCCTCCAAAAACGTCCCAAGAAGTGACATGCACTTCTTTTTCGCGGGCATCTTTTTTACGCGCGGTATTTTGACAGCGACACGTAAAATTAAGCCTCGTGGGAACAGGGTATGTTCAGGATATGTTCACATGCAGTGGTTTCAGACGTAATTCGGGCCGTTGTCACTTTTTGGGACGTTTTTGGAGGCGTTTTTCATTGACTCCATTGAAAAACACCTCCAATAACGGACGTAAAATACGCCGCACAAAACGCGAGTTGTTACAAAAATGTCTGAAAATATGGAGCTATTTTCAAGCGAAAACAGCTCCTGATTTTCAGACATTTTTTGTGAACATACCCTAATAGTGCTCCTCTTAGTGCCCCCTTTGTGCTCCTACACAGCAATAATGACCCTTTTGTGCCCCCACATAGCAATAATGTTCATATTAGCTTGGGATATTATTTATTTTTCAGGACATTTAAATGGCTGGCTGCAGACAGAGGATGTGCTAAAATAACAAAATAAGTAATAGTCACCTGGTAAATCCCCCGCCACTCCAGTGCTTTGTGTTTGCTAACATTGGCCTTTCTCGAGCTCATGCTAGGGGCTGAAACTTCGCATTATTATGGGTGAATAAAACAATACTTTTTTTCACTTGAATACTGTTTGGAGTGTTGCCTATTTTTTGGATATCGATTAAAGGGCTGGATGTCGAGCTACTGAGGCTTGCACCCACATCTCGTTAAGCTATAGTGCTTCTTATTTTTTGCTGGACAACTTGTAGTTCTTATTAGCATCATAGGAGTACTTATGACTTTTTGATTGCTTTTTAATCGCATATTTTGGAAGGCAGGATGAGCAGAAAACATCAATTTTTTCCATTCTTTTTAATTATATTTTTTACGGCATTCACCGTGCGGGTTATATAACATAACTGTTTTATAGCTTGGGTCATTACAGATGCGGCGATATCAATTTTCTGTAGCTTTTTACATTTTTTTCATAAAGCATTTTTAAGGGGGAAAAAAGTGGGCTTTTAATTTTTTTTTTACTTTGGATTTTTATTTATTTATTATAAACCTTATTATACTATTTTTTACTTATTTTCTTAGTCCCACTAGGGGACTTTACTATGCAATATTTTGACTGCATTTTTAATACGCTGCAGTACTTTTGTATAGCAGTGTATAATGCCTGTCAGTGTAAAGTTGACAGGCATCTATTAGGCTATGCTATTGGCAGGGCCTAATAGCCATTCACTAAAGGCAGACCTGGGGGCCATTGTTAGGCCCCTGGCTTCCATAAAAGCCATCTGCACCCCGCAATTGCATAACGGGTGTACCGATTGGTTTTAGAGTGAGGGGACTCCCTCTCTTACCCCGTTAGATGCCGCGGTTGGTATTGACCACAACATCTAAAGGGGTTAGACGGACGGGATCGATGCTAATTTAGATTCTGCTAGAGCAGGTTCCCGGCTTTCTTTAGGCTTATCTCCCAGTGCCGTGGAAAAAACGGCGCTGTGGCATAAGTACCCGTTAATGACCACAATGAAAACACGTTTTGGCAGTCATTAAGTGGTAAAAGGGGTTGTCCAGTTTAGAAATCCCATTTTGATATACCCTATTAGGAAATTCTGAGTTAATAGACAGGAGTCCACTGTTCAGGTTCCTGATCTCTTGACCAGAGTAAGGGACCTATTACACGGCCCGATGAGGGCAGTGTGGACGAGCGTCAACCAACGAGACAGCTCGTTGATCGACGCTCGTCTGCTCCTGTTACAAGGAGCTAGTATATAGCTAATCAGTGGCCTAATTGGTCTTGTACAATATAATGCTTCTTTTTTTGTTTTATTGCATTCTCTTCCCTTGGGCCACTTTTTTCATTAAGGCCCTGTTCACACAGAGTTTTTGGACGCGGAAACCGCACCAAAAAACGTCCGAAAATTCATGGGAGGCAGACGCGTTTTTTTACCGCAAGCGGTAAAAAACACTTGCAGTAAAAAGAAGCGTCATGCCCTATCTTCGGGCGTTTACGCCTCTGACCTCCCATTGACATCAATGGGAGGCAGAGAAGGCGTATTTCGCTGCATTTTTGCCCGTGGCACTCAATGGGCGCGAGCGAAAAACGCCGCAAAAATCGTGGCAAACCACGTGCAGGCAGATCAAAATCTAGCTCAAAATTACAAACGGAATTTTGAGGCAGAATTTTCCTCCAAGGGAAAACAGCTCCTGATTTTTAGAAGTTTTTTTAAGCCACTCGCGTTTTTCGCTGCGTTTTTTACGGCCATTTTTGGAGCTGTTTTAAATAGAGCCTATGAAAAACGGCTCCAAAAACGTCCCAAGAAGTGACCTGCACTTCTTTTTTGCAACTGTTTTTTTACGTGGCCGTTTTTCAAAACGGCCGGGTACAAAAACGGCCCGTCGAAACAGAATGCCGTTTTTCAATTGCAATCAATGGGCAAATGTTTGGAGGCGTTCTGCTCCCGATTTCTTGGCCGTCTACGGCCTGAAAAACGGCCGAAAATAAGCCGTGTGAACATACCCTAAACCTTATTCACACGACCGTGATAGACGGCCGTGAGACGGCCGTTCTTTTAACGGTTGTCACATGGCCATTTTCAGAACAATGATGTTCTATGGGTGTATTCACAGGGCCGTTAAAAAATAGGACATGTCCTATTTTTGGCCGTTTTAACGGCCTGACGGCCCCCATAGAAGTCAATGGATCAGTTTTTAACGGCTGTCAATACATGTAACAACCGTTAAAAACGGATCTGTGACATGGGGATTTGCAAGGGAACTACTAGTTCCCTTGCTGGCTTTCGGCGGCTCGATGACACACTCACCAATTCACCGATGCAGCGCCGACTTCTCCTGGTCTGGTCGCTAGTGTCGCGGGTTCTGCAAAGGCGGCGCGATGATGTCATCGCCTTCGCAGATCCTGCGAGACTAGTGACCAGACCAGAAGTCGGCACTGCATCGGTGAGTATGTGTCATTGCGTCGCCGCAGATCCCGTGAAGACGAGGGACCTTACCTGAAGACAGCGCTGCATCGGTGAGTATGCAGGGCATTCATGTTGGGCTGTGTAGCATCATATACAGTAGGGCTGTGTGGCATCTACATGGGGGCTGTGTGGCATCTACATGGGGGTTGTGGCATCTACATGGGGGCTGTGGCATCTACAGTCGGGCTGTGGCATCTACAGTGGGGCTGTGTGGCATCTACAGTGGGTCTGTGTGGCATCTACAGTGGGTCTGTGTGGCATCTACAGTGGGTCTGTGTGGCATCTACAGTGGGTCTGTGTGGCATCTACAGTGGGTCTGTGTGGCATCATATATAGGGAGCTGTGTGGCATCATATACAGGGAGGCTGTGTGGCATCATATACAGGGAGGCTGTGTGGCATCATATACAGGGAGGCTGTGTGGCATCATATACAGGGAGGCTGTGTGGCATCATATACAGGGAGTCTGTGTGGCATCATATACAGGGAGGCTGTGTGGCATCATATACAGCGAGGTGTGTGGCATCATATAGGGAGGTGTGTGGCATATACAGGGAGGCTGTATGGCTGTAATGTCCATGGCTGCGGGCTGTCAGTTCCAAAATCCCGCTGACAGCCGCAGCCACGAGTCGGCAAGCGCTGGCCCCAGCCTCCTCCTCAGGAGACGCCAGCATTTGCATCCACTCACCTCTGCCGGATCCCGTAGGGTGCGCGCGCACGCTCGTCCCCGCTTTTAAAGGGGCAGCGCGCGCACCGGACATCATGGATGACCTTTGACCCGTGAGTACCCTGGACTATAAGAGGGGTCCAGCCCCCTAGTTCGATGCCTGAGCGTTGTTGTGTTTCCTTAGTCTGTATATGCAAATTGGTCCCCTAGTGTTTTCTGTTCCCAGTGTTTCCCGTTCCTGCTCCTGTTCCTATATCCCGATCTAGTGCCGTGCTTGCTATTGTCGTGCCGTGCTGGATACCACGCTTGACTGCCTACCCACGCCTGTCGTCTACCTGCTGCCTAGTTTCCTGCCAAGCTACTGTCCGACAGGTAGGCAGCATCCACAGAGGGCACTGCGGCAGCATCCACAGAGGGCACTGCGGCAGCATCCACAGAGGGCACTGCGGCAGCATCCACAGAGGGCACTGTGGCACTATCTAAAAAGGGGCTGCCCAATCTTGACATGTGTGCTAACTGAGCCGCCGGACTGCATTTAGCGACACTTAAACTGGAAAGCTGGATTGTTGAAATAAGCACGTTGAGAAATATCTCAAATTTTAAACCTAGCGGTATTATTATAGTAATGTAGTATTATTATTATTATAGTAATATAGTGTTATAGTAGTTCAAATAACTAATTGATTAACAATAATTTTGTATTGTATCAAATTTGAAAGTAATGCAATCCGTCAACTTCCCATTTTTTCTATATGTGGCGCACTTACCCGGCCGAGTTTGAGACCCCTGATCTAGAGAAATAGGAGGCCCCCAAGCGAAATTTCAAGTCTCATAGCAAAAGGTCTGAATACTTAATCCGTGCAAAATTTGAGTTTTCCATTTTTAATACATTTGCAACAATGTCTAAAATTGTGTTTTCACTTTGTCAATTTGTGGTATTGAGTGCAGAATGATGGGGGAAAACTTTTTTTTAATTTCAGCACAAGGCCTCAACATAATAAAATGTGAAAAAAGCGAAAGTGTCTGAAAACTTTCCGAATGCACTGTATTTATTGAATGTTACACCAAAGGAAATGGGCAAAAATACTGACAAGTTCCTCCTTCACATTTTGACAGCAGCTACATTTGTGGAAACAATCCATCCCTTTATCTCTAAAGGACCTCTATGTGAGGTTAAAGGGGTTCTCCCAGACTTTAATATTGAAGGCGTATCTTTAGGATAGGTCATCAAAATCAGATCGTTGGGGTCCAATTCCTGGCATACCCACCAATCAGCTGTCTGAAGGGACCGCAGCCTCTTCATAGTTTACCAGTGCAGTACACTTCTGCAATGGCTGTGCCTGGGATTGCAGTTCTCTGTAGCCCAGTCCAACTGAAACTGCAATCCCACGAACAGCCACTACTGTAGTGTACAGTGCTGTACCCAGGGGCGTAACTAGGAAAGACTGGGCCCCATAGCAAACTTTTGACTGGGGCCCCCCCTCCCCTGGGTGTCATACAACCCCCCTTGTAGATAACGCCATACAGCCCCCCTGTAGATAACGCCATACAGCCCCCCCTGTAGATAGCGCCATACAGCCCCCATGTAGATAGCGCAATACAGCCCCCCCCCTGTAGGTAACGCCATACAGCTCCCCCTGTAAGTAACGCCATACAGCCCCCCCTGTAGGTAACGCCATACAGCCCCCCCTGTAGGTAACGCCATACAGCCCCCCCTGTAGGTAACGCCATACAGCCCCCCTGTAGGTAACGCCATACAGCCCCCCCTGTAGGTAACGCCATACAGCCCTCCCTGTAGGTAACGCCATACAGCCCCCCCTGTAGATAGTGCTATACAGCCCCCCCTGTAGGTAACGCTATACAGGCCCCCCTGTAGGTAACCCCCTGTAAAATCCGACCTATAGTGTGTCCTACAAAAGACATGTATCCCCTATCCACAGGATAGGGGATACATGTGTGATCGCTGGCAGCGATAAGGAGAAAGGGGGACCGGAAGTCCCCCGAAGTTCTCCATGACTAACCTCTGACTTCCGGTGTCTGCGCAGCTCAATAAAAATGAAAGGAGCACTGGTCACGCATGCGCACAAGCGCGACCGGCGCTCCATTCATTTCTACAGAGCTGCCGACACAGACCCCGGAAGTCCGAGGTTTGTGATGGAGAACTTCAGGGGACTTTCGGTCCCCCATTCTCCCTATCGCTGCCAGCGATCACACATGTATCCCCTATCCTGTGGTTAGGGGATACATGTCTTTTGTTTAATGGCAGAGCGAGGAGATACCTCCCTGCTCTGCCATAGTGTTCAGTGGTGTCGCGCTGTAGTAGCCATAGCGGCAGCTAGCGGAGCCTCCGGCCATGGTGGGGGCCCGTGCCGGCGGGCGACACGGGCCCCCTCATGCCACGGGCCCCATAGTAGGCGCTACAGCTGCTACAGCGGTAGTTACGCCACTGGCTGTACCTAGTAAACAAAGTTTTGGTGCAGTTTTTGGTTCCATTTTTTTAAGCCAGATGTGGATCGAAACAGAAAGAATGGTGTAAAGAAAAGACTAATTTGTCTTTATTTTTCTTTTGTGTCCACTCCTGTTTGTCTAAAAAAAAGTGAGCTAAAAACAGCATCAAAACTGTGTGTGTGATCCTGGCTTTGTTTTGGAATGTGCATTTGGTACAAAAATCATGGAAGAGACTACTGGAGTTGGACACTTTAGTGGACCACTACCACAAAGGTAAAGTATTCTCAAACTGTTTTAATAAAAGAAACTACGCAATGGATTTTGATGTTGGACAAAAAAAAAAAAAATGTAATAAATGCAACCACATATTTAGCAAGTAGGTAAAAACAGTTACAAGAACAATTCTATTATTATGCATAAAAGACTATTCACTGACTACAAAATAAAAAAATATATAATGTAAAAAATCTGACCACATTCTAGATTCCATACACAGTTCTGGTGCACCTTGGACTATAGAGATATACAGTACGTGTAATATATGAGAATTCTGTAGCACACAGATTGCAATACTAGTTTGTACTGGGGATCTAAATTACAGTCAGTGTTTTTCCACATCTCGTGGTCTTTGAATAAAAGTGAGTTATACATTTTGCAAAAAAATAATTCTGTTTAAGAAAACTATAGTTGTTACTTGGGGGACTATTGTATGCTGTGCATGATCCATGTAATCCCTTTCTGAAATGTCTGTAAAGAGGACGCTAACTCTATCCTTCCAAACAGAGAGATTAGCCATGAGGTTACTGCTAATTACCTTATATCACGGTCCTTCAAGGAAACCAGGGAAGGATTTAGTGGGGGATTGAACGTTGCTAGAGAAACCTTGCCAACTGTGTCTTGCAATGAACTCTAACAGTAAAGTGGCATAACTTGATTTTACAAATGTCTTTGATATTTCCTAGGAGAATTTAACTACGTGCTGAAAAAAAAGAAAAGCATGTGTAATAATCTCCAGCCTCTCATTACATCTTCAGCAGCTCATAATTTAAGGACTTTGTCTATATGTCTAGGTTCACTTTTTATATGACCTTGGGTAATGTAGAAGAGGTTTCCTTGTAACATAATTGTTGCAGTCTTATCTTCTATCTTCTACTCAATAGCTGAAATAAAGGAAAAAATTATAGGACAAGGCAATTTAAATGTAAAAGTGGCCTAACTGACTACACAGACTCTTTATTAGAACCTCACCATATCTGTGTGCAGTGCTGTAGGGCGTATGTCCCATGGCAGTATTTTGGTCAGCATTTAGCGTCAATATTTGGAAGCCAAAACTAGGTGTAGAACCTACACAGAGAAAAAGTATAATGGAAAGATTTGCACCTCTTCTTTGTTTGGATCCACTTCTAGTTTTGGCTTACAAAATACTGATGATATACCAATGATATACTGATGCAATATCATCCGTAAGGTTAGATAATGTCGGCGCTGATTTTTTCTGTTACATGTGGTTGAGGTTTTGTACACACTGCTTATTTCCAGCATAAATAGGTAATAATTTGATGTGTTGGGATAAATTATTTAAGGATTATATTCGGCCCAACTAAGACATTTGATTTGAGTTCAATAGCTGAAGGTCCCCAGGTCCCCCACCAGCTTCTTTATTAATGGTGGGTAGATAACCCTATATTCTGACTCCATAGAGGGTGGAATACGAATCCCCAGATATGGGAGAGATGTAGTGGCCCACCTCAAATCGAAGTTGAACTTAAGTAACTTTACCATCGGAGCAGTAACATTTATATTGATGACCTTAGACTAACTTTTTCCAATATTAGAGATTGGTAAATTTTTTTAATAGTGGCCTTGTGCACTTTCCAAGAAACTACTGGGGAGATTTAGGAGGGGGGATTTTCATAAAAGTAAATTGACAAAATTTTCAAGCACACCTCAGGATCACTCAGAAGGGACTTGTTGAGCCTCCAGTGGAAGCCAGTGTCGAAGAACTGATGTCATGTAAAATTATAAAAGCTGAGTGATCAGACCAAGGTGTGGTCAGAAAAGCCGATGTAGATAAAAGAAGTGGATGGGATGAGGCCATCCATAGATCATCTATTCTAGTATAAAGGTTATAGGCAGCTGAAATAAAATAATAATCTAATTTAGTTCTGGTCTTGGATGGCGTGATCTGTTTAGCATGTAAAAGATCAGATTTGTATAAGGAAAGATCAATGGTCAAATTATTATTGCCTCCCATTAGGAGGGGACCAGAGATGTAGGGGAGCACTGCATCTAGCATTTGGGGGAAGGAGAGTTGATCTCTGCTAGGAGCATACCAGGTAAGCAAAGTAACCAGTTTAGCTTCGATTGTCCCTGACACCAAGAGATATCCGGAGCGTCGGCTAGATAGTAAGAAGAGTACATTTGGTGGAAATATTTAGGGTATCACGCAAAAGAAAAATAATTTGCCTGTAAGAACAGGATATCAATATGTAGTAGCGAAGGGCTTTGTTCTGTTCAATTGGGTATTTTCACCCCTGTACATTGTGGATTAGCAATTTCACGCCCTGGTTAACTATAGGAGCACCACCTTGGACGAGAGTGTAGATGCCTATGAGGAATAAGACTCCTATTAGAAAGGGGGGATATCCCGGGAAACAAGATGGTACAAATGATGGCAGAGAGAACAGAGGGTGGAAGGAGAGAAGAGAAAGAGAGAAAAAAAGGGAGAGAGCGAGGGAACAACAGTTAGTAGACCTCTTAGTAGAGGTCCACACCAAAGAATCAGAGAGTACCCAGACACCTGTGGCTGGGAACATTCTCGCATTCTGGAGTGCGTAAACCGCAACTCCTATCCACAGTCATATTTGAATGTTTAGAAATGGAACAAAAGTAAACTGACAGTGAAGTAAAAAACAGAAGGTAAACGTCCTGGTAGGACTTCTTGGAGAAAAGTATAAAATTACCTTGTTTTGTCAAGTTTAGTTTTACAAGAACAAGGTCCGTAAAGGTCCATAAATAACCACCAAGGCACCAAAGAGGAGAGTAGTTCAGCTGATAATATATGTTGCTTGGCGTATCGTCATAATAAGAATAGAAATAGCCATCCTCGCGGTAAACTTAGCTATCTAAAGGATAACAGTAAATCCTACATAAAAGAGCAAAGAAATTCAACCAATAAACAAATAAACCACTTGTGTCCCAGTGACTCTTTCAGGTTACAGGTCTGGACTGTGGGTTGCAGGCAACAGTTCCCTGGTGGAATGAGGGCGATTCTGAATAGATCCAGAGGGATCAGTGGTGTAGCAGACAGTAGACCATTTGGGCCAGATGTAAATCCAAGCCAAGGCTTAGGCCCAGTACTAGGCCATGGCTGTGAATCTACCTTCTGGGGGCCCACCAGTGTAGGATGGAGATCGAAAGACACCACCACCACTGACAGTCCGGGTGCAGGAGAGAACACCCAGGAGTCCCCAATGTAGCGTCCTTGGCTGCGGACCGTTGGGATTACTCACCCCCTGACGGCCGCAGCCATGGATCTGTGAGCGCTGGCCCGCATCTCCTCCTCAGGAGACGTCAATGGTCACTTCCGTTCCGTTCTGCTGTGTCCCTTACCCTAGTCCTGGCCTGGAATTCCAGAGAAGTTTTCCAGTGGGGCTCCAAATGTCGCAGCCGCTGTCTGTTACAGATCCAGCCTCCTCTGCCTAAGTCATTGGCAGGATTACCCCCTCATTTCTCTCAGTTTGCGGATGTCTTCAGCAAGAAGGAGGCTGAGACGCTTCCTCCACTCCGGGCTTATGACATGAACTGGTTCCAAATGCGTCCCCTTCCCGTGTTCGGGTATACCCTCTCTCCTTGCCAAAGAATCAGTCTACAGTCTATGTCAGCCTATATCAAGGAGAATCTGGAGAGGGGTTTCATACAAAAATCCTCCTCCCCGGCCGGGGCCGGGTTGTTCTTTGTCAAGAAAGAAGACTGATCTCTTCGACCATGCATTGACTACCATAGCCTCAATCAAGTCACAGTCAAGAACACATATCCGTTGCCACTAATTTCCGAAGTATTTGACCGCATACGAGGAGCCAAGATCCTCTCTAAACTAGGCTTGCGTGGGGCTTACAATTTTGATCCGAATCCATCAAGGTCATGGGTGGAAGGCGGCGTTTAACACTCGAGACTGGCACCACGAATATCTGGTGATGCCCCTCGGTCTGTGTAACGCTCCCGCAGTCTTCCAGGAATTCGTCAATGATATCTTCCAAGATCTTCTCCATGTGTGTGTTGTGGTCTATCTCGATGATATTCTGATTTTCTCTCCAGATCCGACGACTCATCGGAGGCATGTTCATCAAGTTCTACTGTGATTAAGGGAGAATCGTCTGTATGCCAAGCTGGAGAAGTGCGTCTTTGAAAAGAACTCTCTGCCCTTCCTGGGTTATATAATCTCGGATCAAGGTCTCAAGATGGATCCTGAGAAAGTAAAGTCCGTACTGGATTGGCCACGTCCTCCGGGCATGCGGTCCATACAGCGTTTTTTGGGATTCGCCAACTTCTACCGGCAGTTTATCCCAAACTTCTCATCATTGACGGCTCCCATCTCTACCCTTACCAAGAAGGGTGTGAACACCAAGGTGTGGACTCCAGAGGCACAACCTGCATTTAATAGCCTCAAGAATGCCTTTACTTCAGCCTAAATCCTTCATCATCCTGACATCTTTCGACAGTTCATGTTGGAGGTGGACACTTACTCTGTTGGTGCAGGTGCACTTCTGTTCCAGAGAGGCTGCAAAGGAAAGGCAGTGATATGTGGCTATTACTCAAGACTTTTTTCCTCCGCAGAGCGCAATTACTCTATTGGGGATCGGGAGTTACTGGCCATTAAATTGGCTCTGGGGGAGTGGACACATCTGCAAGAGCGCGCAGCCCAACCAATCCTGATATACACCGACCACAAGAAACTTACATATCTCCAGTCGGCTCAACGGCTGAACCCCTGTGAAGCCTGGTGCTCTTCTTCACCCGGTTCCAGTTTGTGCTCCACTACCGGCCCACGGACAAAAATGTGATGGCCGATGCCCTGTCCAGGTCATTTGAAACAGAGGACACCGTGGAGCCTCCGCAAAGTATCATTGACCCATCCTGTATTATTTATGCTAATCCTCTGCAAGTTAGAGATATCTCTCCTGGGGGCACAGCTCCAAACTGGCTGGCTAGCCCCGAGATCTGATTGCCCGTCATTTCTGTTTGCCCATGCTGCCCAAAGATATTATGGACTTTGTCTCATCCTGCACTGTGGGTGCTTCCAACAAAGTTGCTCACTCCAAGCCTGCTGGTCTGCTCCAACCTCTGCCTGTGCCCAATGCTCCCAGGCAGCATATAGCATTGGACTTTGTCACTGACCTTCCTTCCTCTGCAGGATGCAACACAGTCTGTGTGGTGGTGGAGTGGTTCTCGAAGATGGCTCATTTTATCTCGCTGACCGGCCTACCTTCTACTCCTCAGCTGGCGAATCTCTTCATCCAGCACATCTTCCGTTTGCATGGTTTGTCTTTTCATATCGTGTCTGATTGGGGGTTCAGTTCACCTCGAAATTCTGGAGAGCCCTCTGTAAACTCCTAGACGTGAAGTTGGACTTTTCTTCAGCCTATCATCCCCAGTCTAATGGCCAAGTCGAGAGGATTAACCAAATCATTGAGAACTATCTTCGCCACTTCATTTCCATGCAGCATGATGATTGGGTACAGCTTCTTCCATGGGCCGAGTTCTCGTACAACAACCACACAAGTGAGTCCACCACCTCCACACCATTCTACATTGTCTACAGCCAACATCCACGAATTCCTGTTCCGGCTACATCCCTGGTATCTGCAGCTGACTCTGCATTTGGAGATTTTCTACAGGTCTGGCAGCAAACCCAGTCCTCTATTCTTCAGACAGTCGATCGCATGAAGCGAAAAGCAGATGATAAGAGAAGAGAGCCACCTCTGTATCTTCCAGGTACCAAAGTCTGGCTATCCTCAAGGAATATCTGGCTGAGGGTGCCGTCATACAAGTATGATCCCAGGTTCCTCTGACCCTTTGAGATTCTACAGCAAATCAACGCTGTCTCTTACAAGCTTTGGCTGCCTCCTACCCACAGGATCCCCAACTCCTTTTATGTGTCCCGCTACACAAAAACGCCTTGCCCTGAAGTTGCTCCCAGCGGTTCTTCCGATGTTTTCGAGGTTAAGGAGATCCTGGGCTTCAAAAAGTAGGAGGAAGTAAGTTTTATTTGGTGGATTGTAAGTAGTTTGGTCCAGAGGAGAGGTCCTGGGAGCCAGAAGAGAACCTCAATGCTCCTGCCCTCATTAAAAAGTTCCTCTCTCGCTCTGGTCCTAAGAAGAGAGAGTGTACTGTAGCGTCCACAGCCGCGGACCGTCGGGATTACTCACCCCCCGACGGCCGCAGCCATGGATCTGTGACCGCTGGCCCGCATCTCCTCCCCAGGAGACGCCAGCGCTCACTTCCGCTCCGTTATGCTGTGTACCGTAGGGTGCATGTATACACTTGGGCCCAGCCTTAAAGGACCAGTGCGCGCACATGAAAATGATCATCAATTAACCCATGATCACCCTGAACTATAAAAAGGGCTCTGCCCTTTCACTCATTGCCTGAGCGTTGTTTGTTTTGACCCATGTTAGTCTTGCACATGGTCCCTTAGTGTTATCCTGTTCCCAGTGTTCCCGTACCTGTATCCTGTATCCCGTGCTACCGTTGTTCCTGTGCCTTAGAAAGTTGGAGTCGTGTTGTGCCATCGGTCACGCCTGCTGTGTTAGACCACACCTGGTGTCTGCTGCCAAGGTCCCATCTGAGCCTAGCCGTTACTACTGTCTGAACTGCTACAGGTACCCTTGTGCTTGGACTATATAGACATTGACTGTTACACTGTTTGGCCAGCTGCTATGCCGGTACAGTCCAGTGGGTCCACATACCCTCAGATCGTGACACCCTAGTCCAGGCCATGGTTTTGGCCACCTTACTAGGCTGCGATGGTATGGCAGGACTTAATAGGAGTCGGTTAAATGTACCATACGCTGCCATATAAAAGTATTACAGTGTATGGTGCCAGCAATCAAATGATCGAGGGCTAAAGTCCCCTAGGGGCACTAAAAAAAAAAAAAAAACTTAATTAAGCATTAAATAAAAAAAAAATTATATACAAAATATTACAAATATTAACCCGTTAGTGACCGGCCCATAGTGTTTTTACGTCGGTCACTAACGGGCCTTATTCCGATGCAATAGACTTTTTACGTCGCTGCATCGGAATAAGTAAACAGAGCAGGGAACTGTCAAATCTCCCTGCTCTCAGCTGCCAGAGGCTGCTGAGAGCTGGGGGCGTCCCTGCTCTAACGTGTGAGATCGATATTAGTATCGATCTCACCCGTTTAACCCCTCAGATGCGGTGCTCTATAGCGTGCACCGCATCTGAGTGGTTTTGGGAGAGGGAGGGAGCTCCCTCTCATCCCACTGACACCCGGCGATAAGATCGCCAAGTGTCTGTGTCTCCGATGGCAGCCGGGGGCCTAATAGCGAATGCCTGCTAGGTCATGCCGTTTTAAACGGACAGGCAGTAATACACTGCAATACAAAAGTATTGCAGTGTATTATAATAGCGATCGGATGATCGCATATTAAAGTCCCCTAGTGGGACTAGTAAAAAAGTAAAAAAAAGTTTAATAAAGTTAATTAAAAAAAAATAAAAATAAATGGAAAACCCACTTTTCCCCTTACAAACTGCTTTACTATTAAAAAACCAAAATAAAGTAAAAAAGTTACACATATTTGGTATCGCCGCGTCCGTAACGACCCCGACTATAAATCTATTACATTATTTAACCCACACGGTGAACACCGTCAAAAATTAAATAAAAAACTATGGAAAAATTGCTGTTTTCTGTGAATCCTGACTTAAAAAAAATGTGATAAAAAATGATCAAAGAGTCGCACCTACTCCAAACTGGTACCAATAAAAACTACAAGTCGTCCAACAAAAAAAAAAGCCCTCATACAACTGCATCGGCGGAATAATAAAAAAGTTATGGCTCTTCAAATATGGAGACACAAAAACAAATAAGTTTGAAAAAAAAGCGTTTTTACTGTGTAAAAGTAGTAAAACATACAAAAACTATACAAATTTGGTATCGTTGCAATCGTAACAACCCGCTGAATAAAGTTATTGTGTAATTTATACCACATGGTAAACGGCGTAGATTTAGGACGTGAAAAAGAGTGGCAAAATGTCAGGTTTTTTTCTATTCCCCCCCCAAAAAAAGTTAATAAAAGTTAATCAATAAATAATATGTACATCAAAATGGTGCTATTAAAAAATACAACTTGTCCCGCAAAAAACAAGACCTTATACAGCTATGTCAATGCAAAAATAAAAAAGTTATAGCTCTTGGAATGCGACGATGGAAAAACGTAAAAAATGGCTTGGTCATTAAAGGGAACCTGTCACCAGCATTTCACCTATTGAGCTTTACTTATCCCTCACTGGCCGCTGCTATCAAAAGTTCATTGCGGTTACCCCCTCGCCTAAACTCCTCCCCCGACTGTAAATAACGGTCTGCAAACATTTTGCGCCTTTTATCATAATAATCCGGTGTCCCTTTGTGCGCACACCCCAGAAGAGGACATCAGTGCATAAGCGCAGGATTTTGTGTGCTGGGGGAAGGCAAGGAGCTGTCAATCAAAAGTAAGGAGGCGGGGTCAACTCGCAAAGACTTGAGGAATGAAGATTTGACTCTTTTCAAATGAAGATCTGACTCTTTTATGCTCATTAGCATACGGTGTGGGAACACTAAAAAGCTGAATACTAAAAACACAGAGCCGACTAAGAGGACAATTATAGGTTATATAGAAATGATTTGTCACCCACTACCACCTGGTATTGCTGGTTTAATAGGAGAAATGCTGGTGACAGGTTCCCTTTAAGGTTTAAAATAGGCTGGTCATTAAGGGGTTAAAAGCCCCCCCCATTTTTCCCCTAAATTATTGTAAATTTCGTTTTTACATAATTGGTATGATTGTGTATGTAAAAGTCATATCCTAATATCATGTTATTTAACCTGCACAGTGAACAGCATAAAACAAAATTTAAAAACGTCAGAATTTCGACGGAAAATAAAAAAATGATGGCTCTCAGAATATGGTGACACAAAAACAATTTTTTCTTTAACAAATATTTTTTTCTTTGTAAAAGTAGTAATCATATTGACCCGCAGAATAAAGTTTACATGTCATTTTTACTGCAGGAAAAGCAGTAAAATCCAGACCCAAAAAACAATGGAGCAATCAGATTTTTTTTCCCACTTAATCCTAGAAAGAATTATTTTTCTATTTCCCAGTACATTATATGGTACCATAAGGCTGAGTTCACACAGAGTTTTTTGCAGGCCTAAAATGCATCTGCCTGCATGCCGTTTGCTGCGTTTTTCACTGCGTTTTTTGTGGCGATTTTCGCTCATGCCCATTGAGTGCCACGGGCAAAAACGCAGCGAAATACGCTATCTCTGCCTCCCATTGATGTCAATGGGAGATCAGAGGCGTAAACGCCCGAAGATAGGGCATGTCGCCTCTTTTTACCGTGAGTTTTTTTTACCGCTCGCGGTAAAAAGACGCGTCCTCCACTCTGTGTTAACAGGGCCTAAATAGTGCCATTAAAAACTACAACTCGTCCCGCAATTAACAAGTTTTCATACAGCTATGTTGACAAAAAAATAAAAGTTATGGCTTTTGAAATGCGTGGAGAAAAATGAGAAATCCAAAAATGTCTGAATATATATGATAGAAAAACTCATAACAAATTACGGAACAAGACTAATACAATACAGAAGAGAAAAATAAAAAAATAAACGTTCCATATTGCGCATTCGTATTCGATCTGTATTTTCATACACAAGTGTGAAGGAGCCCTTAGGCTGGATTCACACGAGCATGTTCGGTCCGTAAAGGACGGAATGTATTTCGGCCGCAAGTCCCGGACCGAACACACTGCAGGGAGCCGGGCTCCTAGCATCATAGTTATGTACGACGCTAGGAGTCCCGGCCTCTGCATGGAACTACTGTCCCGTACTGAAAACATGATACAGTACTGGACAGTTGTCCCGCAGCGAGGCAGAGACTCCTAGCATCGTACATAACTATGATGCTAGGAGCCCGGCTCCCTGCAGTGTGTTCGGTCCGGGACTTGCGGCCGAAATACGTTCTGTCCATTATGGACCGAACATGCTCGTGTGAATCCAGCCTAAAAGTAACATCTGGTCACAGCATTTTTTGTGGAAAAAACATGCAAATCATTCCTTTAAAAATGCCACCAAAATCTCTGCATGAATCCAGCCTAATGGCATGTTTATTATTCAAACTCATTACCAAATAGTTTCAATGATCTCAGTAAGAAACAAACTATTTGCAGATTTACAGTAAATTACATTCATTGATCTATTCAGAACTTGTCACAGATGGTGACAGAATGCTTCTCTTTTGCTAATTGACTTTTCAAAACATCAATAATGCACCATTTGTGTACACCTATTGTTAGTTGTATCCATCACGCACCTCATGCCCTACATTTTTAATCAGTGCATATATGTCACAGACCCATGGTGCCTACCTCAAGCTCTGAAGCATATGGATGCCATATAAACTATTTTGACAACGTTTTACTATGCTTAAAGGCCATGGAAACCTTTGATGCCTTTTTATTTAATGTATGTATTTTGGTATACTAAGCACTTTTATTATATTATTTTAAAATGCAGTTTCTATGTAGCCACTGTACATGAAAGCTGCAGAACGACGGTTTTGTTAGAATCCGCCAGTGAGCTGGTTTGATGACTTGGCTGACAACGTCTTCTGTGTGCTTCTGACATCTCATCTAACCCTACTGTTCAAATCTAACTGGATTAACATATGTTGTATTAGTATTCGGGTTAGATGAATTGCCCAAGGCACACAGGAGCAGCTGTCAGCCGAGCCGCTCATTGACGGATTCACACAAAACAGTCGTTCTGCAGGTTCTATGTACAGTGGAGTCATAGAAGCTGCAGACCAGAAACAAAGCAACATTTCTAATAAAAGTATATTACAAAAGTATATTCCATAGCCTTTAACATATTTACAGCGTCAGTTCAATAATACTCTCCTGTCCGAACTAACATCCAGTGTAGAGAGACGCTTCTATGTGGTACAGTACCTACTAAAGTGCACGGGTCTTATAATTTAGAATTGTACCCGTGCACGAAACTTTGTGCAACATTTGTTTTCCACACCAACTGTATTGCCGAGCATACGGGAGCGTCTCTCCATGCCCGATGTTAGTTCGGGAGAATATAACTAACTGGACTGACACTTGAACTAGACAAATGAACCTTGTTCCTCCGGTTTCACTGCAGTAATTAAATTGGCACATATGAAAACATGTACCTACAACTAGAATATCACCTGGTTTCTGACTTGTATATTCAACCACTATAATTTCCGTACAAGTTAGGAAGCACTTTTATAATTTTTGTGTTTTTGTTGTGTAGAAACAGATATATGACCCTTTTAGTACTGTTGAATCAGATGAATCTATATTATGTGTGTCTTATGAGGGGTTAAACATTGACCAAGTGAGTGGGCATCAACTACTAATGTAATGTACAGTGCTGACTCACTCACTGCAAATGACTGATCAAAAGAAAAAAGTAAGGCCCCATGCACATGACCATAGATTTTGTCCGTAATTACGGCCTGTAGATACGGATTGTAATTACAGACTCATTCATTTCTATGGCCGACGGTCATCTTCTGGTATATTTACAGGAAGTTGTCTGGGCCATAGAAAGTTTCCGTAAAAAAATAGAACATGTCCTATTTTTTATTTTACGGACTTGCTCCCATACTTTATAATGGGATCATGACCTGTAAATGCGGGTGACTGTCCGCGGTCGGCCGTGCCGTAATCACAGACCGTGATTACAGGCACGGTCATGTGCATCGGGCCTTAGTCAGCAGCTCCTAACAGAATGGAATAAATGGGCAGGTACTAATCTGCTGTGACTTTAATACAAAGCAAACAAACATAAAGATGCTACAGCCTGTGGGTGCTAAGGTATATGCTTGCATTACTGTTTTTACTATACTTATAGATGTGAGGTTCTTAGTGCACATTTTGATCAAATTGTGTGTGCCTACCTACCGCGACAAAGCGACCACATACAGATTGGTCTCTACACTACACATTATACCTTTACAACATAAGGCCGGATTCACACGAGCGTGTGAATTTTGCGTGCGCAAAAAATGCGGCGTTTTGCACGCGCAAAAGGCACTTAACAGCTCCGTGTGTCATCACCATATGATGCGCGGCTGCGTGAGTTTCGCGCAGCCGCCATCATTACGACACTCTGTTTGTATGTTTGTAAACAGAAAAGCACGTGGTGCTTTTCTGTTTTCATTCATAGTTTTACTGCTGTCACGCGAATCACGCGCGTCCCACGGAAGTGCTTCCGTGTGGTGCGCATGATTTTCACGCACCCATTGACTTCGCACAAATATAGGACATGTCGTGAGTTTTACGCAGCGGACTCACACTGCGCAAAAACCACTGACTGTCTGCACGGCCCCATAGACTAACATAGGTCCGTGCGACGCGCGTGAAAATCACGCGCATTGCACGGACGTATATCACTTTCGTGCAAATAAGCCCTAAGACTCGCCTCTCTCTTGGGCCTACAAAATGTACATTATTCATGGAAGGTAGCAGCCAGCTTTGTTCTATACTAACTAAAACAGCCTTGAACAGGTTGGAGGAGAGCATGACCAAGATGGCGGCAGTCACTTCCCCCATAAGTACAATGGCAAAGGCAAAGTTAGTCAGCACCTCTGAACTAAGTGAAATAAATGGGCAAGTGCCAATCTGCTGTGACTGCAATGCAAAAGCAAACAAACCACTCAAAAAAGCAGGAGCACTCTGCGAGCAATGGGATATATACAAACATTAAATATATTTATTATTTTGAATCCCATTACTGAACGTTGAACCTTTCCGTCAGAAGCACCAATGGAATCGCTTCCGTTTGCATTACCATTGATTTCAATGGTAATGCTTCCATTTCGCGTGTTTCCGTCCCTAAAGTTTCCGTTTTTTTCACTGAAACAATAGCGCAGTCGACAGTACTTTTGTTTCTATAGAAAAAACTAAAACAAACGGAAACATACTGAAACGGAAGCACTACCATTTAAATGGAAAAGCAAAATGGAAGCGATAGTTTCTGTTCGGGTTTCCGTTCATCGGTTCCTCCGACGGAAAGGCTGAACGAAACCGATGAACAGAACCCAAACGCTAACGTGAACAGGACCTTAGGAAAGTGAAAGGTAAGTCTCCTGTTGCACTGCTATAATTTTTATTTTAGGGAGTCTTCTGAATGTTTGCTAAGAACCTCACATTTAGGCCGGATTCACACAAGCGTGTGCATTTTGCGCGTGCAAAAAACGTGGTGATTTGCACGCGCAAAAGGTACATAACAGCTCTGTGTGTTAGCAGCATATGATGCCATCATTATGACACTCTGTTTGTATGTTTGTAAACAGAAAAGCACGTGGTGCTTTTCTGTTTTCATTCATAGTTTGTACTGCTGTTGCGCGAATCACGCGGGTCACATGGAAGTGCTTCAATGGGTGCGTGATGCGCAAAAAACGCACAAATATAGGACATGTCGTGAGTTTTACGCAGCGGACATACGCTGCATGAAAATCACGGACTGTCTGAACGGCCCCATTGACTAACATAGGTCCGTGCGAGGCGTGTGAAAATCACGCGTGTTGCACGGACGTATTATACGTTCGTCTGAATAAGCCCTTAAAGTGTAGTAAATTTAGTTCACACTGAGTTTTTTTTGCTTTTTTTCCTCGTTTTTTTTCACGGCGTATTTTGCCTGCGGCCATTGAATCTAATGCAAGGACTGCAGGCAAAAAATACAGTGTTAAAAACACTCAAAAACGAGCGGCGCAGTTTTTTTCTGCCTCCCATTGATTTCAATGGGAGGTCAGAGGTGGAAACCATGGCAAGAAAGGAAATGCTGCTTTTATTTCCCGCGAGCGGCCAAATGCCGCCCAGGAGAAAAAACGCCTCTGCCTCCCATTGAAATTACTGGGGAGAGCGATTTCGTTTTTTTTATGCTGAGTCCGACGCGGTTCCCGCATCAAAATCGGCACCCAAAAACTCTGTGTGAACTGACCCTTATGCAATTCAAAATAATAAAAGTATTTCATGTGTGTTTGTTTGCTTTGCTATGACTGATCCAGGCACGGCACAACACAGAATGATACAGGCTTTCATAGGGGGGACACTTGGAGAAAAAAAAACCATAGTTGGCTGCATGGAAGTATAAAATCCCATGTATGATGTATGCTCCCCATCATGATAATTTTGCACTGCTTGCTGGTTACTCTACTGGGTTTGGTAATCGCCAAAATAAGGTCTCTTTCAGAAGGCTGTAATGTGGCTGCAAGTCCTGGTTCGACCACAGACCTATTTTATTTAAGAATACTTAACTTTTGCTGTCCTCTGACTAGTGGTACAGTTCTCATCACCTATTTTTTTTACTATACATGCCTGACATTCCAACCGGACATTGACAGGCTCTGAAGAGCAGCAGACCCTGGAAATTTATTTTTAATAATTTCCATAACAGATGTTGAGCCTTCCCTGCATAGCCATACAAGGTGAGCAGATTCCCCACCTTCTATACACGTTGATTCCACATAGATCCATGCCATGGACCACATATGTTGATTTATGTTTCCCCAGTTACCTGCAAGTTGTTATAAAGTATTATAAGACAATATAAAAAACTACAGACTTAGTGCCGTGTTAGATACCTAAGTCATGAAAAACTCAGAGAGCACTGAAGAAATCCTTTTATAGCTATCTATAAAGCACCAATATTATTTAATTAACTGTGGTAGATGTATAGTATACCCCTTCAAATCAGTCCCTACCCCTCTGAGCTTACAATCTACTTCCCTAAGTACAGAGGCATTGTCACGTTGGGTACGTGGACCCACTGGGCTGTGCCGCCTTGACGGTATGGCAGCTGGCCAACAGGACACAGGTCACAGTTTATAGTTCGTATAGTGTACCTGTGGTAGCTTGGACAGTAGTAAGACAGGCTCGGCTGGGACTAGGCAGCAGGCAGGCGCCAGGCATGGTATACAGCACAGCACGACTTCAGCTCAACACGGCACTTGACCAGGATAGCACGGGACACAGGTTACAAGTAGCAGGAACGGGAAACACTGGGAACTGGGAAACACTAGGAGACCATTTGCTTAGACAAACTTAAGGTAAGACAACAACGCTCAGGCAAGGCAGGAAGGGGCTGGGCCCCTCTTATAGTCCAGGGTGCTCATGGGCTAATTTAGACTTTAACTCAGGTGCGCGTGCTGGCCCTTTAAGAGCAGGCACAAGCGTGCGCGTGCACCCTATGGGACCCGGCCGAGGTAAGCGGAAGTGAGCGCTGGCGTCTCCTGAGGAGGAGGCTGGGGTCAGCGCTCGCAGATCCATGGCTGCGGCCGTGAGGAGGTGAGTGAGCCTGACGGCCCGCGGCCATGGGCATGACAGGCATGAATCAATCCATGTGCCAAGGTGACGGGCTGACACGACCCACAGCAGTGCTCCATCTACTCGGCAGGGTGTATGTCAGCCCATCTGAATCCTTGGTGTACTGTTGCCAAGGTAATGCCACAGCTTACTATGGCTGATGCTAACTGGGAAGCGGTATCCAAAGACGCTCCTGGGCAAAATCATCAAGAGTGTTACAACAAGCAGGGCCAGATTAAGGGTGTCTAGGATTTGGAGCAGTTCATTTATCAGGTCATCCAACTAACTTGTGGGCCCTCCACCAACTCTAGACAAAGATAAAGACATCACAGGAGGGGCACAAGTATAGCAAGTGCTTGCAATTGGGACCATGTAATGATCTATAGATACATAAGCTGTTAGGGCATGATGAGAGTTGTAGTTTCAATAAAAGACCCAACACCGTCCGAGGCAGAATAAACATTTACATTCAGTGACTCACAGGTGACGTCTTCTCAGACTGGCGTTGTTCTCTTTCCATTTTCTTCATCCGGTACAGATCTCCATGATGACTTCTCCCGGCCATGACTTATCTCTGCTAAGTTTTCCGGAGCTGTTATGTAACTTTTGCGCGCGCACAACGGCGCGTTTTTTGCACGTGCAAAACGCACACGCATGGCTCCAGCTGCAGGATCAAGACCTGGCCGTGGTGTGTGATATTATCTTCCCGAGACCTTGAAAGAGAACCTTTCACCTGCCCTACATGTGCAGCTGATTGAAGCATGTAATGGGCAGGGCTGTACAAACCCTGGGGCACTTCATTTTTTTTCCTATCTTCCTCCGTTATTTAGATATCAGTGCCGTTATATTTAAATAACACCCTGAACTGTCAATGGGGCGTGTAATTGGCAAGGGGGCGTGTAGCAGCTGGAGAGAGGAGAGTGTGTGCGTGCCGAAACTAATCCCACCGCCATGGAACAGAAGAAGAATTCACATTTTCTTCTCCTCTTCTGTTCTGTGGCAGCGGCGGAGCTGCGTGCACATGCACACACTCTCCCCTCTCCCACTCTTGCTGTGACAGTTCGTAGCTGATTGGACAGTGTCACAGCGATGTTACACGCCCCCTCACCAATTACACTACACATTGACAGTTCAGGGAGTTATTTAAATATCGGGCGCCAAATATAACGGCACCGATATCTAAATAATGGAGAAAGATAGGAAAATCTTTTACAGTGAGACAGGGTTTGTACAGCCCTGCCTGTTACATGCTGCACTCAGGTGGACTGCTCCATAGTGTCATTTCTTGGTTATTAACCCTGTTGGTGAGTTTCCTTATTATTCCTGCGGATTCCCTGTGTTTTGACCTGGCCTGCATAACCTTGAGCAGATTTTATTATCTGTGTACCAAACTTTGGCCTGACCTCTGCCTACTCCTACCGAATTCTGGATCTGTTACTGACTGCCTGATACATCTGTTTTACCACGACTCTGACCAAGCTGCTACCTGCAGCCCGATCAGCTATTGGGGACTATCCTGAGGATCGCTACCTGGGAATCCAACCTGAAAAGTCCACACCTCCTTGAAAGGTTAAAGGTGACAAAGAGGAGGATTCCTTCGACTTCGCACCTCAGATGAGCCAGTGCCAACATAATAATGCTCTCTGTGAATTGTTTCCGTGCCTGTTGACAGACACTTCTGGTGCTGGAACATTTACCCCATCTACTTGCAAGTCCAATTTAGCTACACTTCTTCATTTTTAAACTCTGCATCATTGTTCTGAAGTGTTAACCCAACTACCAACTGATGCTAACTGGGAAGCGGTATCCAAAGACGCTCCTGGGCAAAATCATCGAGAGTGTTACAACAAGCAGGGCCAGATTAAGGGTGTCTAGGATTTGGAGCAGTTCATTTATCAGGTCATCCAACTAACTTGTGGGCCCTCCACCAACTCTAGACAAAGATAAAGACATCACAGGAGGGGCACAAGTATAGCAAGTGCTTGCAATTGGGACCATGTAATGATCTATAGATACATAAGCTGTTAGGGCATGATGAGAGTTGTAGTTTCAATAAAAGACCCAACACCATCCGAGGAAGAATAAACATTTACATTCAGTGACTCACAGGTGATGTCTTCTCAGACTGGTGTTGTTCTCTTTCCATTTTCTTCATCCGGTACAGATCTCCATGATGACATCTCCCGGCCATGACTTATCTCTGCTAAGTTTTCCGCCAAGATGTCTTTGACTCTTTACTTTTTCAGCACATACAAAGACAAAATCCTCATGGTGCCATACACTGCTCCCTTGAATATAATAGCACCATACACTGCACTGAATATACCGCCACGCACTGTGCCCCTGAATCCAATTGTGTTACACGCTGTGCCCCATGCAAATAGAAAACAAATGCTGTGACGACTGTAGATAGTACTGCACACAGTGCCCCCTGTACATAGTGCCACACACTGCCCCCTGTTGGTTCTTGTGCCTCGCCAACACTTTCAATTATATCTTTAACATAATACACGGATACAGGTGTGTGCAATTGTAAGTGGGGGCTCCTAAGCCAGTGTTGACTGCCTGGGGCCCCCTGAACCAGGGAGCGGGGTGTGGAGCTCTAAGAGCTCCAATGATATTCTGGCCCTGGCAACAAGTAAAGGAAATATACACCTTTGACAAGTTAAAGTGATTTTTACGTATGTTAGCGGTTATCTTGAGCTAAAGTTCCTGGCTGCAATCTCCAATCATTCCTTTATTCATTCTCAGACCCCCCCCCCCCCCCCCAGCCACGATAGGCAGTTCGTAACCTACTCCGAGCTTGACTTTTTTTTTCCTGTGGGCGTGTCCCTCTTAGTAATACAAGCTGGATATGAGGTCTCTGATTACAGAATGCTACTGCCTTCACTAGCTCTCATTTACTAGAACAGCTTGATTCTTTTTCTGCTTTCCCCTTCTGAAGACATTGATAAATCCTCTGTTTGATCTCCTTTCCCCTGTTCAGACACTGATTTTGTCAGTTTGTGATCTCCCCTGCAAACTTTGTCATGTGTGCTCTCCTCCCTCTCTGCACTCCAATACAGCTTGCCCTGCAGTGGGCAACTTCCTCTTCTCCCTGCTGGTATATCCCACTAACTTTGCTGTGCTACGCTCAGAGGATGGAGAATGAGCGCAGAGAGAGCATTTTCTCAGTAGAGCAGGTAGATGACATCAGCCTTGAGCTGTGTGCGGTCATCAAATTGTCAGAAGCAGCACAGTTGCACAGACTCTACTCTAACAAAATGGTAGCAAAATGCTAGCAAATTTTAGTAAACACTTTTTAGTAAGTTTTGAAATTTTAGCCTTTGCCCAAATGTTGCTAACGTTAACATACAATTTTAAAAAGCTCTGCTGCCTGAATGGACTGATCATATTATTTATCTATGTACCTGCTTGATCCAGTAAATTATAATCTTGTCTAAGAGTGTAGTGACGTAATAAATATCGGTGGAAATACATAATAATATTTCCTCCCTGCTAAGTGAACTGCACACAACAGATTTCTTACTGCCTGCTCTTTTGAAGAGAACTGCAGGGCACATATTTTTATCTAATAGTTGTACCCACTCACGTTATTCTGGGCACAGAATCACTTATTGATATGTGGTGTAGAAACCAGCATGCTAAGATAGATGTATCGTGCAGCCATATTTAAATAGAAAAAGTGAAAACTTGTCCTGCATGAGTATCGCTATGAAATGTCAGATTACTTTGTATACCAGTATTACCAGTGGCGGATTAAGTAGACCATAGGCCTTGGGCTGTTCCCCAAACTTGGGCCCCCTTCCCCACCGCCGCTCTACCGTGTCTATAGTGAACACCACGTTTTTGTGGGAGCATTGACTAATGGGTGTTACGATTCCCCTTGTCAAAGGGCTGTGTCCCTACATACTGAAAGTCTCCAACCATCGCTGACAGCATCACACTTCCTTTTGACAATGGGAATGGTAACACGCATTTGTCTATTAGTCCTGGATACTCAAAGATATGTAGAACACAAGGATTTCCTACATCAGACATGTCAGGAGAGGGGACAGATCCCCTATAGATCCAGTGACTCACAGGTTATGTCATCTCTGATGGGAGTCATTTTCTTTTCTTCTCCATCTGACGCAGACCGTTATGGCGACTTCTCCTGATGAGACATTTTGCCCATCACTTCTGCAGCCATTTCCAGCCTCTATACAAACACACAAATTTAGACGCCAAGGCCCAGAACCATACATTAAGGCCTCATTTACACGAGCGTGTGCGTTTTGCGCGCGCAAAAAACGCTGCGTTTTGCGCGCGCAAAAGGCACTTGGCAGCTCCGTGTGTCATCCGTGTATGATGCGCGGCTGCGTGATTTTCGCGCAGCCGCCATCATAGAGATGAGGCTAGTCGACGCCCGTCACTGTCCAAGGTGCTGAAAGAGCTAACTGATCGGCAGTAACTCTTTCAGCACCCTCGACAGTGAATGCCGAACACAATATACACCAACCTGTGAATAAAAAAAGACTTTCATACTTACCAAGAACTTCCTGCTTCCCCCAGTCCGGGCTCCCGGCCGTTGCCTTGGTGACGCGTCCCTCTCTTGTCATCCGGCCCCACCTCCCAGGATGACGCCGCAGTCCATGAGACCGCTGCAGCCTGTGATTGGCTGCAGCCTGTGCTTGGCCTGTGATTGGCTGCAGCTGTCTCTTTGACTGAACTGTCATCCCGGGAGGTCGGACCGGAGTTATCGGTAAGTCAGAACGTCTTTTTTTTTTTACAGGTTCATGGATTTTCGGAGCGGAAGTCACTGTCCATGGTGCTGAACCAGTTTAACGCTTTCAGCACCGTGGACAGTGACTGTCTCCTGACGTCGCGTACCCGAACATTTTTTACCGGTTTCGGTCAAAACGAGTTTGGCCGAACCCGGTGAAGTTCGGTGCGCTCATCTCGAATTTGACACTCCGTTTGGATGTTTGTAAACAGAAAAGCACGTGGTGCTTTTCTGTTTACATTCAGGAGTTTGACAGCTCTTGCGCGAATCACGCATTTCGCACGGAAGTGCTTCCGTGCGGCATGCGTGGTTTTCACGCACCCATTGACTTCAATGGGTGCGTGAGTGCGCGAAAAACGCACGATTATAGAACATGTCGTGAGTTTTTTTCTGCGCACACGCGCTGAGCGCAAATCACGCATCGTCTAAACTGCCCCATTGACTAATATAGGTGCGTACGACATGCGTGCAAAGCACGCGCGTCGCACGCGCGTATATTACGTTCGTGTAAATGAGGCCTAAAGGGGTTGTCCAGGCACAGACCGTTTTTTATACTGATGACCTATCGATGTGCCCCGACAACCCCTTTTACTAAGACTAATAAATTTGGACCCCAGACTAGATCATAGAATACATACAGCCCATCTAAACTATTGCAGTCCCCAGACCAGACCACCTAAACAAACACAGACCCCAGAACAAGCACCCTAAATAAATACAGA
This sequence comes from Rhinoderma darwinii, assembly GCF_050947455.1. Taxonomy (NCBI): domain Eukaryota; kingdom Metazoa; phylum Chordata; class Amphibia; order Anura; family Rhinodermatidae; genus Rhinoderma; species Rhinoderma darwinii. The sequence goes on from NC_134690.1 coordinate 115,454,106, forward strand.
CCTCAGACAGCACCCCTAAATGCAGACCCCAGACCCGACCCTCTACACTAATATTGACCCCAGACCTGACTCCCTTAAGTAATACAGACCCCAGGCCTCAAACTAATACAGACCCCAGACCTGACCCCCTACACTAATAATGACCCCAGACCTGACCCCCTTAAGTAATACAGATCCCAGACCAGACCCCCTAATCTAATACAGACCCTAGACCAGGCCCCCTAAATACAGACCCCATAAACCCCTATAGACCCTTAAATACAGACCCCCTAAATACAGACCCCCAGACCTGACCCCCTACACTAATAATGACCCCAGACCTGACTCCCTTAAGTAATACAGACCCCAGACCAGACCCCCTAATCTAATACAGACCCCAGACCAGACCCCTAAATACAGACCCCTAAATAAAGACCCCTAAACTAATACAGACCCTTGAACAGGCCCCTAAATAGACCCCATAAACTAATACAGACCTTATAAACTATTGCAGTCCCCAGACCAGACCCCCTAAACAAATACAGACCCCAGATCAAGCACCCAACATAAATACAGACCTCAGACATGTCAGGAGAGGTATCCCTTAGATACTGAATGGGGACTAAGTCACAAAAACGGCACACATAGAGCACACTATACATTTTTAAAAACAAAAGCCCCTAAAACTGACGATATAATTCACTGTGTGTGAATTTCTCTATTAACTCATATTGATATGTCATAAATGTCTATGATAGGAAATGTCCCTAGAAACATTAACCCCTTCCCGACATTTGACATATGGTTACGTCATAGCCGGGTAGGGGAAGTATGGAACGGGCTCATGGAGTGAACCCGCTCCAGACGATGCAGGTGTCGGCTGTATGTTTCAGCCGACACTTCACAGTAACGAGCGGGATCGCGCTCGAGCTCCACCCCGCTCGTTTAACCCGTTAAATGGTGCGGTCAATAGCGACCGTCGCATTTAAATTGTTAGAAAGAGGGGGGGGGGTGACCCCCTCTAGCAGCTCATCGGGCCCTCCGCAATGCAATCATGGGGCAGCGATGGTAGCTATGGCAGCCTGGGGGCCTAATGAAGGCCCCCAGGTCCGCCATATTGTGCTCCTATTAAGCTTAATAGAAGCCTGTCAGAAAGACAGTGCAAGCGATCCAATGATCGCTGGTTGAAGTCCCCTAGAGGGACTAATAAAAAAAAGTGAAAATTAGCACAATAAAAGTTGTTTTTTTAATGTAAAAAAAATATTAAAAGTTCAAAAAAAAAATACCTTTTCCTATTTTCCACCTAGAGCATTGTAAAAAAAGAAACATAATTGATATCACCGCATCCGTAGAAGTCTGAGCTATTACAATATATCCTTATTTAACCAGCACGGTGTACGCCGTAAAAAAAAAAATTTCAATGCCAGAATCGCTATTTTTTGGTCACCTCATCTCCCACAAAAAATGGAATAAAAAGTGATCAAAACATCGCATCGCATGTAGTCCAAAATGGTAGCATTGAAAACTACAGCTTATCCCGCAAAAAATAAGCCCTCATACGACTTAATTGACGGAAAAATAAAAAAAGTTATGGCTCTCAGAATTTGGCAACACAAAATAAATTTTTTACACTTCATTTTTTCCTTGTAAAAGTACTATAACATAGAAAAAATACTATATATATTTGGTATCGCCGTATTCGTATTGACCCGCAGAATAAAGTCAACATGTTGTTTTAATTGCACAGTGAATTCTGTAAAAACGAAGCACAAAAAACGATTGAGGAATCGCAATTTTATTATTTTCTACTCTACAAATAATTTTTTCCCCATTTCCCAGTACATTATAAAGCACAATAAATGGTGCTATGAAAAACTACAACTCGTCTCGCAAAAATCAAGCCCTCATAGGACTATATAGACAAATGAAAAAGTTAAGGCTTTTGGAAAGTGGGGAGGAAAAAACAAAAATTAAAATCTGAAAGTTGTTTACGACGGGAAGGGGTTAAATTATCACACTATACTGTACCTCTAAGGGTGGATTCACACGTAGCGTATTTTTCTACTGCTGATTTGGCCGCAACAAATCAGTGGCAAAATCTGCATGGGATACTTTTGGAATTGGCTGCTGATTTGCCACAGAATTGCTTCGGATTTCACTCTTCGTATTGTAAAGGGTGAAATCCACAGCAAATCCGTGGCAAATCTGCATGTAACACAAGAAGATTTTTTGGGGGATTCACTGTGGCCAAATCTGCAACTGAAAAAATGCCACTTGTGAATCCCGTCTAAAAGTCATACTCCTTTCTGTTAGGAAACGTCCGTCCCTTTAAGATTACCATGACTACTAGTCTAGCTTCTGGGCGTTTCTGGTTTTAGTTGTTGAGCCTATTCCTCTTCTGTCTTTCTTCCTATCAGATTGAAGGGTGGAGTATTTAAATCTGTGTTGGTTCTGTTTTCTTTGCTTGTGATTTTCCTTGTTTACATGTGTTTGATCAAGCTACAGACTATACCCTGTACCTTTTGACTATTTGCACTTTTTTTAACTGGACCTCGGCTTGTCTCTGGATTACCCTTTGCTTACTGATTTGGACTTTCTGCTCCTGGCTGGTTTTGACCTCTGCAATCCATTATATCCACTAGCTTTGTGATTTGGACTTTCTGTTTACCCTCGGTCTGTCTTGTTATCTGCTCTTGTATTGCCTGCATAACACCTCTTGTCCAAAACTGAACTTTGTTAAAACAACCTGGGTTCTATGCTGCAAACTCCAACCTGCCTTGCGGTGGGCTCTGGCAAAAACCATAGAGCAGCCTTAGATTCTGTTGATCAGAGTTATCACAAATTTGGGGTTGCAGATTTATTTGCACGCTCATTCCTGACTGTCTCCAGCAGCCTTTGGGGAATCGCTCACCTAGCAATTCCAAAAACGTCCACCGTGGGAATTGATGAACTGGTGATTCCATAACACCTTCTATCTTTCTCCTACATACATTGGTAAGTGAGGAAGAAGTATAGCACAAATTAAAGGAAGTATAACTTCCAGATCAGACTACAGGGTTTGTTTGTTGTCTGTTACCCTGGAAATTGCAAAGTAGCTAGATACATTGGAACAATTAAAATGTATTGGTTGTAAAAGTGGACAGCCTTTAGGTTACATAATTTATTCCCGAAAACTGTATTAGTACCATTAGCTTTCATCCAGTTTCATCGTAAGGCCTTATACACATTGGTGTTGTTTAGTCTCTTAGCCTCTTCACTGACATCCATAACAACTTTCTGAATCTAATTTTTTATTTTGAAGTTAGTAATACTTATAATTTTATAGAGGTGACCTTAAAAATTGCAAACTAAATTTCATAATGACATTGAAAATGGTGTACATTTTCAATAATTTATTTAGTGATATTATATCAGCTGGTTCATTGTTGTAGAAGAATGTGCTGGTTATAAATTAGCTGCAGTCTGTGCCACCTGACAAGGAGTGGTTTCCACTACTGCCAATTGGCACTGTTTCCTTCTGCTTAGTGCGCCTTTTCTCATAAAAACTGGACTGAGAAATGATAGGAGCTAGAACCTATGTTATGGAGGTATTGACTTGCACGTAGGGGGCTAGCGTTTTTGCTAAACTCGTAGATCTTTTCAACTTTTTGCTAGCAAATATGATGGATCCAGTGTCGTATGCATTTAAAAGTAATTTAATTGATCAAAGAATAATTCTAGAAGCAAAATACGTAATTTCTCTATTTGTTAGGCTAGCCTCACACCACACTTGACTATACAGTTGGCAGTATACATGTAACGTCCATTGCTGCGGACCCTCGTTATGACTCACCCCTCGACGGCCAGGGCCATGGATCTGTGGGTGCTGGCCCGCATCACCTCCCCAGGAGACGCCAGCACTCACTTCTGCTCCGCTCTGCAGTGTTCCGTACTGTGCGCGCGCACGCTTGTGCCCGGTCTTAAAAGGCCAACGCGCTCATATGAAATATGTTACAAATTAGCCCTAATCACTCTGGACTATAAAAGGGTCTCTGCCCTTTCACTCCTTGCCTGAGCGTTGTTTGTTTTCCTATGTTAGTCTTGCAAATGGTCCCTTAGTCATATCCTGTTCCCTGTGTTCCCGTACCCTGCTGCCAGTATCCTGTGTCCCGTATTTTATTTGTTCCTGTGCCATGTCTAGTGTTGGAGTCATGTTGTGCCATCTACTTCGCCTGCTGACTTACACCACGTCTGGTGTCATCCGCCATGTTTGGCATCTCCTGCCGCCAAGGTCCAATCTGTGCCTAAGCCGTTGCTACTGTCTGGACTATTAGAGGTACCCTTGTGCTTAGACTGTATATTGACTTGATACACTGCTGTTGGGCCAGCTGCTACTCCGCTACGGCGGTGCGGCCCAGTGGGTCCATATACCCACAGATCGTGACAATACATATGGAAATAAAAATAAAAAAAATACAAAAATAAGTATTCAGATGTATACTGTACAATATAGTCTATGGAGTAGACTTTGCTTAAATTTGGCAGGTCTATGTCAGCGTAGGCTTTTAAGTACTGTACCAAAACCACAAAAAAGTATACACTATGTATGGTATATATATTTTTTTGTATAATGGAAGCCAATGGTGGATGTATTTAACAGTACAGCCATACAATTGCATTAGCTTGCATGTTCACTGTATGTTTTAACAAAACACGAATATATATACATAAAAAATAATATATATATATATATATATATAATATATATATATATATATATATATATATATAAAATAAAAAAAATAAAAAAAATATATATATACAGCACACAAGAAAATGGCGACAGCACACTGCGATCACCAATGTCACCTAAGCCATAAAAATATAAATAAATATGCATTACTGCTAAATCTAATTACAATAGGGAGGTTTTTAGTGCACATTTTGATCAAATTGTGTTTGCACACCTGCCACGACAAGGCGACCTCTATAATAAGGTGGGGGACCTACTCTGCACATACACCCAGAACTGGGACTAAGCCTACATATATATCTGCGGATGGTAGGAACCAGCATTAAACTAATTAAAATCACCCAGGCCAGAATGAGAGGAGTGCAAGATCAAAAAATGGAGGCAGTCACTAACCCTACATATATGAATCCCACATATACATACTATCAACAAAGGAATATTATCAAATGTGGTAAAGCCTAATACATTTTGGTCAGTCCCAATGGACTACTTCTTCTTTACAAACAAAATGTCTTGACCCTCCAAGTGTACCTGTTTTGGTGGAACAGAACTAAAGCACAGCCAATATACAATGGTATTAAATTTTACCACTTATGTTCAATTAAGTTATTTTGTCAATAGCGTATATTTTATTTTTGATTGTTGGAGGGTATGAGTGAACAGAGTGATGTAGTCATACAGTCATAGCTTGCCCTTTGAGGCACCTGATATAAGTAAACAACAAGCCCTCTGTAACTGAAGTTGTCCTTGAAGAATAAAATGATGATAAAAATATGACACAGACAGTGCACAGAAGTGTCTGCTTTACCGGCATTTTGGCAATGGACAAATATACTGATACGGAGCTATATTTCCCCTGTATAAGACAAGTCAATGGGAAAAATTTAAAATAGATCACTGGGGTGCTTGCAATTTTGTTAATCAATAAATAGATAAAAGTATAAAGTTTGAATTTGAACTTTTTGGAAACTCCACAAATAAATCAGCAAAATAGATTCCTGAATTATGTAACCTTTTTTCACCAAAATACCTCAATAGAATGGCGATTGTTCATGAGAAATCATCACAGCCTATCGTATCACAAAGAGCCGTTTGAGTAGCAGCAGGATTTCAACACCCTCTAATGACATGTTACTTGTTAGAAGTAAATACATTGAGCTCAGCATACGACGTTAAGCTTTCTGCTGCTGTATCTCTGACTCAACCGCTTTAATTAGAATATTCCCACATCCAAGAGTTGTGAGGGAACTGTTGGCACCATCACAGAGCTGATTCTATTCCGCCACACACAAAGAAAATTATTTTAAATCTTTTCCCATGATGAGCAGTTAAGGTTGGAGGCAGAGAAAGTTCCAATGGAGTAAATGAAGCACTGTGGGCTTTTTTCTTTAGGGATTTTGATTGTCGGCATTGAAGTTAACCCCTTAACGACATGTTACGTACTGGTACGCAGTAGCCATTAAGGCGAAGTATGGAGCAGGCTCACTGGCTGAGCTCGCTCTATACTCAGCAGGTGATGGCTATATTATACATCCGACTCCTCATTGCAACAGGCGGAATCCAAGATCACTTTGTTTCCGCCCAGTTAACATCTTAAATGATGCGCCCCCCCCCGCGACGAGATTGGCCGGTGACGATGGTTGTTATGGCAGCTAGGGGCCTAATGAAGGCCCCCAGGTCCGCCATCTTTGTACTCCTTTGAAGCCCTGCCTCTGGCAGGGCTTCAAAGGAGGCTGTCAGAATCAAGATATACTGTAATACATTAGTATTACAGTAGATCATGCAAGCGATCCAACGATCGCTGCTTCAAGTCCCCTAGGGGGACTAATAAAAAAAGTAAAAAAAACAGTTAAATAACGATTTTTATAATGTTCCAAAAAAAATAAAAATATCAAAAGTTAAAAAAAAACACCTTTTCCCATTTTTTCCCTAAAGCGATTTACGCATCCGTAAAAGTCAGAAATATCACAATATGGCGTTGCTTAAGCCGCTCGGTGAAAGACATAAAAAAGATATATATATAAGAGCTAAGGTGACCAAAAAACAGCAATTTGCATGTTTTATATATATATATATATATATATATATATATATAAAACATGCAAATTGCTGTTTTTTGGTCACCTTAGCTCTTTAAAAAAAAAAAGGAATAAAATGTGATCAAAAAGTCGCATGTAACCCAAAATGATATCAGTGAAAGATATAGCACAAAATTTAAGCCCTCACACCTCTAAATTAATGGAAAAGTAAAAAAGTTATGGCTCTCAGAACATGGTGATTGGTGACACAAAATATTAAAAATTTTTTAGCAAATAGTTTTCTTTTTTTTTAAAGTAGTAAAACATAAAACAAAACATATAAATTTGGTAACGCCATAATCGTATCAACCTGTAGAATAAGGTGAATATTTGGTTTTTACTGCCTTATGCACGCGGTAAAAACAAAACCCCCCAAAAAATGGTGTAATCGCTGTTATTTGCCCATTTCACCCCACAAATATATATTTTTTTGTTTCCCAGTACATTATGCAGTACAATAAATTGTGCCATGAAAAATTACAACTTGTCCCGCAAAAAACAAGCCCTCATATGGCTATGTTGACGAAGAAATAGAAAAGTTATAGCTTTTGGAATGCGGGGAGGAAAAAACTAAAATGAGAACTCAAATTGGCCTGGTCTTTAAGGGGTTATTATGTATTTTACTTAGGCCCCATGCACACGAAAATCAACGGGTCAATTGAGGCCCCATTAATTTCAATGGGCCCCTGCACACGACCGTGGTTTCCAGGCTCATAGAAAATAATGCACGCGGCCGGCCGACCCGAAAATCACGGCCGTGCACATGGCTACGGTCGTGTGCATGAGTCCTTAAATGTATTTATTGTTAATGGCTGTGTCCACTGTTGCAACCAAATGTTTTCATTGTTCCAATGCATCTAAAAAGAAAAATTAAGAAACTTGCAGCAAATACCCTTGATAAAAAAAATGGCTTGTTTTGAGTCTATAGCTCTTATACATATCTACAGATGTGTCTTCCCTTAACATATCTCTAAATCATATACCGAAATGATAAACAAACATGTAAATAAAACGTATATCTCCTACGGATGTCTCTGACTGTTAACATCCATCAGTCATCTGTCGCCCTTACTTCGATGTTAAAAACATTTACTTTTTTTTACTGTAGGACTGTGACAGAAGCCTTTGACGGATGCAATCTGTCGGCCATCAGTCGCCCATAGACTCCTCTGTTAAAAAAAATTATACGTTAATGTATACGTTTTTGTTTTTTTTCACTGGATGGAGCAAGTTTGCATTGAATTGGTATCATGACAAATTGGGATTTTTTTGCGGTCTGTTACCATGGAAACATATAGGCGCTGGAGGCAAATAATGAAAAACTTCCCATCTATTTTCATTTTAGATGCACTAGAGCAATAAAAATAAATAAATTGGCTATGAAGGTTAACATTTAAAGAGGCTCTGTCACCACATTATAAATTCCCTATCTTGTACATAATGTGATAGGCGCTGTAATGTAGATAACAGCAGTGTTTTTTATTTAGAAAAACGATAATTGTTATGACCTATTTTAGCTTTATGCTAATGAGTTTCTTAATGGACAACTGGGCGTGTTTTACTTTTTGACCAAGTGGGCGTTGTGGAGAGAAGTGTATGACGCTGACCAATCAGTGACCAATCAGCATCATACACTTCTCCCCATTCATTTACACAGCACATAGTGATCTTACTAGATCCCTATGTGCAGCCACATACTCACACATTAACGTTACTCAAGTGTCCTGAGAGTTAATAGACATCACTACCAGCCAGGATGTGATGTCTATTCAGAATCCTGACACTTCGGTAACGTTTGTGTGAGATTTGCAGCAAGGCAAGCCTAATCTAGTTTTAAATGACAGTTTACAGCGTAATCTCCAGTTATTGGAAGCATTTGGTTGCAGTTGTGTCTGCTAAACGTGGTACAACCAGTTATTAAGGTGTTTGTTTTTTTTTTACACAGGGCCAGATGGTATTAGACAACTTTTTTCCTTTGATAAATGCATTGATCATTTTAAAACTGTATTAAGGTTGTCTGTCTCCATCGCAGACACAAAGCTTGAGATTGCTCCCTTTCTGCATCTATTGTCCTGTTAGAATCTCTCACTCAGGGGCGAAGCTAAAGGCTCATGGGCCCTGGGTCAAGAATTTGGCTTGGCCCCTCTACCCCTCCCCAACACCACCAGACCCCTGCACACACCTATGCCCAGCGGCCTTGCCCGACAGACCCCATGAATGCCTCCACAGTATAATGCTCCCCATAGCTGCCCCCACAGTATAATGCCCCATAGTTGCCCCAACACAGTATAATGCCCCCCATAGCTGCTCACACACAGTATAATGCCCCCCATCGCTGCCCCCATAGTATATTGCCACCCATAGCTGCCCCATACAGTATAATGCACCCCATAAAGTATAATGCACCACATACAATATAATGCCCCCATACAGTATAATGCCCCCATAACTGCCACATACAGTATAATGCCCCCAAAGCTGCTCCATACACTATAATGCCCCACACGGTATAATGCCAACATAGCTGCCCCATACAGTATAATGCCCCCATACAATATAAAGCCCCCCATAGCTGCACCATACAGTATAATGCCCCCATACAGTATAACGCCCTCCATAGCTGCCACATACAGTATAATGCCCCCATACAGTATCAAGCCCCAAATAGCTGTCCCATACAGTATAATGCCCCCATACAGTAGAATGCCCCCATAGCTGTCCCATACATTATAACGCCCCCATACAGTATAATGCTTTCCATAGCTGCCACCACAGTATAATGCCCCACAGCTGCCCCCACACAGCATAATGCCCCCATAACTGCCCACACACAGTATAATGCTCCCCATAGCTGCCCACACGGTATAATGCCCCCCATAGCTGCCCCCACAGTATATTAACATGCATAGCTGCCCTATACATTATGATGCCCCCATACAGTATAATGCACCCCATACAATATAATGCCCCCATAGCTGCCCCATACAGTGTAATGCCCCCATTCTATATAAAGCCCCCATATCTGCCCATACAGTATAATGCCCCCATAAAATATAATGCCCTTCATAGCTTCCACATACAGTATAATGCCCCCATACAGTATAAAGCCCCCCATAGCTGCTGTCCCATATAGTATAATGCTCCCTCAGCAGCTACCATATGATCCCCACTCCCATACCCAGTATAATGCCCCCATATGCAGGTACCTAATAGAAAAATAATACAAGTATAAGAGTACACGGTGGTTGGCAGCATCGGCCATTACAAGTATATTCACATGTTGCAGAAATTCCTGCGGCTGTCCCATGGAGGTATGAAATTTTAATTTGCAAACATTTTGCCAACAGATCTGCCACATGGTAATATACCCTAACACTCATTCTCAGTTTAGATTTAGGTCCCAGATGCCTGATCTCTATCTAACGTTGATGTTTGATTCACATTCTAAGTCTTTTGTAGGAAAACACCTTTAAATTGATGACAACAGATCTCTCTTTTTTTTCGTGATGTCTATTTCTAACATTTGAGATAAATCATCTGAAAACAGAATGACAGATTAGTATAACCTGTAATTTTTTTATAAAAATCTCTGCTCACTCTGGTCTTAGTCCAGTGAGCGGTCCTACTCAGTCATTGACAGTTATTTCTGTCAGCACACCAGTTAGGGCCGGCCTTAGCCATATTCAACCTGTGTTCGTTTTTTATTTTAAGTACCGTCTGCAAATGACTTAAAACATAGACCGGCTGCTGCAGTACACATTAGCAGAGAACAGATTGTGAGAGAGCAATGGAAAGGCACCAGAGTCACTCTCGGCCAGCCTGTTCTGCTGTCTATACCTCTTTCTCCTGCTTCTCCTCCTGCACTATCCCTGACAATACCCTCCCTCTTCGGTGGCGGTCTTCCCTGAATGCAGGGGTAGGGAAATTAATAGAAATATGACGCTCACTGCATATTTTTATATTGTGTTTTGCAGTGATTTTGCACAAATTGCGGCAAAATTGCAGCAAAATTGCTGCAAATTTGCACAGAACCGCATTGCTTCTGATGCTGTTCTTTGTAAATTCTGTACAGGTTGCCATTCAACCTAAGACCGGCCCTCCAACATGTCAATCAGGGGTTGAGACCGCCCACTGGCCTCTTAAATCCAGAGTAAGTAGGAGATTATATCAATAAAATACAGGTTATATTGCGTCTTTTTGCAAAAAGCTATATATTAATCTGCTCAGCTCATCCTGCTTTATTACCTGCTTCCTACAGATGGTACAGCATGTACTATGTTCCTTTAAAGACAATCTGTTTTCCCATCAGACATGAAAGTTAGTCAACTGGCCATACACGTAAGATAGCTGACAGCCAACTACTGTCTCCCCTGACTCCCCCATAAACATCCATGTTCGGCCAATGTGGTATACTGACATAGGACAGCAATTTATCTTCTGGGCAAAAAAAGATCCCCCTTGCCATACATATTAGGTTATTAAATGTATCTAATGTGTATGGCCCAGTGCTGTGTTTATGTGCAATATATATATGTGTATGTGTGTTACTTGTATTATGTAAGTCTCTTGCTATTATACTGTGTCATTTCAGGAAGTTTTTTTATGACAGGTAATTTCTAATAAGCTTGCCAGTAATAATGAAATTAGAAGCAGAAAATTATAGTTTAAATAAATTATAATAATTTCTTTGCATTGGCATGATTAATATAATTTAGTTATGCACTACTGTTGTCATATGTGACCTCAAAGAATTGCAGATCAAGTCATCCTTCCCTTCCGGATAAGCAGTATGTGACTGCTATATTTAGCTGTATCAAGTTCTGGGCTTGACAAAAGCACAGCCGGGCGGTTTTGTACCAAATGGTACATTTTCCTTCTTTGCATTTAGGTGGTTTAATGATGACTTTATTTAGTGCTTTTGGAAAATTTACTTTTTTATTCTTTTGCCGCAACACAGATGTCCCTTGCATGCAAAATAATCATTACGTACAAGAAAAAAGAAAATAAATATTAACTGTGGTTCAGAAAAGTGAAGGTTATAATTTGGTATTAATAACTTAGTGAGCTTTCAACATTTTGGAAATTCTATTTTTTGTTCATAATTCCTATTGTTGTATGGGGCATATTTATCAATATAATTGAGTCACTTTCTGGTGCAATTGCATTAAAAAGAATTGTGTTCAGACTGAACGCCATATTTACGAAGCCCCAAGTGTCTGCAAAAAGAGGTGTGGTTTTATAATTGCATGCCGTGCGACTTATTTAAAAGAAAATACTGACACTTTCCGTTGATAAAAAGGGCAGTGAGATATGCGATTCGTAATTCAGTAGGTGCATCGTATTCATTAAAGAGGCTCTGTCACGACATTATAAGTGCCCTATCTCCTGCATAAAGAGATCGGCGCTGTAATGTAGGTGACAGTAATGCTTTTTATTTAAAAAAACGATCTATTTTTACCACTTTATTAGGGTTTTTAGATTTATGCTAATGAGTTGCTTAATGCCCAAGTGGGCGTATTTTTACTTTAGACCAAGTGGGCGTTGTACAGGGGAGTGTATGATGCTGACCAATCAGCATCATGCACTCCTCTCCATTCATTTACACAGCGCATAGGGATCCTATAAAAAACACTGCTGTAATCTACATTACAGCTACGATCACATTATGTAGAAGATAAGACACTTGTAATGTGGTGACAGAGCCTCTTTAAAGAGGCTCTGTCACCAGATTTTGCAACCCCTATCTGCTATTGCAGCAGATAGGCGCTGCAATGTAGATTACAGTAACGTTTTTATTTTTAAAAAACGAGCATTTTTAGCCAAGTTATGACCATTTTTGTAGTTATGCAAATGAGGCTTGCAAAAGTCCAAGTGGGTGTGTTTAAAAGTAAAAGTCCAAGTGGGCGTGTATTATGTGCGTACATCGGGGCGTTTTTACTACTTTTACTAGCTGGGCGTTCTGAAGAGAAGTATCATCCACTTCTCTTCAGAACGCCCAGCTTCTGCCAGATCACGCTGTGACGTCACTCACAGGTCCTGCATCGTGTCAGACGAGCGAGGACACATCGGCACCAGAGGCTACAGTTGATTCTGCAGCAGCATCAGCGTTTGCAGGTAAGTAGCTACATCGACTTACCTGCTAACGCCGATGCTGCTGCAGAATCAACTGAAGCCTCTGTGTTTGTGTTTTTTTACAGGTTCGGTTGTTGGACTTCGGATACGAGGACTTCAATGACTGCGTTTTTTTATTCTCAATAAAATGGTTAATGGGGGTTGCTTGTATCTTTTTAAACTTTATTATCACCGCCTTAGTAATGGCCGCTGGCTGATTGACAACCTCCATTACTAAGGCGGGGCTTAATGTTAACAGGTGCAGAGGCTAACACTAACCCCCATTATTACCCCGATACCCACCGCACCAGGGGTACTGGGATAGCTGGGTACGAACCAGTACCCGACCATCTGTAGTAACGGCCAGGCACCGGGGTGGCCGCAGGCTGGTAGTATTAGGCTGGGGAAGGCCAAAAACAGTGGCACCTACCACTCTGGTAATGCTGCCTTCTGCTGCTGTGTTGTATCTGGCTGGTTATGAAAATTGGGGGGGGGACCCGACATCGTTCTTTACAATTATTTTTTTAAAATGACGTGGGGTCCCCCCCATTTTTCATAACCAACCAGATACAATAAAGCAGCAGCAGCTTAGCATCACCAGGGTGGGAAGGGCCACTGTTTTTGGCCCTTCCCCTCCTGATAATACCAGCCTGCGGCCACCCCAGTGGCCGACCATCACTACAGATGGCCGAGTACTGGATCGTACCCGGCTCTTCCCAGCACCCCTGGTGGTGGTGGGTACCGGGGTAATAAAGGGGGTTAGTGTTAGCCTCTGCACCGGCTAACACTAAGCCCCGCCTTAGCAATGGATGCTGTCAATCAGCCGGCGGCCATTACTAAGGCGGTAGTAATATAGTTTAAAAAAAACCACAAAGACATAGAAAAAATATTTTATTGAAGTAAAAAAACCCACACAACCCTCATTAACCATTTTATTGATAATAAAAAAAAAAGCCGTCATCGAAGTAGTCCTGGAATCCGACGTAGTCCAACGACCGAACCTGTAAGAAAACACACAAAAAAAACAATTAGTAACACATGTGTTAGGCCTAGATACAGGGCCCATGTGTGATACTGTCTGTGGGACCCTGTATCTAAGCCTACCACAAGGTAGGCTTAGATACAGGGTCCAGCAGACAGTAATCTTATACAGTATAAGATTACTGTGTGCTGGGGCCCTGTATCTAAGCCTACCACTGGCGTAGCTATAGGGGTCGCAGTGGTCGCAATTGCGACCGGGCCCCGAAGCCAGGGGGGCCCACGGCCCCCCCCACCACATCAATAAAAAGTTACTATAGTAACTCGGGCCGCGGGCCCCTGTTACTATAGTAACATACTTTACTTACCTTCCTGGTTCCGGATCGCAGCGGAGGTCCTGACGTCAAGCGCTGTGCGCAGCGCATGACGTCACAGCGCTATGCGCCGCGCACAGCATCGAGACGACAGAACTCCCGCCGCGGCCGAAGAGGAAGGTAAGGTTAGCCCTGACTGGCGGGGTCCAACTCCCGGGACCCGCCAATCAGCTGTTTTGAAGGGGCCACAAAACTCGTACGAGAACTGCTCCCCTTCATTCCTGTCACTTCATTCCGGTCACACTGTGAATCCGTGTCGGCGATTCACAGTGTGGGCGAGTAGTGAAATGAAGGGGAATCACATGGTAGGCTTAGATACGTGGCCCATGTTTGATCCTGTCTGATGGGCCCTGTATATAAGCCTACCACACTGTAGGTTTAGATACAGGGCCCCAGCACACAGTAATCTTATACTGTATAAGATTACTGTCTGCTGGACCCTGTATCTAAGCCTACGTTGTGGTAGGCTTAGATACAGGGTCCCACAGACAGTATCACACATGGGCCCTGTATCTAAGCCTAACACACGTATTACTAATCATTTTTTGTGTGTTTTCTTACAGGTTCGGTCGTTGGACTACGGCGGATTCCAGGACTACTTCGATGACAGCTTTTTTTTTTATTATCAATAAAATGGTTAATGAGGGCTGTGTGGGTTTTTTTTTTATTTCAATAAAATATTTTTTCTATGTCTTTGTGTTTTTTTTTAAACTATATTACTACCGCCTTAGTAATGGCCGCCGGCTGATTGACAACCTCCATTGCTAAGGCGGGGCTTAGTGTTAGCGGATGCAGAGGCTAACACTAACCCCCTTTATTACACCGGTACCCACCGCCACCGGGGGTGCTGGGAAGAGCCGGGTACCATCCAGTACCTGACCATCTGTAGTGATGGTCAGCCACTGGGGTGGCCGCAAGCTGGTATTATCAGGAGGGGAAAGGCCAAAAACAGTGGCCCTTCCTACCCTGGTGATGCTAGGCTGCTGCTGCTTTATTGTATCTGGCTTGTTATGAAAAATGGGGGGGACCCCACGTCATTTAAAAAAATAATAATAATAATTGGAAAGAACGATGTGGGGTCCCCCCCAATTTTCATAACCAGCCAGTTACAACACAGCAGCAGCAGGCAGCATTACAAGGGTGGGAAGGGCCACTGTTTTTGGCCTTCCCCAGCCTAATACTACCAGCCTGCGGCCACCCCGGTGCCTGCCCGTCACTACAGATGGTCGGGTACTGGTTCGTACCCGGCTCTTCCCGGTACTCCTGGTGGCGGTGGATACCGGGGTAATAATGGGGGTTAGTGTAGCCTCTGCACCTGCTAACATTAAGCCCCGCCTTAGTAATGGAGGTTGTCAATCAGCCAGCGGCCATTACTAAGGCGGTGATAATAAAGTTTAAAAAGATACAATCACATAGAAAAAATATTTTATTGAAATAAAAAAACACAACCCTCATTAACCATTTTATTGAGAATAAAAAAAACGCCGTCATTGAAGTCCTCGTATCCGAAGTCCAACAACTGAACCTGTAAAAAAACACAAACACACAAAAATAATCAGTAACACATAAAGAAGCAAAATTATTATTCTTACCTTTCCTGGGTCCAGCGCTGGGGCCGCAATGTCAGTGAGCTGAGCCCTGTATCTAATCCAATCATGTGTGATACTGTCTGATGAGCTGTGTATCTAATCCAATCATGTGTGATACTGTCTGCTGGACCCTGTATCTAATCGTATCTTGTGTGATACTGACTGCTGGGCCCTATATCTAATCCGATCATGTGTGATACTGTCTGCTGGGCCCTATATCTAATCCGATCATGTGTGATACTGTCTGCTGAGCCACTGTATCTAATCCTATCATGTGTGATACTGCCTTCTGAGCCACTGTATCTAATCCTATCATGTGTGGTACTGTCTGCTGAGCCACTGTATCTAATCCTATCATGTGTGGTACTGTCTACTGAGCCACTGTATCTAATCCTATCATGTGTGATACTGTCTGCTGGGCCACTGTATCTAATCCTATCATGTGTGATACTGCCTTCTGAGCCACTGTATCTAATCCTATCATGTGTGATACTGTCTGCTGAGCCACTGTATCTAATCCTATCCATAGTTTATAGGGTCGTAGTGCTATAGATATGCTATGCTGTCTCATATACACACTTGTTTTTTGGGGCGGACACATATGTATTGGGGCTATTTCCCTGACATTTTAAGCT
Source organism: Rhinoderma darwinii (assembly GCF_050947455.1). NCBI lineage: Eukaryota > Metazoa > Chordata > Amphibia > Anura > Rhinodermatidae > Rhinoderma > Rhinoderma darwinii. The sequence continues at coordinate 115,470,582 of NC_134690.1, forward strand.
CTGAGGGTATGTTCACACGGCAGCGTCTGTTACGGCTGAAATTACGGTGCTGTTTTCAGGAGAAAACAGCACCGTAATTTCAGCCGTAAAGGCATGTGCAGGCGTCTTTCGCTGCGTCCATTACGGACGTAATTGGAGCTGTTTTTCTATGGAGTCCATGGAAAACGGCTCCATTTACGTCTGAAGAAGTGACATGCACTTCTTTGACGCGGGCGTCTTTTTTACAGCGGGGCGTAAAAAAAAATGACCGTCGGCACAGAACAACGTAAGACCCATTCAAATGAATGGGCAGATGTTTGCCAACGCTTTTGAGCCGCATTTTCGGACGTAATTCAATGCTAAAACGCCCGAATTACGTCCGTAAATAGGGTGTGTGAACCCAGCCTTAGTGACGCCCCCGGCTGCTAGTGCTGCATTGTTGGGTCACTTAGGAGACCCAGCGATGCAGCTGAAAGCTGCGGACCGTCGGCCATGAGAATTTTGGGGGGGGGCCCAGTAAGAATTTTTGCATCGGGGCCCATGAGCCTTTAGCTACGCCCCTGAAGCCTACCATGTGATTGGCTTAGATACAGGGCCCAGCAGACAGGATCACACAATCTGTGATCCTGTCTCATGGGCCCCCTAAGCCTGCTACATCGTAGGCTTAAAGGGGTTGTCCAGTCCCTAAACATTGATGGCCTATCCTCAGGATAGGCCATCAATAGCTGATGTGTCGGGGTCCGTCTCCCGGGACCCGCCAATCAGCTGTTTTGAAGGGGCCGCAGCACTCGTACGACAGCTGCTTCCCCTTCATTTCACTACTCGCTCACACTGTGAATCGCCGACACCGATTCACATTGTGACCGGAATGAAGTGACCGGAATGAAGGGGAAATAGCTCTCTCACGGGTGCTGCGGGCCCTTCAAAACAGCTGATTGGCGGGTCCCGGGATTCGGACCCCGCCAGTCAGTGCTACTAATCTTACCTTCCTCTTCAGCCGCGGCGGAAGTTCTGTCCTCTCGATGTTGTGCGCGGCGCATAGCGCTGTGACGTCATGCGCTGCGCACTGCGCTTGACGTCAGGACCTCCACTGCGATCCGGAACCAGGAAGGTAAGTACAGTTTGTTACTATAGTAACAGGGGCCCGCGGCCCGAGTCACTATAGTAACTTTTTATTGATGTGGTGCGGGGGGCTGTGGGCCCCCCTGGCTTCGGGGCCCGGTCGCAATTGCGACCCCTATAGCTACGCCAGTGAATAGTCACTATAACATGGCTGATTTCCCCTGTAACTGGGGCTGCTTTGAATAGTGTAAAAAAAACAAATAATAAAAGTACCCCAAAAGTTTTTTTTGATCTTTGAGGGACAGGCCATAGAAATAAAACAAAGTAAAGTAAAAACAAAAATAAATTAAGTAAAAATTACACAAAAAATACCCCCCAAAAAAGCGCTTCCCCCACCAATCATTGTTGTAATGCTTGCCCTAACACAATTACCATAAAATAAACATGTAATATATTAAAATTTATAGTAGACAATGATGAATAAAAAGTCTATTTTAGGGTAACGCTATATTATTACCAGAATAGATACACTAAACAGTGAAAGATCGTATTTTTTCATACTATAAGCCTAAAAATGCTAAAACAAATAAAAAAAATATGTGTATAAAAATGATAAGAAAAGAAACCTGCATCGATCGTTATTTATTTTTTTGCAAAAACCAAGTTTCTAGGCAGACAAATAAAAACCTTATAGCCATTTGATGCGTGTTAAAAATGGCTACCATCAAGTCGAGCAGCAAAAAAATCAGGCTGTGGATTGTCAGCTGTATTTGTTTATGCTTTTATGCTATTTTATCTACCTTACGCCACTGAGATCTATAAGTTAATACTGGTACTGGTATTACGCTCCTAAAGGCGCCTCCGACGCAGATGTGAAAAGAGCCTAATTATTCAATTAAAGAAGCACAAATTTTTGCAAATATACTAACTCACAAACAATATTCTAGTAGTGTAATTTTTTTTCTTTCCAGCTCAGTTCCATGTATACAATTTTAACCCTTTCTTTCTGGGCAGCTGTGTCATGTGATCTCAGTTTTACCACCAAAATAGACCATGCTCTGAAGTGTAGACAATAGGTCAGTCTCTCCTATGTGTTCAACTTCCTGTCAACTACAGGATTATATCATCCCCTCCCCATTCAGCTCCACCCTCCTTGTTCCTCTGTATGTCTTCCCATGCATATAGTGTTGCTGCAGAGATTTCCGCCCTATCTAAAGGACCAGGAGTGCCATGATATAATAGGTGAGTCCATACAATGATTAGCTGCAGAGTTATAAAACTACCATCACTGACATTAACTGTCTAAACTATCTGTGAGTGCTTTGTTTACAGAGTCCAGTGAGATGCTGCCTCCTGTGTAAAAACTGACATGGAGAAACCTATCACTACCAGTAGGCAGGTAGAGCAGTGTGATGCTGCATCACATAGGATACACTGAGACCTCTGCAGTATGAGTACAGCAGTTCTATGCCACTAATATATCCCTTGCTGCACGTAGATAGGACTCAGAGCAGAGCAAGCGCAGTGTGAGGAGACTCTGCCCACTCTGCCTCTACAATGCCAGAGGCATGATGGAAAATGTGGGAACCAAATCAGAGGGGAGGAAGGAACCAAGACACAGGCAACCCATAAATTGCCCATAAACTAAAACAGGCATACACAAGAGCATCTACATTATACCTTAATAATAGCCTTTGCTGCACTATAGGCAAACAAAAAAAGAAAGAAATTGCTGGATTGCTTCTTTAATGTTGTACGGTGTTCAGGCCATCGTTCACTTCTCTATGTCCATATCCCTTGCCAGACTACCCTCAACTGAAACAACAGTTTTTTAATATCATCACACCACCGCTTCTCCTATGACTACTTAGTGGTAACATTTGACTTGGCTCTCTCCTAATATTCATCCCTTATTAATAAGACAACTAAAATACTAGTCCACTCATTTGTCCTTAGGCTGGATTCACACGGGGCGGAAATGCTACGGATTTTAAAGATGGTAATATACAGTATAACTAATAACAACTTGGGAAAAGTATAAAGAAAAGATTGATGTGTCTCCTTCCTTTTGAGTCCACTCCTGTGTTTGACTCAGAAATCACCAAAAACTGCATCAAAACAATATGTGATCCTGGCCTTTTAATAGAGATGTTATTTTCACTGTAATCCTGCTCTATAATAAGGGTATATTCACACGGCAGCGTCCGTTACGGCTGAAATTACGGTGCGTAAAAAAAATGACCGTCGGCACAGTACATCGTAAGACCCATTCAAATGAATGGGAAGATGTTTGCCGACGCTTTTGAGCCGCATTTTCAGACGTAATTCGGGGCTAAAACGCCCGAATTACGTCCGTAAATAGTGTGTGTGAACCCAGCCTAATAAGACAACTGCTGTCGTTGCCCCTGGTGTACACATCATAAGATGAAAAGTGACTGAAAATGCAGCCTACTGTTTTTATTTTAGCTTTGAACAGGAGACAAATCAAACAATCTTTTAAAAGCTATGCAAACCTTTGAATGGCATTTTTGTTTCAAATAAAAAGGTCATTATGTGTCATTGGTGCAACATTATTGTAGCGTCCATGGCCACGGACCGTCGGGTTTACTCACCTCCCGATGCCCGAGCGCTGGTCCCCATTTCCTTCCTAGGAGACGCCAGTGCTCACTTCCGCTCTGGTCGGCTGTGTCCCGTAGGGTGCGTGTGCGCGCTCGTGCCCGCTCTTAAAAGGCCAGCGCGCGCACCTGTAAAACAATCATCATCATCATCAACCACATGATTTCCTGGTCTATAAGAAGGCCCCAGCCCTTCTGATCCTTGCCTGAGCGTTGTTAGTTATCCCAAGTCTGTCTTGCAAATGGTCCCTTAGTGTTTCCCGTTCCAGTCGTTACCCGTGCCCTGTTACCTGTTCCTGTATCCCGTGCTGTTCTTGGTCCTGTGCCTACTAGTGTCGGAGTCGTGTCTACTGCACCTGCTGTTGTTGCCACGTCCAGTGTCTTCTGCCATGTCCAGTGTCTTCTGCCACGTCCAGTGTCTTCTGCCACATTGGATACTGCCCGCCACGTCTGGCGCTACCTGCTGCACCGACCTCCATCCGTGCTGAAGCCACAGCCACTGTTTGGACTAGTTCAGGTACCCAAGTGTTACTAACTACTATAGACTTTCGTATAGACTGTGAGCTGGTCAGCTGCCTCTCTGCTACGGCGGAGCGGCCTAGTGGGTCCACATACTCCGTGACCATTATAAATAGTTTTTATTAAAAATTCTTCTTACTTTTGAGCTACAAGTGCCCTGTATTCTCTATACAGAGCAGCTATATTTTTAGCTTTGACCTGAATCTGTCAGTACTGCGGACCTGACAGGTTTAGGATCAGCGGGTCCTGCATGTCTCTGACACACAGGATCCACCTGTAACTGGTCACATCTAAGTTATGAACTCAGATGTGATAGATCACAGGTGGATCCTGCGTGTCAGAGACATGTAGGACCCGCTTTCAATGAACCAGTCAGTCCCATGAACCTGATAGGAGCAGGATTTAGCAAACGATACACCTGCCCTGTATACAGAATACAGCTGAAAAGTAAGAAGAATTTTTAATAAAAACTATAAAGTTTCACCAATAACACTGACTGACCATATTTTTTATTTTTTTAAATGCCATTTAAAAATTTACATGGCCTTTAACCCTTTCATGTCACAGCCATTTTTTGGATATTTGTTTTGATTTTTTCCTCCCCACATTCCAAAAGCCATAACTTTTTTATTTTTCCATCAATAAAGTCATATGGGCTTGTTTTTTTAGGGATAAGTTGTAGTTTTCCACTGCACCATTTATTGTACCATATAATGTATTTGGAAACTGGGAAAAAATTCTTTCTGGGTTGGAATAGGAAAAAACAGCGATTCCTCAATATTTTGAGGGGTTTTGTTTTTATGGCTTTCACCATACGGTAAACATGGCATGTTAACTTTATTCTAACGGTCAATATGATTACGACAATACCAAATTTATATAGTTTTTTTTTAATGTTTTACTACTTTTGCAAGGAAGTAACTAAAACTTGTTTCTATTGGTACCATTTCTTGTGGAATATGAAGTGACCAAAACACAGCGATTCTGGCAGTCTAATTTATTTATGGTGTTCACCGTGCATGTTAAATACTGATATATTGTAATAGTTTGGACTTTTACGAACGTGGCGATACCAATTTTGTTTATTTTTTTACATTACTTTATTATATATATATATATATATATATATATATATATATATATATATATATATATATATATATATATATAATTTTACACTACTAAAACTTTATTTAACTTTTTTTACACATTTTACTTCATTAGTCCCCCTAGGGGACTTTAATCAGCGATCATTAGACTAATGTATTGCAGTATATTGTCATTTTTACAGGCTCCTCCCCTGGCAGGGCTTAACAGGAGATGAAAGGCAGACCTGGGGCCTTCATTAAGCCCCTGGGCTGCAATGACAACAATCAGCACCCCCTAATCTCATCGCATGGGGGGTGAGCTGTCAGCGGAGGGCACCTCCCTCTTTCTAACGTCTTAGATGCTGCAATCATGATTAAACGCAGCATCTAAGGGGTTAAACGTCCGGGAACAGCACAATCTCTGTTCCTGGCCGTTGGTTCTTAGTGTCAGCTGTAATACACACTCCAAACATCACCCTCCGCACCACGACGTGCTATTACATCGTGTTGCGTGTAGGGGTTAAACATAGTGTTTTTTGTCTGTTTGTCTAGATTATATGGATCAAGTGAAGATTATGTCCCCCAGCATTCGGATATTCCAGTCAGTTGTGCAGTTTGTTTTTCAGAGATTTCCAAACACCAGAGGTAAGTAATGTGTAGCCACGGGAAGGTGCGAATTTTAAAAGGAAGAGCCCTTTCTGATGGATACCCATGATGACGTACAGTTCTTGTAAATACACTTCCAAGAATATCCATCAGAACATTGGCGACGAACGATCCAAAACAGAGGTTGATGGCAGTTTTCACAGTCCAGATTGTTTGCAAGTAAATAGCGCTGTTTCATGAATTCGATGACATCGGTTTTATACGTACCAGATATAATAAGCTGGAGAGTCTTCTCAAAGAAATTTCCACCCATTTTAATTTAGTGTCAACAAAAAATTTCAATTAATGGGGGTGATTTATCAAGCGGTCATATAGTAAGAATGTCCTTTGTTGCCCATAGCAACCAATCAGAGCTCAGCTTTCCTTTTACCTTAGCTTATTAACCCCTTCAGGACCAAGCTCATTTTGGTCTTCAGGACCAGCCCCGTTTTTTCAAATCTGACGTGTCACTTTATGTGGTAGTAACTTTGGTATGCTTTTACCTATCCAAGCGATTCTGAGATAGTTTTCTCGTGACATATTGGACTTTATGTTATGAAAAATGTGGTCGATAAATTCATTGCTTATTTGTGAAAAATACCAAAATTTTGAGAAAATTTGCAAAAATTAAGATTTTTCTAAATTTAAATGTATCTGCTTGTAAAACCACCCAAAATAGTTACTAATTGACATTTCCTATATGTCTACTTTAGATTGGCATCGTTTTTTGAACGAGGACGTTAGAAGGCTTAGAACTTTAGAAGCAATTTCTCACATTTTCACGAAAATTTCAAAAGGCTATTTTTTCAGAGACCAGATCAGTTCTGAAGTGGCTTTGAGGGGCCCATATATTTGAAACCCTCATAAAATACCCCATTTTAAAAACTGCACCCCTTAAAGCAGGGGTCTCAAGCACGCGGCCCCTGGGGCTGTCATCTGCGGCCCGCGGGACACAGAGCCGCTAGTATCGGCTCTGCTCTGAGACTCTGGAATTCCCTGACATCGCTGTCCACATATGAACAGTGATGTCTGGGGCTTCCCCAGAGCCGGAGTCCCGGGCAGAGCGCTAGTACAGGCTCTACTCCAGGACTCTGTGGAATTCCCTGACATCGCTGCCCATATATGGACAGTGTGTCAGGGTCTTGCCCAGAGCGGAGCAGAGCGCTGGTGTCGGCTCTGCTCCTGGACTCTGTGGAATTCCCTGACATCGCTGTCCACATATGAACAGCGATGTCTGGGGCTTCCCCAGAGCCGGAGTCCCGAGCAGAGCGCTGGTGTCGGCTCTGCTCCGGGACTTTGTGGAATTCCCTGACATCGCTGCCCATATATGGACAGTGTGTCGGGGTCTTGCCCAGAGCGGAGCAGAGCGCTGGTGTCGGCTCTGCTCCTGGACTCTGTGGAATTCCCTGACATCGCTGTCCACATATGAACAGCGATGTCTGGGGCTTCCCCAGAGCCGGAGTCCCGAGCAGAGCACTGGTGTCGGCTCTGCTCCGGGACTCTGTGGAATTCCCTGACATCGCTGTCCACATATGAACAGCGATGTCTGGGGCTTCCCCAGAGACGGAATCCCGAGCAGAGCACTGGTGTCGGCTCTGCTCCGGGACTCTGTGGAATTCCCTGACATCGCTGCCCATATATGGACTGTGTGTCAGGGTCTTCCCCAGAGCGGAGTCCCGGGCAGAGCGCTATTATCGGCTCTGCTCCGGGAATTCCCTGACATCGCTGTCCATACATCGACAATGATGTCAGGGGCTTCCCCAGAGCATGAGTCCCAGTGATGTCAGGAGCACAGCTGGAGTCCCAGGAAGAGCCTACTAGCGCTCTGCCTGGGACTCCAGCTCTGGGCAAGCCCCTGACATCACTGGGGCAGCCTCTACAGAGGGCACTGGGGCAGCCTCTACAGAGGGCACTGGGGCAGCTTCTACAGAGGGCACTGGGGCAGCCTCTACAGAGGGCACTGGCGCAGCCTCTACAGAGGGCACTGGGGCAGCCTCTACAGAGGGCACTGGGGCAGCCTCTACAGAGGGCACTGTGGCGTTATCTACAAGTGGGTGTGTGACAGTATCTGAAGATGACACTGGCATTATCTAGGGGTGTGTTGCATTATCTACAGAGGGCACTGTGGCCTTATCTACAGAGGGCACTGTGGCCTTATCTACAGAGGGCACTGTGGCCTTATCTACAGAGGGCACTGTGCCCTTATCTACAGAGGGCACTGTGGCCTTATCTACAGAGGGCACTGTGGCCTTATTTACAGAGGGCACTGTGGCCTTATCTAGGGCTGTGTTGCATTATCCACAGAGGGCACTGCGGCAGCATCCACAGAGGGCACTGCGGCAGCATCCACAGAGGGCACTGCGGCACTATCTAAAAAGGGGCTGCCCAATCTTGACATGTGTGTTAACTGAGCCGCCGGTCTGCATTTAGCGACACTTAAACTGGAAAGCTGGATTGTTGAAATAAGCACATGGAGAAATATCTCAAATTTTAAACCTAGCGCTATTATTATAGTAATGTAGTATTATTATTCTAGTAATATAGTGTTATAGTAGTTCAAATAACTAATTGATTAACAATAATTTTGGATTGCATCAAATTTGAAAGTAATGCGGCTCATCAACTTCCCATTTTTTCTATATGCGGCCCACTTACCCCGGCCGAGTTTGAGACCCCTGCCTTAAAGTATTCAAAACAGCATTCATAATGTGTTTAAACCCTTTAGGAGTTTCACCGGAATTAAAGAAAAGTAGAGGTGAAATTTACAAATTTCATTTTTTTGTGGTAATAAATGGCTGTTTAGACCCACGGCAGGGCTCAGATAGGATGGAGCGCAATTTGGATTTTGGAGCGCAGATTTTGCTGGAATGGTTTTCGGTGCCATGTCGGATTTGCAACGCATCGGAGGGACCAAAACAGTGGAAACCCCCCAAAAGTGACCCCATTTTGAAAACCACACCCCTCAAGGAATTTTTCTAGAGGTATAGTTAGCATTTTGACCCCACAGGTTTTTTTTGATAAATTAGCCTGTGAAGATGAAAATCTACTTTTTTCTGAAACATAGAACTTTCACATTTTTACAAGCAATAAAGGAGAAAAAGTACCCCCACATTTGTAAAGCAATTTCTCCAGAGTACGGCAATACCCCATATGTGGTCATAAACTTCTGTTTGGACACACGGTAGGGCTTAGAATGGCAAGAGCGCTACTTGGCATGCAGACCTTTGCATGCAGGCTTGATTGGTTTTTAGGCGCCATGTCGCATTTTCGGAGCCCCTGAGGTACCAGTACAGTAGAAACACCTGAGAAGTGACTCCATTTTGGAAACTACACCTCTCAGGGCATTCATCTCGGGCTGTAGTGAGCATTTTGACCCCCACAGGTGTTTTGTAGATATTATTAGAATTGGGCAGTGAAAATGAAAAATATTTTTTTTTCCAAGAATATGTAGATTTAGCTTCCAATTTTTTATTTTCACGAGGGGGAATAGGAGAAGAAACACCAGACAATTTGTTACTCAATTTCTCCCGAGTATGTCAATAACCCATGTGTGGCCCTAAACTACTGTTTGGGCACCTGGCAGAGCTCAAAATAGAAAGAGCGCCATTTTGCTATTAGAGTGCAGATTTTGCTGGATTGGTGTACGGTCGCCATGTCGTGTTTTCAGAGCCCCTGAAGTACCAGAGGACAGTAGAAGCCCCTGAGAAATTACTCCATTTTGGAAACTACACCCAAAAAGGCATTTATCATTTGCATTGACATATGACAGGGCTTAGGATTGAATGTGCACAATGCGCATTTGAGGCTTATTTTGGTGATTTTCACAGCATTGGCACACAATTGCAGTGTGCTGAGGCAAATAGTAAAACAAACCTCCAAGTAGTGACCTCTATTTTGGAAACTGCCCCGCTCAAGGAATTTTTAAAGGGTGCAGTGAGCATTTTGACCCCACAGTTTATATATATATATATATATATATATATATATATATATATATATATATATATATATATATATATATATATATGTATACATTAGAAATGAATGCTCAGCGAATGGTGCAAAGTGAAAATAGCAGTTTTCCATTGATATGCCATTTTAGTGCCCAATATGTGGTGTCCAGACAAATATCTCATAAACTGTTAAGCGGGTTCTCCCGGGTATGGCGATGCCATATATGTGGACGTAAACTGCTGTTTGGGCACGCTGTAGGGTTCAGAAGAGAGGGAGCGCCATTTGGAGCGCAGATTTTGCTTGGTAGTAGTTCTGTTTGGGGTATTGCTGGTACTTCACTTTATAATGTGGGGGCATATGTAAGCTGTGTGGAGTACATCAGGGTATAATAAGAGGGTATAATAATGGGGTAAATAAATAATAATCCGCAGATATGTGGCCGGTGTCGCACTGATAAATGGTTCCCAATCTTATCTGCTTTTGGAACACACTGCACATTTTGCATCGCCATATTCTGAGAACCAGAACTTCTTTATTTTTTTCTCCACCGAAGCTGTGGGAGGGCTTATTTGTTGCGGGACAATCTGTAATTTCCATTTTGGGGTACATGCGATTTTTAAAAAAAAATTTTTTTTATCACATTTATTCCATTTTTTGGCAGGCAAGATTACCAAAAACAAGCAATTCGGACAGTTTTTTTTTTACGGAGTTCACCGTGCGCTATAAATGACATATTTACTTTATTCTGCAGGTCGATATGATTACGGCGATTTCATATGTATATAGTTTTTTTTATATTTGACAGCGTTTGCACAATGAAAACACTTTTTTTTTAAAATAATACATTTTGTGTATTTTTCCATCAAAAAAGCTGTGGTAGGGCTTGTTTTTTGCAGGACGGGCTGTAGTTTTTATTGGTACAATTTTGGGGTACATACAAAATTTTAGGACGTTTTTATTCTGTTTTGAGAGGGGTAGTGACCAAAAAAACAGCGATTCTGGAATTGTGTTTTATTTACATTTTTTACGATGTTCACGGTGCGGGGAAAGTAACGTGATATCTTTATAGTTTGGGTCGTTATGGACGCGGCGATACCAAATAAGTTTACTTTTTTGATGTTTTCAGTTTTTACCTATAATAAAGACTTATTATGGGAAAAAAGACCATAAATTGTTTTTTTAACTTGAAACTTTTTTACAACATTTTTATTAACTTTCTTGTAACTTTTTTTTTTGTCCCACTAGGGGACTTGAAGGCATGAAGCTCTGATCACTATTCTAATACATTGCACTACCTACCTAGTTTAGTGTATTAGAGCTGTCAGTTATTCACTAGGCCTCCGGTTGCCATAGCAACCACTGGTGACTGCGGCGCATGAGTGCCGACAGGCTAGAAACCACCTAGATGCAGCGATCGATTTTGATCACTGCATTTAAGGGGTTAATCCGCAGGATCGGAGGCTAGCTCCGCTTTTGGCCATTACAGCGGGATGTCAGCTGTAATATACAGCTGACACCCGTTGGTGATGGCACTGGCTCAGCTCCTGAGCCTGCACAATCAACATCACGTACAGTTACGTGAGAAGGCACTAACACATTAGCGCTGACGACGTAACTCTACGTGATTGGGTGGGAAGGGGTTAATATATGAAATCTGTGGGGTTGCTATGGGCAACAAAGGACTTTCTTACTATAAGACAGCTTGATAAATCTCCCCCAATGTCACTGAGGAAGCAGGGGGGTTTATAATCTTCACTTGTTCAATCAGGGAGGGGGACATAAACTACACTTGTTCAATCTGGGGGACATACACTTCACTTCATCCGATTATATAATGCTAATCAAACAGTACAATACATAGAAAATCAGAGCAGAGTAATGCCAGTTTCACACGATCGATGTGCCACTCGGACCGCTTTTAACAGCATCCGAGTAGCACCCGATAGTCTTGACAAACCCATTCACTTTAGCCGGTGAATCGGGTTCATGAAAACTGGCCCGATTCTCCAATTCGTGGAAAGATAAAACATATCCTATATTTCCACGGATCACTGACGGGACTCAGCCGGCGCACACAGTCGTGAGCATGAGGCATAATTCACAATGACTGATTTATTCGTATAAGCCCATTAAATTGTAAGATGCCCTGGAAGTGAAGGGGTTAAACTGTGTATATATGGCGGTACAGTATTTCACAGTGTGCAAGGACTGATAATATTGCCTTGCAGAGCATGAGCTGGTGAGACAGGATTGCTTTGACATACACTTCTGCTGCAGATCTCCCATAGGAATATGTAACCAGTGTTGGAATTTCAGCACGTCTGCTCCAGCTGGTTTCTATTAGATTTTGAGAGACACGGATATCACCAGGCATGTTCGCTTAAGGATGGAGCATTAAATGTAGTTAGAAGCTGGGCAGCGCATCAGCATATCTGAAGTCACAAAAATAACACTCCATTACTAAATAATGCATCATGTCTTTAGGTTCATGCAGATAAATAAAGCATGATATATGCATGGTTGTGAGGATGTTCAATTGTGCTCCGCATTCTTTTAAAGGTGCCATATATTTTTTATATTTAGAGGACAATTCATATTTTGCCTATTTTTTCCTTTAATTGATAATAAAATTATAATTTTTTTTGGATAAAAGGATTCTTTGGCCTAATTATGAGCTTAATATAATGATAAACAGGCTATTCATAAAACCAAATTATCGATTATGAACTGATATACGGTATATTGTTCCATCCATTTGGCAAATCAGCAATTTAATTGTTTCTGTTCTTATGGTTTAAATATCCAATGCAATGGCAATAATTTGCACATAGATGTTTTAAAAAAACAGTTCAGCATGGCAGAAAATGAGTGCCTCGTAGTAAGGCCGGGTTCCCACGTAGCGTAAACGCTGCAGAATTTCCGGAACTGAATTCTGTGAAGAAATTCTGCGGCATTTATAGTAGCAGCAAAGTGGATAAGATTTCGAAAATCTCATGCCAACGCTGCGGAAAAAAACACAGTGTAAACGTTAAGGGCATGGCCAGATGTGGCGTATTTCTGCCGCCACTGTCCGCATCAATGCCACACATAATCTGCGTTACAGATTCTGTTGCGGCTTTGCCTAAAATGTGCAGTAAATTAATACGGATTAGCCGTTGCGTATTCAGGTGAAGAGTACTTCCCTTCTCTCTATCAGTGCAGGATAGAGAGAAGGGACAGCCCTTTCCCTAGTAAAAGTAAAAGAAATTCATACTTACCCGGCCGCTGCCTTGGTGACGCGTCTCTCTCTTGACATCCAGCCCGACCTCCGTGGATGACGCGGCAGTCCATGTGACCGCTGCAGCCTGTGATTGGCCTGTGATTGGCTGCAGCCGTCACTTGGACTGAAACGTCATCCCGGGAGGCCGGACTGGAGGAAGAAGCAGGGAGTTCTCGGTAAGTATGAACTTCTATTTTTTTTACACGTTGATCTATATTGTGATCGGTAGTCACTGTCCAGGGTGCTGAAACAGTTACTGCCGATCGTTTAACTCTTTCAGCACCCTGGACAGTGACTATCCCCTGACATCACCTAGCAACGCTCCCGTAATTACGGGTGCACACACATAGTCACCCGTAATTATGGGAGCCCCATAGACTTCTATGGGCCTGCCCGTGCCGCAATTACGGCCCGTTACGGGCGTTTTTACGTTCGTGTGCATGGGGCCTCAGTCTGGCTATAGACCTAGAAATACATAGGTCCAGCCAGAATGAAGAAATATCCTGTTAGAAAAAACCAACACGCAACGCAACACACATAACATCTGCGGATTTCATTGCGGAATTTTGAATCTCCATTGAAGTCAATGGAGAAATTCCGCAATGAGTCCGCAACAAGTCCGCTACACATCCGCAACAGCCAGTGTATGCTGCGGACACCAAATTCCGCACCGCAGCCTATTGTCCGCAGCGGAGTTTTCCGACATGTCAGCACGAACCTAACTGAAAAGGTGTGGAAACCAATGGAGAATATGTCCGCTGCGGATTACCGCAGCGGACTGTCCGCAGCGGAGTTCCAGAGCAATTTCACCACGTCTGGCCATGCCCTAATAAATTGGCTTGTGGTGCAGAGTTTAATTCCGCAGCATGTCAATTTATGCTGCGTTTTTGTTGATTTTCTATTGTGGGTTTTCTCCATTGAATTCAATGGGGATGCAAAGCCCGCAACAGAAAGCCATGTGTTGTGACTTTTGCAGCGTATTCGCAGTGATTACGCTGCAAAACTCGCAACTACGGAAAATTAAAAAAAATCATACGTACCCAGAACGCCCTCCTCCTTCCTGCAGTTCAGCCACCTTGGATGACGTTACATCCCATGTGACCGCTGCAGCCTGTGAGTGGTCAAATGGGCTGCAGCGTCATCCAGGGAGGCCGGACTGGACTGCGATGAAGGGGCGCGTCACTATAACAATGACCTACGTAAGTATGAGCGGTTTTTACCGCTGCTTTCCACAGAGGAAATGATGTCTGAAAAAACACACCAATGTGGTGCGGTTTTCAGACGGAATGTACTGCGGGTTCCAGGTCGGATGCGCTACGTGGTTTTTACGCAGCGTATCCGCCCCGTGGGAAAACAGCCTATTACTCCATACCACCCCTCTTCCTGGCCCACTCCAGCAGTGCTAGTTAAAAGAAAAAAGAAAAATAATTTAAAAACATCCGTTATTTTACTAGTAATCTACAGTGATAGTAATTCACATGTGCCAGTCAGTGTTCCCTCTAAGCTGTGCGCTCAAGAAATGATAGTTAGGCCTTATTCACACGAACGTATAATATGTCCGTGCTACGCGCGTGATTTTCATGCGCGTCGCACGGACCTATGTTACTGAATGGGGCCGTTCAGACTGTCAGTGAATTTCACGCTGCGTGAAATGCACGACATGCCCTATATTTGGCCGTGCTTCGCGCTGCACGCGCCCATTGAAGTTAATGGGTGCGTGCAAATCGCAGTCGGCACCCGGCAGCACTTCCGGGTGCCGCGCGTGATTCGCGGTACAGCAGTAAAAACAATGAATGAAAACAGAAAAGCACCACGTGTTTTCTGTTTGTAAACCAGAGTGTCATCATGATGCCGGCTGTGCGAAATTCATGCTGCCGCACACCATATGCTGATGACACACGGATCTTTTGCGCGCGCAAAACGCAGCTTTTTTTGCGCGCGCAAAACTGACCCATCCGTGTGAATAAGGCCTTAGGGTATGTGCACACGACCTATTTTCAGATGTAATTCAGGCATTTACGCCTCGAATTACGCCTGAAAAGACGGCTCCAATAGTCTGCAAACATCTGCCCGTTGCTTCCAATGGGTCTTACGATGTTCTGTTCAGACGAGGTGTAATTTTACGCGTCGCTGTCAAATTACGCCCACGTCAAAGAAGTGCAGGACACTTCTTGGGCTGTTTTTGGAGCCGTTTTTCATTGACTACAATGTAGAACAGCTCCAATTACGTCCGTAAAAGACGCCACGAAAAACGCGAGTACATGCAAAAACTTCTGAAATTCAGGAGCTGTTTTCGCCTGAAAACAGCTCCGTAATTTCAGACGTATTTTGCGTTTGCGTGTGAACATACCCTTAAATCCCACACCCTGCAGACAGGCAAAGCTGTTGTAGGGCTGGTTGATGTTCCTTTCTGGAGCGCACAGCTTAGGGTATGTTCACACGCAAATTCAAAAACGGCTGTAAATTACGGAGCTGTTTTCACAGAAAACAGCCTCTCATTTTCAGCCGTTTTTGAAGCGGAGGACGTTTTTTGAGGCGTTTTTTCTACAGGTTTTAAAGGGAATGTGACTTAAACAATTAGTGTATAGGTGATTAAACATTGTTCTAATTTTTTTCACGAGTCAGGAAATATTATAAATTAGATTCTAATTTATAATATTTCCCAGTGCTGGTCACTAGATGGAGCAATTCCCAAAATTGCAGCATTGCATGTGGTAAAGCAACCACATTGCTTTATGCTGCAAAATTTGAGAAAACTCACTCGCTCTAGTGAGCTCTTAGAATCCCCCCCTCCTTTATCCTGGCTAGTGCCGGGAGAAACGAGGGGATTGAACGGTCAAACCTCCTACACTGTGTGTCGCCATTTTTTGAGCTAACACACAGTGTAGTAGGTTTACATACACTAGTAAACACACAGTAAAACACTTACATACACAGAAATAACTTACCTGCTCCAGTCGCCGCCGCTCCTTCCGGTCCGTCCGCTCCGTCTGCTACCGCCTCTCCAAGTGCACAAGTCCGGAAGCCGCGACCGGAAGTAGTAATCTTTCTGTCCGGCCGCGACTTCCGGTCTACAGGAAAATGGCGCCGGACGGCGCACAGTTCAACTTGGACTGTGTGGGAGCAGCGCATGCGCCGTTCCCACACAGACGGCGTACAGCATAGTGGATGGAACGGGCCCCGTTCGCATCCACTATGGGACTGTAGCTGCCGTATTCCATGTCTGTATGTGTCGTTAATCGACACATACAGAAATGGAAAAAAAATTGGCAGCCCCCATAGGGAAGAAAAAGTGAAAAAATAAAAAAAAGTAAAACACAAACACACAAATAAATATAAAAGTTTTTAATAAAACACTAAAAATCAAACTGATGTAAAAATTTTTTTTTACGTGACACTGTTCCTTTAAAGCAGTTTTTCTATTGACACTATGGAAAACCGCTCCAAAGACGTCTCAAGAAGTGATATGCTCCTTTAAAGAGCCAGTACACACAGAGTCTTTTTACCCTTTTTTTGACGCGGATACCGCGTCGGAAAACGTGCCAAAAAGCGGCCAGATTCACACGAACGTGTCCGTTTTGCACGCGTAATAAACGCAGCGTTTTTCTTGCATTGCAGTGCCGTGTGGAATCCGTGTACAGTGCGTGTCTGCATTTTTTATGCACGTATGTCATCCGTTTTTTACGTCTGCAAAAAAAACTGAAGGAGTTTGTTTTTTTCCCGCATCATCTCTTTAGCAACTGGTGCGTGAATCACGGACAGCACACGGATGACGCTGCGTCAAAAACGACGCATGTTTGAATAGCCCCATTGGATTACATATGTCCATGTGACGGCCGTTGTTTTAACGTCTGTAACACCAACGTAAAATACGCTCGTGTGAATCAGGCCTTAGTCTTCCTTCACATACACCTTTTGTGTGTCTTTTTTTGACCCAAGAATTGCATCTAAAGTTTTTTAGTAAAATGGTATATGCGTTTTTATATGGCATCTTTCACATTACAAATCATGTGATTCAAATATCATGTGATGCAAAGATTCCTCTTTGCAATACGTTCTGTTTTCTGAAAAAAACACCACTAAAATGCCATAAAAAAACTCAACACGCATTGACACGCCAAAGCCAGGCCTACTGCAATTTTTAAAAAATGCCAAAATGCAGCAACACCAAAAACAAGAAAAATTTGTTTTTTTTTAACCAAAGCCAGGAGTGGATCCAAAAATCTAAAAAGAAGGAAACGTATAAAAGAAAGACTGATATGATGTCACTCTTTTGTATCCATTTCTGTATTTGGCTCAAAAACACTGCATCAAAAACTGCCACAAATACTGCATGGGTTATTCCAGCCTAAATAATTGTTTTTCTCTGTTTCTAAGCCAAGTACCCCCTGAGGTACACCTACAGGTTAAGAACCTACTGTAGAATCTAAATCCGTTATTTCGTTCTTTGTTATGCAGCCTTTACATTCCTACATAAACCACATGTGGAGTTGGTTATTTCACATTTACAACTCAAAAAAATTATACACAAGGCCCATTATTGTGTTATAACTTCTATGTCATGTCCATGCATATTTCTACATTGTATTAAATATGTCTGGAATTCCTTTATAAAGCAAAACTCCCATCTTTAATAAGAATTTATAATATGCCACAGATAAGATCTACATAAAAATTTAATATAGTCACAATTCTACTGGTGTACTATTGAAAACGAGTAATGGAGCTAAACTACTAGGTCACATGTTTGACAGCGGAGTGGAAATAACCTTTTCCAAGGGCAACCAATAGAATTTTCAATGAGAGAGAGACTTTCACTAGACTTTCATTGTAAGCGACACCTCCCATCCCATTTAATAATCAAGTTGCCTGCCTTTGAACCCTCTCCAGTTCTCCTATATCCTTTTTGCAATGTGGAGCCCAAAACTGAATTCCATCTTCAAGACGCGGGATTTATAGAGGGGTAATATTACATTTGAATCACAGATTTTTATCTCTCTTTTTATGCACCCTAGAATCCTATTTGCTTTTGCAGCTGCTGCTTGACATTGAGTACTGCTACCTGACATTGAGTGCTGCTGCTTAGCATATTTGTAACCAGAATACCCAGGTCGTTCTCTTGTTCCGTTATCCCCAGCTTTATTCCATTTAATATATATGAATTAATACTATTATTGCATCCTAAGTGCATTACTTTACATTTATCGACATTAAATTTCATCTGCCATGTTTTGCCCATGCTGCCAGCTTATCTAGGTGTTTCTGTATTATTTTATAGTCAAGCTGAGTTTGAAGTATCCTACCAAGTTTTGTATCATCCGCAAAAACTGACACCTTTCTATCAATCCCATCTATAAGGTCATTAATACAGAGATTAAAAAGAATTGGGCCTAACACAGATCCTTGTGGTACCCCGCTGCTGACTTCAGCCCAGTGGCGTAACTACCGCCGTAGCGGGCCCCCACCATGGCCAGAGGCTCCGCTAGCAGCCGCTATGGCTGCTACAGCGAGACGCCACTGAACACGACTACGGCAGAGCAGGGAGGTATCTCCCCGCTCTGCCATTAAACAAAAGACATGTATCCCCTATCCACAGGACAGGGGATACATGTGTGATCGCTGGCATTGATAGGGAGAACGGGGGACTGAAAGTCCCCTGAAGTTCTCCATCACAAACCTCGGACTTCCGGGGTCTGTGTCGGCAGCGCCGTAGAAATGAATGGAGCGCCGGTCGCGCTTGTGCGCATGCGCGACCAGCGCTCCTTTCATTTTTATTGAGCTGCGCAGACGCCGGAAGTCAGAGGTTAGTCATGGAGAACTTCGGGGGACTTTCGGTCCTCCATTCTCCTTATCGCTGTCAGCGATCACATATGTATCCCCTATCCTGTGGATAGGGGATACATGTCTTTTGTCTTTTCACACTGTAGGTCGCATAGGGGTCTGTATGGCGTTCCCTACAGGGGGGGGGGGCGCTGTATGGCGTTCCCTACAGGGGGGGGCTGTATGGCGTTCCCTACAGGGGGGGGGGGCTGTATGGCGTTCCCTACAGGGGGGGGCTGTATGGCGTTCCCTACAGGGGGGGGCTGTATGGCGTTCCCTACAGGGGGGGCTGTATGGCGTTCCCTACAGGGGGGGCTGTATGGCGTTCCCTACAGGGGGGGCTGTATGCCGTTCCCTACAGGGGGGGCTGTATGGCGTTCCCTACAGACCCCCCCTGTAGGGAACGCCATACAGACCCCCTGTAGATAACGCCATACAGCCCCCTCTGTAGATAACGCCATACAGTCCCCCCTGTAGATAACGCCATACAGCCACCCCCCTGTAGATAACGCCATACAGCCCCCCTGTAGATAACGCCATACAGCCCCCCTGTAGATAACGCCATACAGCCCCCCCTGTAGATAACGCCATACAGCCCCCCCTGTAGATAACGCCATACAGCCCCCCCTGTAGATAACGCCATACAGCCCCCCTGTAGATAACGCCATACAGCCCCCTCTGTAGATAACGCCATACAGCCCCCCCTGTAGGGAACGCCATACAGCCCCCCCTGTAGGGAACGCCATACAGCCCCCCCTGTAGGGAACGCCATACAGCCCCCCCTGTAGGGAACGCCATACAGCCCCCCCTGTAGATAACGTCATACAGACCTTCTGTAGATAACGCCATACAGCCCCCCTGTAGATAACGCCATACAGACCTTCTGTAGATAACGCCATACAGTCCCCCCTGTAGATAACGCCATACAGTCCCCCCTGTAGATAACGCCATACAGCCCCCTGTAGATAACGCCATACAGCCCCCTCTGTAGATAACGCCATACAGCCCCCCTGTAGATAGCGCCATACAGTCCCCCTTGTAGATATCTACAAAGGGGGCTGTATGGTGTTATCTACAGGGGGGCTGTATGGCGCTATCTACAGGGGGGCTGTGTGTGGTGCTATCTACAGGGGGGCTGTATAGCGTTATCTACAGGGGGGCTGTGTGTGGTGCTATCTACAGGGGGGGCTGTATGGCGCTATCTACAGGGGGGCTGTGTGTGGTGATATCTACAGGGGGGGCTGTAAAAAAGGAACTATCTACAGGGGGGGGGGTGCCCCAGTCAAAATTTTGCTATGGGGCCCAGTCTTTTCTAGTTACCCCCCTGCTTCAGCCCATTTATAACGACTTTGTTTTCTTTCTCTTAACCAATTCTTTACCCACTTTCATAAATCCCTGCCTCTGTAGCTTCAGAACAAGACTATTGTGTGGTACAGTATCAAATGCTTTTGCAAAATCCAAATAAAATCAGCTGAATTACCGACATCCATATTGGTACTTACCTCCTCATAGAAGCCGAGCATGTTAGTTAGGCACGACCTGTTTTTCATGAATCCATGCTGGTTATCATTTATTAGACATTTCTCTGCTATATACTTTTGCAGTTAATTTCTTAGAATACCCCCAAATATTTTACATACCACAGATGTCAAACTGACTGGATGTTAACCCCTTCCCGACATTTGACGTAAATGTACGTCATGGAAAGCATTGACTTCCCGCAAAATGCCGTACATTTACGTCAAATGTTTGGCACCGGCTCAGAAGCTGAGTCGGTGCCATCATCGTCGGATCTCAGCTGTATCTTACAGCTGACATCCGACTGTAACGGCGGGGACCGAAATTAGCTTCGATCCCCGCCATTAACACCTTAAGTGCAGCGCTCAAACGCGATCGCTGCACTTAAGGTGTTTGCAGCTCATCGGAGCCCCAGCAATGAAATTGCCGGGGTT
The DNA here is from genome assembly GCF_050947455.1 of Rhinoderma darwinii. Lineage (NCBI taxonomy): Eukaryota > Metazoa > Chordata > Amphibia > Anura > Rhinodermatidae > Rhinoderma > Rhinoderma darwinii. The sequence continues at coordinate 115,491,475 of NC_134690.1, forward strand.
CCGGTGGCTGCAATGGAAACCGGAGGCCTAATACTGGCCTCCCGGTCTGCCTAGCACCGAAGCCGGTCAAGATCCGCCCGGCGGCGGAGCCTGATCGGCTTCCGTAGCTGCCGGCAAGATGGCGCCGGGTCAGGAGCTGATCCGGCGTCATCAGCGGTGGAAGTCAGCTGTACTGTACAGCTGATATCCACCTGTAACGGCAGGAACCGGAGCTAGCTCCGATCCCTGCCATTAACCCCTTCGATGCAGCAATCGAAAGCGATTGCTGCATCGTAGCGGTTACTAGCACATCGCCAGCCCTGAGAGGCAATCGGGACTGGCGACTGCTGTTATGGCAACAGGAGACACAATGGTCTCCTGCTTTGCCATTACGGAAGCCGATTTAGGCCCCGCCGGGAGGCGAAGCCTAATCGGCTTGCTGTCAGTGAATGACTGACAGATCTAATACATTGCACTACATAGGTAGTGCAATGTATTAGAAAAAAAAATATCTGACCATTGGACCTTCAAGTCCCATAGTGGGACTTGAGGAAAAGTGTAAAAAATGTATAAAAAAAGTGTAAAAAAAAGTGCAAAAAATAAAAGTTTCAAGTAATCAAATAAAACACAATCCCCCTTTTACTCTTATCAAGTCCTTTATTATTGAAAAATAATAATAAACCATATGTATTTGGTATCGCCACGACCGTAATGACCTGAGGTATCAAAATATTATATTATTTATTGCACGCGGTGAACAGCGTAAAAAAAAAAACGTAAAAAACTTTACCAGAGTTTCTGTTTTTTGGTCACTTTGCCCTACAAATATTAGAATAAAAAGTGATCAAAAAGTCGCACGTATCCAAAAATGGTACCTATAAAAACTATAGCTCGTCCCGCAAAAAACAAGCCCTCATACAGCTCCGTCGACAAAAAAATGAAAAAGTTATGGTTCTCACAACATGGCGACAGAAAAAATACATTCTTTTTACAAAAGTAATTTTATTGTGCAAAAAGTTGTAAAACATAAAAAAGTGCTATAAATTAGGTATCGCCAGAATCGTACTGACCCACAGAATAAAGTTAACATGTAATTTATAACGCATGGTGAACTCTGTATAAAAAAAACGAAAAAAGCTGTGCCAGAATTGCGTTTTTTTGTTTACCTGGCATCCCAAAAAATAGGATAAAAGGTGATCAAAAAGTTGCATGTACCCCAAAATGGTACCAATAATAACTACAGCTCGTCCCGCAACAAACCAGCCCTCATACCGCTACGTCTATGAAAAATAAAATTAGTTATGGCTCCAATAAGTCAGGAAATAAAAAAATATGCAGTTGTGCCCGAGGGGAACATTTCTTCTGTTTCAAGAGGCGATTTATCAAGGACCTAAAATTAGGGAACCAGGAAGGGGAGGGCCCAAACATATCCGCTGGAAGCGACGGTGCCCGTATTATACCAGGACAACACTTCCCAGCAAAATTCCCCAAACTGCAAAAGGTGCGGAGTGTGGACCAAAAGGGGGATAAGAAATGACACCATTTATCAGTGCGACACTGGCCTGTGCGGAAAGGATTGCTTCACAGCGTAACACACATCTATGGATTATTATTTTTTTTTATACCACCTGACTATGCCCCTTATATACTCCGCCCCGCTTACATGTACCCCCACATTATAAAACACCAGCAATACTCGAACAAATATAGTACCAAGCAAAATCCGCTCTCCAAAAGCCAAATGGTGCTCCCTCGGCTTTGAACCCTACAGCGTCCCCAAACAGCAGTTTCCTTCAACATATATGGCATCGTCCTACCCGGGAGAACCCTTTTAACAATTTTTGGGTTGTGTGTCTCCAGCGTCATAAGCTGGGCATGACATATTTGCCACTGAATGGCATATCTAGGGAAAAATATAAATTTTTAATTTGCACCATCCGCAGCGCATTCATTTATGGAAAAGACCTGTGGGGTGAAAATGCTCACTACACCCCTTAATAAATGCCTTGAGGGTTGCAGTTTCCATAGTGGGGGTCACTTATCAGGGGTTTCTTTTTATTATTTCACATCTGAGCCTCTGCAGTTGTGAACCAATACTTTGTAAATCGCCAAATTAGGCCTCCACTCCGCATGGTACTCTTCACTTCTGAGCCCTGTCATATGTCCAGACAAAAGATTAGGGCCACATGTAGGGTGTTTCTAAAACCGGGAACAACCGCATAATAATTAGAGAGCTGTCTTGTTATGGTGGCACAAGCCGGGCACCACATATTGGCATATCTATGGAAAAAAATCCCATTTTCACTCTGCAACATCGAGTGAACACTAATTTCTACAAAACACCTGCAGGGTTAAAATGCTTACTACACCCCTTGGTAAATGCATTGAGGGGTGTAGTTTCCAAAATGGGGTCACTTCTGGGGGGTTTCCACTGTTTTGGGCCCACAGGCGCCCAGAAACCAATCCAGCAACATCTGCACTCCAAATGGCGGTCCTTCCCTTCTGAGCCCTGCCGTTTACCCAAACAGCAGTTTATGACCACATATGGGGTATTGCCGTACTCGGGAGAAATTGCTTTACAAATGTTGGGTTCTTTTTTTCCTTTATTTGTTGAGAAAATGAAAAAATTTGCGCTAAAGCTACGTCTTATTGAAGAAAAAGGACTGTTTTTATTTTCACTGCCTAATTCTAATAAATTCTATGAAACATCTGTGGGGTCAAAATGCTCACTACACCCCGAGATGAATTCCTCAAGAGGTGTAGTTTCCTAAATGGAGTCCCTTTGTAAAGGATCTGCCAGGCACTGCGGGGTTAACTCCCAGAACTAATCAGTCAGCACCTGAGAATACATCCCTGAGACTGACTCCTGCTTCCACCATTCAGGCTGGCAGGCTTAGGAGTGGGAGAGCCTATCGTAACCTGGCTAGACTCAGCTAGCTCCCGCCCTCGGTCTATTTTATGTTTGCGTCATTTTTTCAACATTCTTTTAAGGCTTAGAACTTTAGCTGCAATTTCTCTCATTTTCAAGAAAATTTCAAAAGTGTAAATAGCAGGAGCTGTAGCTGGGCCAGGAACCACAAGGAAGGAAACAAAAGCAATAACAAGCACCGAGGGACAGGAAGTGCAGGCTTAAATAGACCGAGGGCGGGAGCTAGCTGAGTCTGGCCAGGTTACGATAGGCTCTCCCACTCCTAAGCCTGCCAGCCTGAATGGTGGAAGCAGGAGTCAGTCTCAGGGATGTATTCTCAGGTGCTGACTGATTAGTTCTGGGAGTTAACCCCGCAGTGCCTGGCAGATCCTTTACACCCTTTTTGGGCGTTTTCATTGTTTTGTTTCCTCAGGGGCTTTGGAAATGTGACCTGGCCTCCGCAAATCATTCCTGCTAAATGTGATCTCCAAAAGCCAAATAGTGCTCTTTCCCTTCCAAACAGCCGTTTATTACCACATGTGGGGTATTGTTTTACTTGGGAGAAATTGGTTTACAAATTTTGTGGTGCTTTTTCTCCTTCAGTCCTTCTGGAAATGAGAAAAAATTAGCTAAACCTAGATTTTTTTTTAAAAAATGTACATTATTATTTTCAGGGCCTACTTCCAATAATTTCTGCAAAAAAACTGTGGGGTCAAATCGCTCACTATACCCCTAGATAATTTCCTCAATGGGTGTAGTCTCCAAAATGGGGTCACTTGTGGGGGGTTTCCACTGTTTTGTTCCCTCAGGGGCTTTGTAAATGTGACATGGCCTCCGCAAACCATTCCTGCTAAATGTGAACTCCAAAAGCCAAATAGCGCTCTTTTCCTTCTCAGCCACGCTGTGTCTCTAAACAACTGTTTATTACCACATATGGGGTATTGTTTTACTCGGGAGAAATTGCTTTACAAATTTTGTGGTGCTTTTTCTCCTTTAGTCCTTGTGGAAATTATAAAAAATTAGCTAAACCTACATTTTCTTTGAAAAAATTTAGATTGTCATTTTCAGGGCCTACTTCCAATAATTTATGCAAAAAACCTGTTGCGTCAAAACGCTCACTATACCCCTAGATAATTTCCTCAATGGGTGTAGTTTCCAAAATGGGGTCACTTGTGGGGGGTTTCCACTGTTTTATCCCCTCAGGGGCTTTGTAAATGTGACATGGCCTCCGCAAACCATTCCTGCTAAATTTGAGTTCCAAAAGCCAAATGGCGCTCTTTCCCTTCTCAGCCTCGCCGTGTGTCCAAACAGCCGTTTATTACCACATGTGGGGTATTGTTTTACTCGGGAGAAATTTCTTTACAAATTTTATGGTGCTTTTTCTCCTTTAGTCCTTGTGGAAATGAAAAAAAATTAGCTAAACCTAAATTTTATTTGAAAAAATGTAGATTTTCATTTTCACAGCCTACTTGCAAAAATTTCTGCAAAAAACCTGTGGGGTCAAAATGCTCACTATACCCCTAGATAATTTCCTCAAGAGGTATAGGTTCCAAAATGGGGTCACTTGTTGGGGGTTTCCACTGTTTTGTCACCTCAGGGGCTTTGTAAATGTGACATGGCCTCCGCAAACCATTCCTACTAAATGTGAACTCCAAAAGCCAAATAGCGCTCTTTCCCTTCTCAGCCACGCCGTGTCTCCAAACAACCGTTTATTACCACATGTGAGGTATTGTTTTACTTGGGAGAAATTGCTTTACAAATTTTGCGGTGCTTTTTCTCCTTTAGTGCTTGTGGAAATGAGAAAAAAAATCGCTAATCCTACATTTTCTTTGAAGAAATGTTGATTTTAATTTTCACGGCCTACTTCCAATAATTTCTGTAAAAAACCTGTGCGGTCAAAATGCTCACTACACCCCTAGATAATTTCCTTGAGGTGTCTAGTTTCCCGGATGGGGTCACTTTTGGGGGATTTTTACTGTTTTGTCACTGCAAGAGCCCTTCAAACCTGACATGGTGCCTAAAATATATTCTAACAAAAATAAGGCCCTAAAATCCACTAGGTGCTCCTTTGCTTCTGAGGCCGGTGCTTCATTCCAGTAGCACGCTACGGCCACATGTGGGATATTTCCTAAAACTGCAGAAACTGGGCAACAAATATTGAGTTGCATTTCTCTGGTAAAACCTTCTGTGTTATAAAAAAAATTGTATTAAAAATTTATTTCTGCAGAAAAATATGAAATTTGTAAATTTCACATCTACTTTGCTTTAATTCCTGTGAAATGTGTAAAGGGTTAAGACATTTTCTAAATGCTGTTTTGAATACTTTGAGGGGTGAAGTTTTTAAAATGGGGTGACTTTTTGGGGGTTTCTAATATATAAGGCCCTCAAAACCACTTCACAACTGAACTGGCCCCTGTAAAAATAGCCTTTTGAAATTTTCTTGAAAATGTGAGAAATTGCTGCTAAAGTTCTAAGCCTTGTGAGGTCATAGAAAAATAAAAGGATGTTCAAAAAACGATGCCAATCTAAAGTAGACATATGGGTGATGTTAATTAGCAACAATTTTGTGTGGTATAACTGCCTGTCTTACAAGCAGATACATTTAAATTGAGAAAAATGCTAATTTTTGCAATTTTTCGCTAATTTTTGGTGTTTTTCACAATTAAATACTGAACATATCGAGCAAATTTTTCCAGTAACATAAAGTCCATTGTGTCACGAGAAAACATTCTCAGAATCGCTTGGATAGGTGAAAGCATTCCGGAGTTATTACCACATAAAGTGACACATGTCAGATTTGAAAAATGAGGCTCTGTCAGGAAGGTCAAAAGTGGCTAAAGAGGGAAGGGGTTAATTACTCGGTTACATCTTTTTACCCTTTTTAAATATTGGTACAACATCAGCCGTCCTCCAATCCTGTGGCACTGATACACTTCTGTGTTGTGCCTTCAGCAATCTTTCAGTTAACAATAAAACCCAAATTAATATAGAGATTTACAAGCAGAACATAAAACTAAAATAAAATAATAATACAACCTAAAAGCCAGACAAGCACATTCTTTGTGAGAACATTCATGACCTGCCTAAGTAGAGTCGTGTGTTAACCTTAGACCATACTATCCCACCACCCCCACTTTAGTAAAGACACATGACACCGAGGTTGGATGTGAAATGGCCACAGCAGCCGTTTATTTATTTCACAGTTTTATAAAAACAATTTAAATCCGAAACATTCGGATAACTAGTTAGGAATCCACCAGAGAATTCCTCCTAATAATTCACATGACCCAACATGGGTCAGAATCGTAAATAACAATTTAACGTTAACATTAACCCGAGCAGAGGAAGTCCTTGAAGCCCCTTCAGATATTCCTTTTTTAAGAACACACCGAATTAGCCATCTGCAAACCACCAATTACCTCCAGCCGTAAACCAGCTCGGAAGCACCGTTCACCTCTGCAGATGGCTCCAACCACTAGAAGTCCACTTCAAGGGGATAACACCCGATGAAGCCCTCAAGTGATATACCGACCACTAGAAGTCCACTTCAAAGGGATAACACCCGATGAAGCCTTCAAGTGATATACCTTCTACCAGAAGACCACTTCAAAGGGATAACACCCGATGAAGTCTTCAACCATGTAGCTTTTTTGGGGGACGCATACCCCCGATGCGACCCCCCCACCATTTTGTACTGACTGGCCTCAAGGACTCCCCCCGCCAGCTGCCATGACAACAGAACCTACTCCGGAAAAAAGAAAAAACATGTTAAATAAGCACACAAATAAAAACACAACGCTCATAGACGGACGTACATAAGACCCACAGGAGTAACAAACCAAGGGCGGGAGGGTGGGAGCTTACTTTTCCCGTGTTAATCCTCCCGCTGCTTCCAGCTCAATGCCGAAAAACAGCGGGAAGCTCAGTAACGGCCCCCGTCCCCCCTAACTCCTCCCCGTCCCCCCTCCAACTCCCTCCAACTCTCCCTCACCTAATTAACCCTTTCCCTACCAGGACGGTCATGTCGGCTTTCCCTTAAGCCCTGCAGGCTGCGTCCAGCCTCTTCTTGACCTGCCTAAGTAGAGTCGTGTGTTAACCTTAGACCATACTATCCCACCACCCCCACTTTAGTAAAGACACATGACACCGAGGTTGGATGTGAAATGGCCACAGCAGCCGTTTATTAATTTCACAGTTTTATAAAAACAATTTAAATCCGAAACATTCGGATAACTAGTTAGGAATCCACCAGAGAATTCCTCCTAATAATTCACATGACCCAACATGGGTCAGAATCGTAAATAACAATTTAACGTTAACATTAACCCGAGCAGAGGAAGTCCTTGAAGCCCCTTCAGATATTCCTTTTTAAGAACACACCGAATTAGCCATCTGCAAACCACCAATTACCTCCAGCCGTAAACCAGCTCGGAAGCACCGTTCACCTCTGCAGATGGCTCCAACCACTAGAAGTCCACTTCAAGGGAATAACACCCGATGAAGCCCTCAAGTGATATACCGACCACTAGAAGTCCACTTCAAAGGGATAACACCCGATGAAGCCTTCAAGTGATATACCTTCTACCAGAAGACCACTTCAAAGGGATAACACCCGATGAAGTCTTCAACCATGTACCTTTTTTGGGGGACGCATACCCCCGATGCGACCCCCCCACCATTTTGTACTGACTGGCCTCAAGGACTCCCCCCGCCACAGCGAAACAGGCCTTGACCACCTTAAGCCTGTGAGTTCCTCCACACCACCACCGCCCTTTCTATGCCTTCTGCTATCGCCAAGCTCCAAATATCAATGCCAACCTCGGTCAGATGAACCCCATCACTCCTCCAGAAGTTCCCCACTCCTGACTCCAAATCCCTGTGCCGCACACAAATGCCCCCTTTTTTGCCACAAAACGGGACACCGCCCGATTAACTTTAATGCGAGCCTTATTGACTCTCTCCACAGATCTAGCTAACCGCCAATGTTTCCTTGGGACTATGTCCGACCACACTATCACCAACTTGGGATAAGAAACCCACAAACACAACATATCGTGTTTGATATCCCGCACCAACTCACGAAAGGGGCGGACTCCTAAGTCATTCCCACCCACGTGCAGCACTAAAACCTCCGGAACCCTATCAAGCCGAGCATATGTCTGAAATTCCGCCAACACCCTGCTCCACGACATACCTCTAAAACCCAGCCAATGCACAACCGCATCCTGTCGCGAAATGCGCAACTTGCGACCATCCGGACGGACGTCTGCCCTCAAAGCCCCCCAGTGCACGTAAGAATGACCCATCAACCACACCAAACACGGAGGCGAATCTGAAACGGAAAAAACAATTAGGCACCACCATATAACATTTTAAAGCGTTAACAACAATCCTCATAACATATGGGGGCGAACATAGGACTTAAACCTGTTGGACTCCCAACGACCAATACGCCGCACCCCCTCATCATCCAACCCCCAGCGCCCCGCTTCAGTTGCTGCGCCAATCCTGAAGGAATGAGATGAATATGAGCCTGCCGCAACACCAACCGCCGTCAAACATTTCTTAAATATAGCTCCAAACTGAAACCTGGACAAAAACGACCCGTCCACATGACGTAACAAAGGCAAATCTGGAGACCCCCTTTTTGGCGTAAAACCCCGCATGCACTCTACTGGGCACATAACCGACCCCGGGAGGGTGAACAAAACTATCAGCTTACCCTTCCCTACTTGGTCAGTTTTTGACCGACGCAACCATACCTCCAGCCGATCTGCGAATAGGCTCACCTCCCCAGATCTCAGCCCCCCTGCCTGTTTAGTACTTGGCGACACCAACTCACCTATTCTAAATGCCCCAAAGAACGCTAACGAAAAAGCTAACCGAAACAAATCCATTTTGTCTGCAGAACGACAGACCGATGCTAATGAACCGCCCAACGAGCTAAGCAAAGCAAACGACGCAGGCCTTCTACTATCCGCCTCCACCCTACCTCGGCGCAACCCCTTCAAAGCCTGCGACACCAGAAATTCCTTCGATACATCCTGAAAACCCCGCAACTTAAACCCAAACGCCACCGCAGATATGAACCGGTTCACCTTTGCCACTGAAAACCCCGCCTCCCAGGCGTCCCCTAACCAGTACAAAAGTGCCACCAACCTGTCTCTATCCGTATTGACGTCACCCAAATCTCTTACCCACTCCTCCCACTGCCTCCAACAAGCAGCATAAACACTCCACGTCGTGCGCGCCAAAGACCTTTGTAACAGTTGTTCTACGGGACCGATACCAGATCCCAAAGATGTTCCGGACAAGCCAAACCGAGACGTTCCGCTCCCGGTGCCAATTGCAAAAAACCGGTCCCACTGCGAGCGAGAAAGAGCATCAGCGATACAATTCCGTACTCCCGGGACATGCACCGCCACCACCCACGCGTTCAACGACAAACACACCAGCACTAAATGTCGCAACAATTGAACTACCGGAGGAGAGGACGCCGTGATATTATTAATGGCCAGCACCACCCCCATGTTGTCGCAGTAAAAACGGACCTTCTTATCCCTGAGCCTGTCCCCCTAAATGGTAGCCGCCACCACGATGGGAAACAGCTCGAGCAGGGCCAGATTCCGCGTGAGTCCACTGGACACCCAACTAGCCGGCCATTGACCTGCGCACCACGGACCTCCCGCGTAAGCTCCAAAACCGCCCGCCCCAGCCGCATCCGTAAAAATATTCAAATCACTCGTATCCTGCGCTGGGGCCATCCATAGCGAGCGACCATTGTACTGGCCCAAGAAGTCATCCCAAACCTGAAGATCAGCTCGGTGCTCCTCCTTGAGTCGCACAAAATGATGCGGCGCACGCACTCCCGCCGTTGCCGCCGCCAACCTCCTACCAAACACCCTCCCCATCGGCATAATCCGGCAGGCGAAATTCAACTTCCCCAGCAACGACTGAAGCTCCCGCAGCGTCATTTTCTTCAGTCTACAAGCCCGCCGTACCTCCAGCCTCAAAGCACCCAACTTATCCGCAGGGAGACGACACTCCATTGCCACCGAGTCTATTTCAATTCCCAAAAAACAAATGGTCACTACCGGGCCCTCCGTTTTTTCTGACGCCAAAGGAATCCCAAAATCCCTCGCCACCTTCTGTAGTGCATGAAGCAAATTACCGCAAACCGGCGAACCCCCCGGGCCAACGCACAAAAAATCATCTAAGTAATGGATCAACGAGTCGACCCCGGATACTCCCCTCGTTACCCACTCTACGAAGCTACTAAACGCCTCGAAGTATGCACAAGAAAGGGAACACCCCATCGGAAGGCACCGATCCACGTAAAAAGCCCCATCCCAAAAACAACCCAACAGCCGTTGGCTTTCTGGATGAACTGGCAACAACCTGAACGCCGCCTCGATGTCAGCCCGCACTAAACCCACCGCCTTATCGAATGAGGTATAGACTACGGAGCACAACTCGTGATCAATCCCGTCATTTACCGAGGAACCCTTGGGATATGATAAATGTTGAATCAAACGAAATTTTCCGGGCTCGCGTTTAGGGACAACACCCAACGGGGACACAACTAAGTCTTTTACAGGCGACTCAACAAACGGCCCCGACATGCGGCCCAACGAAACTTCTTTTAACAACTTTTCCGACACGACTTTTGCATGCAAGTAAGCCGATTTTAAATTCCTCCGCGTCACAGGAACCTCATAAGGAGGCGGAGGAATAACAAAACCAACACGAAACCCTTCGGAAAGCAACTTAGCCGCCGCCCTATCCGGATACTCATTTAGATAAGGGGCCATCTTTTCCACCCTCACCGGCGACACCCCCTTGACCAGCCGCGGAGGGCTGGTTCCCTGACCTCTTTTTCCGCAGACATTTTGCCGCCCCGTGTGACGCACCATTACACTCGGAACACACGTGCTTGAACTTGCACGTGGCCCCGAACTTGCACTGGCCTTCATTAAATTGCCAGCAAAACCCCGCCTTTCCCCCGCCGCTTTGTCCAACCTGACTAGACTGGCCTCCCTGGCCGGCGCTCCCGGGAAGGGACTGCCTAACCGGAGCCGTAACCCGTAACCAGAGAGCAATATCCTTCTGGTCCCACCGAATCGCCGGCCGAACCGCCTTCCGCTGACGGAATTGCTCATCGTATCGCAGCCACGCCTGACCCCCATACGCCCTATGAGCCTCCCCAATGGCATCAAAATAACAAAACAACGCCGAACAATTTTCCGGCGCCTTTTCCCCTATCACACTAGCCAATATGGCGAACGCCTGCGACCAATTAACGAACGTCTGCGGGATAAGCCTATACCGCCGCCGTTCCTCCTCGTCCTTTTTACTCTCGTCCCGCTTGCTCTTATCCAAATTAAATTTAGCGAGCGGCAAGAGAGAAAAAATCTCAACATATTCGTCCTTCCAGATCCGCTCGCGCACCTCCTGCTTTAAATGCGCCCCCAACGGACCTTCAAAACAAACGTACACCTCCCCCCGAGCACGATCATCAATACGCACCCGATCGCCATCCTTTTGTGCCTCGGTCTGTACCGACACCGCGACCGCCTCTCTAACCGCCGTCACGGGCCGCGCCTGTAACGATCCCACGTCCCTGGGGCCTTCCCAAACTACCGCAGGGGACATTTCCGTGACTACCGGCGCCGCGGCCCTATCTAGGCGCCCGACCAGCTCCCGTAAGCAACCCACTAAGTCCGCCAGACCCGCTCCGTCGCGTCCGCCCGCGCCACTACCGGCCACCGATGCAATGCTAGCAGCCCCCCCGCCGACACCCGACATAAAAATCGCTGGATAAGACAATGATGGAGTTATACACTCACCGGGCTGCACAGGCGCTGTGTTCCCGTCAGCCGGACCATCCTGACCTCGACGATACACGTCCAGTTCACCTTCCTCCAGCTCTTCTCTTGCCGACGACTGTCCATCCCAACGACATCTTCGGAACGGGGATGAAGACGCGCTGACCGATGGGCCGGCAACCTGCCGCCCGACCGCCGGGACCCAGACTTCCGACCGGACCTGTTGCCTCGACGTCGCTGCAGATCTAGGCGTCCGTCTAGACGATCCTGACGAAGCCTGCCCCCTGGCCGGAACATCACCAGGCGGGGCGGCCGTACCTTGTCCTCCAAATCTTCCATCTGATGGGGGAGGGGTGACAGGGAGCCCAGCCTGCGACTCCCTGCTTACCGCCGGACCCCGTCGCGGCCTGGGATTCCTGCCAGGACGCAGGGCCTGGGAAGGGGCGGTCCTCCCAGCTGCCTGGCCTGCAGCGTCCGGGATCGGGCTCCCTCTGCGACGCCGTGTCCGCGGGACTGCCTCCGGACTGAGGCGCTCTGGAGGTCGGGACCGCCGAGAGGGACGGGTCGACCCGGCCTGAGTCGCCGTCACCCCCGGCAACGCTCTCTGCCTGCTCTGAGCAGGAGTGGTTGTTGCCGACTCCCCCCCGCCGCCATAGCCATGCTTGTAAGGGAGCCGGGGGAGGGGAGCCTGTCCCCTGCAACAGACCCCGAACGCCGGGCCTGACGTGGCGAAACGGCGTCCGGGATCCTCGTTATTGCAGCCACGGTCTCCTCTAGCCATCCGGGACCGTGGTGCACAGCAGCGGCACGCAGCCGCTCTAACATTACTGCCTCTGACATGCTGAGTAGCGCGGGCAACGGGGAGCTTACTTTTCCCGTGTTAATCCTCCCGCTGCTTCCGGCTCAATGCCGAAAAACAGCGGGAAGCTCAGTAACGGCCCCCGTCCCCCCTAACTAATCCCCGTCCCCCCTCCAACTCCCTCCAACTCTCCCTCACCTAATTAACCCTTTCCCTACCAGGACGGTCATGTCGGCTTTCCCTTAAGCCCTGCAGGCTGCGTCCAGCCTCTTCTAGAGCTACAAGATGTAGTGATGTTACCTCATATAGGGACAATTTGTTAGAGATTGCAACCAATCACAAGTTTTAGGGTATGTTCACACGCAAAATCAAAAATGTCGGAAAATACAGAGCTGTTTTCAAGGGAAAACAGCTCCTGATTTTCAGCCGTTTTTTAAACAAAATCGCGTTTTTCGCCGTTTTTACGGCCGTTTTTGGAGCTGTTTTTCTATAGATTCTAAGAAACACGGCTGAAGAAGTGACATGCACTTATTTTTCGCGCCCGTAAAAAAACGCCCCGTCGGAACAGAACGTCGTTTTTCCCATTGAAAACAATGGGCAGATGTTTGGAGGCGTTCTGCTTCCGATTTTCCAGCCGTTTTTCGGGATGTTTATGGCCCGAAAAAACGGCTGAAAACACTACGTGTGCACATACCCTTATACTTCTAGTACATAAACAAAGCTGATGATCTGATTGGGAAACACAACCATTTTTTTCAGTATTTTAATAAACTATTGATGTCGTGCTTATTGAGCTGTCACTGTGCACTGACTCCATGTTTATCTAGGAGATGAATTCATCTCCATGGTAATATTTCCCCACTGAGCTTATGCTTTTTTCCTCACTTTGAACTTTCCTATACATTAAATATTAAACATGTATTTATATAATGTGCAGATATATATATTAGAGGGTGAATGCTAGAGGCCAAGTTTTACATAATGTATATAGATATATTAGGGGCTGAGACTTCAATTGGTATATTTAGTAATAGATGCATTTAGCATGGAAGATACCACTTAGGGTATGTGCACACACACTAATTACGTCCGTAATTGATGGACGTATTTCGGCCGCAAGTCCCAGACCGAACGCAGTGCAGGGAGGCGGGCTCCTAGCATCATACTTATGTACGATGCCAGGAGTCCCTGCCTCTCCGTGGAACTACAGTCCCGTACTGAAAACATGATTACAGTACGGGACAGTTGTCCTGCAGAGAGGCAGGGACTCCTAGCATCGTACATAAGTATGCTGCTAGGAGCCCGGCTCCCTGCACTGTGTTCGGTCCGGGACTTGCGGCCGAAATACGTCCGTCAATTACGGACGTAATTAGTGTGTGTGCACATACCCTTATGTTTGTATCAACATTCAGCTTCATTTTAATGCTGTGTCGCTTTTCACTTTAGTTGCAAACTGAGGGAAAAAGACAAAACATCTAGTGGCATCTAGTGGTCAAAATTGTCATTGCATTTTATTATTTAAAATAGTAAACGTCTAATTTCGCAGGAAAAGTATTTACATAGTTCACCTTCATCACATATCCAGAAAATAAGAAGGCTAATCTTTATTTAACCCCTTAGCCTATTTTGCGGCTTTAATGACCAAGCCATTTTTTAAGTTTTCCATCGCCGCATTAAAAGATCTATAACTTTTTTATGTTTGCATCGACGTAGCTGTATAAGCACTTGTTTATTGCGGAACAAGTTGTATTTTTTATTGGCACCATTTTGGGGTACATATAATTTATTGATTAACCTTTATTAACTTCTTTTGGGGGAAATAGAAAAAAAAACCGTAATTTTGCCACACTTTTTTGCGTCCTAAATTTACGACGTTTACCGTATGGTATAAATAACATAATAACTTTATTCAGTGGGTCGTTACGATTGCGATGATATCAAATTTATGGAGTTTTCTTAGGTTTTACTAATTTTACACAGTAAAAACACTTTTTAAAAACAATTATTTGTCTTTGTGTTGCCGTATTTTAGGAGCCATAACTTTTTAATTTCTTCCCGCCGATGCAGCTGTATGAGGGTTTTTTTTTTTTTTTTTTCTTTTGCAGGACGACTTGTACTTTTTATTGGTACCATTATGAAGTACATGTGACTTTTTTGATCACTTTTTATCAAAATTTTTTAAGGCAGGATGAACAGAAAACAGTAAGGCTGGATTCACACGACCATGTTACGTCCGTAATGGACGGAACGTATTTCGTCCGGAAGTCCCGGACCGAACACACTGCAGGGAGCCGGGCTCCTAGCATCATAGTTATGTACGACGCTAGGAGTCCCTGCCTCGCTGCAGGACAACTGTCCTGTACTGAAAACATGATTACAGAAGTCAGGATTCACAGAAAACAGCAATTTTTCCATAGTTTTTTATTAAATTTTTTACGGCGTTCACCGTGCAGGTTAAATAATGTAATAGATTTATAGTCGGGGTCGTTACGGACGCGGCGATACCAAATATGCGTAACTTTTTTACTTTATTTTGTTTTTTTAATAGTAAAGCATTTTGTAAGGGGAAAAGCTGGGTTTTCCATTTTTTTTAAATTAACTTTATTAAACTTTTTTACTAGTTAAAACGGACAGGCATCCGCTAGGTCATGCCTCCGGCATGATCTAGCAGGCATTCGCTCCAGGCAGACCTGGGGGCCTTTATTAGGCCCCCGGCTGCCATTAGAGACACAGACACTCGGCGATCTTATCGCCGGGTGTCGGTGGGATGAGAGGGAGCTCCCTCCCTCTCTCCAAAACCACTCAGATGCGGTGCACGCTATTGTGCACCGCATCTGAGGGGTTAAACGGGTGAGTTGGATACTAATATCGATCTCACACGGCAGAGCAGGGACGCTCCCAGCCCTCAGCTGCCTCTGGCAGCTGAGAGCAGGGAGATTTGACAGCTCCTTGCTCTGTTTACTTTATCCTGATGCAGTGCCGTAAAAAGGCATATGCATCAGAATAAGGTCCGTTAGTGGCCGCCGTTAAAAGGCATATTGGCAGTCACTAACGGGTTAAACTTTTCTTAACTTTTTCTAAGTCCCACTCGGGGACTTTACTATGCGATCATTTGATCGCTTTTATAATACACTGCGGTACTTCTGTATTGCAGTGTATTCTTGCCTGTCGGTGTAAAACTGACAGGCATCTGTTAGGCCATGCCTTTGGCATGACCTAACAGGAATTCACTAGAGGCAGACCAGGGAGCCTTTCTTAGGTCCCCGGCTAACATAGAAACCAACGGCAGCGTTTATTTATTTTGATGCAGCGCCGTAAAAAGGCCAATGCATCAGAATAAAGCCCATTAGTTTGCACAGTAAAATTACCTATGGGTGGCCACTGAGGCTGGGTTCACACGATCTATTTTCAGACGTAAACGAGGCGTATTATGCCTCGTTTTACGTCTGAAAATAGGGCTACAATACGTCGGCAAACATCTGCCAATTCATTTGAATGGGTTTGCCGACGTACTGTGCAGACAACCTGTCATTTACCCGTCGTCGTTTGACAGCTGTCAAACGACGACGCGTAAATGGACTGCCTCGGCAAAGAAGTGCATGGCACTTCTTTGCCACGTAATTTGAGCTGTTCTTCATTGAACTCAATGAAGCACAGCTCAAGATTTACGAGCGTCTCAGACGGCTCGCAAATTGCGAGGAGGAGCATTTACGTGTGAAACGAGGCAGCTGTTAACAGTCTGTCTTTTCACACGTAAATGCCTCTCATCGTGTGAACATACCCTAACGGGTTAAGGATAATGAGCAGAGATTAATTGTTCCTGTAAACCTATGATGCCAAGTCTGCATTCAGAACCACTGGTTTATAGCAAAGATAAAGTCTGTATTTGAGCTGTTTAATCCTTTTTAGCCTTCATGAATGTAAGATATGGAAACCATAGCTCTAGGAAATATGACCTTTGTAGATGCCTATGGTGCACTAGAAATCCAGTTCTCTTCCTTCTGGACTTGATCTATAGCAGTGCCCTGAAGATTACTTACTAATAAGATTTCTGCAAGTAGAAACAGTACCTTCTGACTGGCAGTACACATGGCATTTCACAGTCAACTAGAACACTACTCTATACTGAAGAGAAGGAAAAAACTTAGACCTAATGCTGTTTTTGTAATACTGTGAACCCTGGCAATTTAATACCAAGGTTCATTAGGACCCTCCCTTTGTTAACTCCAGGATCATAGATCATTGTGGTTAAGAGGCTGCTGGGATTGGAGGTTTGTCCGATCCTGGATGTTAGTGAAGGAGTGTAGCGGTCATTCATAGCTGCACTCCTGCTGGATCATCGGGCATACTTGTAGACCCAAATGCAAATGTTAGCCCTTGCTGAGGGCATAAATGTACGTCCAAATACGGGAATGGTTTAATATTAGATTAAAAGAACTGTAATCACATTTATGCTACCTGAACTTTGAGACTCTAAGTAAATCAATAAACAACTTTATTGTAATATATCCAGAATAATTTAGTAAATCATGTTTTAGACTTAGGGCACGTTCAGACGTGGCAGAATTTTTCGGCAGATTTGGGGCAATTACGCAACGAACCTGCACCAACATTTGCATGTTTGACAGGTAATTCAGACGTTGCAGAAAACATCGGACTTGCCACAGATTTCAGTTTTTGCATTGCAAAGGCCGAAATACACAGTGAAATTCCGCTTCTTCTCCGCAACAGACAGTGCATGCTGCGGAGGGAAAATTCTGCACCGCAGCCTATGGTCCAAAGCGGAGTTTTCCGCAGCGTCTGAACTAACTTGCCTCAAAGTGTATTGAAACAAATGTAAAAAACGGCCGCTGGAGAATTCCACTCCGGACTGTCCACAGCAGAATTCCACAGCAATTCCGCCATGTCTGGCCGTGCCCTTACTGCGCAGATCTCCTCAGCATTCCCTATATGAGCGTGTTTGCAGGAAAAACTGTCTACGGGGCACTTTATTTCTGTTTCATATAATGCTATGAAACTCTGTTAACTAAATTCCTATATATCCCCAAAAATTCTGATAATAATTAATATATGATGTCTCTAATTAAATGCCAGAAACAATTTTATAGTAAGTTAAGCTTAATATAAAGAAAACAGAGCAATTCTTATTTTATTTAAATCACATCTTAATGATACTTCCCCTTTAACACTCGTTATTTTTAGTTTTCGTTGAATCTTTTGGAAAATTTGAGTTCACACCGGCGTTTTGTCAGGTAGTCTGTCCGATAGGAGGAGAACGTTGTGAAATACATACTTATTTCTACATTCTGCCCAAAATAATTAGCAAAACCGGTTCTAGCAGACTGACTGCATTTATACCGCAACCAAGACATGAAGTTAGCCATTGTGCTGGACTGACACATGGTCTCTATTAATCATAGGCCTTGTGATCCCTCCTCCTCTGCTGGCCCTACAAGAGGGAATTGTTCACACTCTAAAAACCCTTTTAGAGTGGACTTTTAACCTTACCTGCTGGGTAAGTATATGCTTCTATCTGGGCAACCTGAGAAATGTCACTTTCATTATGTACAAACATGACAAACATGTATAGTATCCCACTGACAATGGACTGTATGTGTGGACGCTTCAGTTAAATCCTGCTCCTTATGAATATTTATAGGAAGAAATGAATGATTCTTACACATGATTGATGAAGAAACAGCAAAAAATTTTTTTTAAAACATTCAGAAAATCCTAAGAAGTACAGGTCAGGAACATTAAGTATAACTTCAGGCAAACAATTGAGATTCGGTTTTTGCCAGGAAATAACACTTCTACTTAACCCCTCCATTCCTCCTTCTTTTTGACGTCTAAGGCTATGTTCACACAGAGTTTTTTTGACAAGTTTTTTGACACGGAAACCGGCCCGAAAATGTCTTCCGTTGATTTCAATGGGAGGCGGGGGCGGTTTTCTCCCGCGAGCAGTAAAACCGCCTCGTGGGAGAAAGAAGCGACATGCCCTATCTTCGGGCGTTTCCGCCTCTGACCTCCCATTGACTTCAATGGGAGGCAGAGAAAGCGTATTTCGCTGCGTTTTATGCCCGCGGCTCTCAATGGCCGCAGGCGAAAAACACTGTGAAAATCGGCGTGCAGGGAGAGGAAAATCTGCCTCAAACTTCCAAACTGAATTTTGAGGCAGAAATTCCGCTTGCAAAAAACTCAGTGTGAACATAGCCTTTGGCTGGATTCACACAGAGTTTTTTGCAGGCAGAAAATCTGCCTCAAAATTCCATTTGTAATTTTGAGGCAGATTTTGCTCTGCCTGCACGCCGATTTTCACAGCGTTTTTTCGCCCGCGGCCATTGAGTGCTGCCCGCAAAAAACGCTGCGAAATACGCTTTCTCTGCCTCCCATTGATGACAATGGGAGGTCAGAGACGTAAACACCCGAAGATAGGGCATGTCACTTCTTTTTCCCACGAGACGGTTTTTGAAATCAATAGGAAGCATTTTCTGACATTTTTTTTGGCGCGTTTTCCGATGCAGTTTCCGCGTCAAAAAAACGTGTCAAAAAACTCTGTGTGAACTGGGCCTTATTAGGGTATGTGCACACACAAACTCAAAAACGTCTGAAAATAGAGATGTTTTCAAGAGAAAACCGCTCCTGCTTCCGATTTTTCAGCCATTTTTCGGCCGTTTACAGCCTGAAAAACGGCCAAAAATAAGCCGTGTGAACATACCCTTAGAGTCTAGTAATATGAAGCTATCTGGAGTTTTTTTTACCAAACTTCTTTGCCATGGGTCTCCAGAGCACCTATATAAGAAATAGCCTCTTTTACTAGATCCTATGTTGTCACTTTCTTATTTATACCTGGACAGTTCATGACATATGTACTTATGAGCTAGACACAGCAGGAAGATGCAGAAAAGAGAAGCCTAGATATCACGATGCAGATTTGGTTAATATTCTGATTCTCTTTTTAATGTTAAAACCAGAGGTGGAGCCTTAAAGACTATGTACACCTTTGTAAGCTATTTTTTTTAAAATCAAATTAATGTATTTCGCTTGCTTAAGCAGCTTTAAAAATCACTTCCATACTTTTTAAGATACAGCTTCTATGTATCCTGTATACATAAAAGCTGTATTGTTCTGTCTCAGTCGATTCCATCAGTTCAGCTGAACTGACAGCTCGGCTGTGAGCGGATCCTGCGTGTCAGGATCCACCTAATATCAATCACATCTATGTAAGTTCATAACTTAGATGTGATCGTTATTAGCTGGATCCCCTTGTGTCAGGGACACGCAGGATACGCTTTCAGCTAAGCCCTCAGTTCAGTTTAACTGACAGAATCAGCTGAGACAAAATGATGCATCTTCTTTATATACAGGACACGTACAAGCTGTATCTTAAAAAGTAAAAAAAAGATTTTTAATAAAAGTGATTTTGAAAGTTGCTTAAAGAGGCTCTGTCACCACATTATAAGTGGCCTATCTTATACATAATGTGATTGGCGCTGTAATGTAGCTAACAGCAGTGTTTTTTTATTTAGAAAAACGATCATTTTTTACGGAGTTATGAGCAATTTTAGCTTTATGCTAATGACTTTCTTAATAGACAACTTGGCGTGTTTTACTTTTTGACCAAGTGGGCGTTGTGGAGAGACGTGTATGACGCTGACCAATCAGCATCATGCACTCCTCTCCACTCATTTAGTCAGCACATAGTGATCTTACTAGATCACTGTGTGCAGCCACATACACACACATTAACGTTACTGAAGTGTCCTGAGAGTTAATAGAGATCGCGTCCATTGTGTTGGAAATTACATTTTTATGAAAAACCCTGTAGAATTTATTTTTATTTTTTGGGGGGGGGGGGGGGGATATAATTATAATTTGCTCTTTTTAAAATGACAGTGTAAATGTTTAGTCTATTAGTACAGTAATGAGGCACCAAGTGGAGTTGAAACTGCTACTGGACCGTACAGAACCGCTATAGGCAGGTGGAAAGACAAAGTGACATATCTTGCTAATTTTCCAATAATGTAATCAAGTTACATTAAGCTATCTTGTTCTTCTATTTTTTATGTGTATACAAAATTCATACACTGTGATCTAATAACACACGTCAGTACAAGATTTCATAAGAGTTTAGATGGTGGACAGCTGTACGGACTCTGCACTGACGCTCCAGGCTTCAGCTATGCTTATGCATTAGTACACCTAGTACTAATTAGTACACCGGTTTCTGGCATTCCAAGCAAAATTGCCAGGTTGGGTGATGATGCGAGGGTGTCAGTCTCAGAAAAGGCAGCCCTAGTGGATACTGATCTCCCTAACAGCCGGGAGAACAGCCCAGCTAGTAGTCGGCGGGATGGTAATGCAGGTAAGCCAAGACAATTGATAGTTGTAGGGGATTCTATAATCAGGAAGACGGATAGAATAATTTGTCGCCAAGACCGCCTCAACCGAATGGTTTGCTGTCTCCCTGGTGCCAGGGTTCGGCATGTGGTGGAACGGGTGGACAAATTGCTGGGAGGGGCTGGTGATGATCCAGCTGTCGTGGTCCATGTCGGTACCAACGACAGAATAAATGGTAGGTGGAGGAGCCTTAAGAATAATTTTAAAGAACTAGGCTACAAGCTGAAGGGAAGGACCTCCAAGGTTGTATTCTCAGGAATACTGCCTGTGCCATGCGCATCACAGGAAAGACAGCGGGAGCTTAGGGAGTTAAATGCATGGCTGAAGTCTTGGTGTAGAGGAGAAGGATTTGGGTTCCTAGAGCACTGGGCTGACTTTTCATTGGGGTACAAACTGTATTCTGCAGATGATTTGCACCTAAATGGAAGGGGGTCTGCTGTGCTGGGGGAGAGAATTCTAGCTGGGGTGGCGGAGTATTTAAACTAGGGCTGAGGAGGGAGATCAATGTAGAAAAAAAAGGGGTAGCCAGGTTAGAGAGGGGTCAGACTATATTGGTGGGGGGAGAAACAGAATGTGGGGAGAGGACTAGACAACAAGATAAGGAGATCCTTTCGTTACAAAACATCAGTGTAAATAAAAAGGACCGATTAATGTCAAATCACATTTCTGATAATAAAAGTGAAAAACTGACAGGCAAGTTAAAGTGTATGTTCACAAATGCCAGAAGTCTAGCAAGCAAAATGGGGGAGCTGGAGGCCTTGATACTGGAAGAAAATATAGATATAGTTGGTGTTGCTGAAACATGGCTGGACTCTTCACATGACTGGGCTGTAAATCTACAGGGTTTTACACTTTTTCGTAAAGACAGGACAAATAGGAAAGGTGGTGGTGTATGTCTGTATGTGAGAAGTGATATGAAGGCGAGTGTGAAAGAGACAATAGTGGGTGAAGACTGTGAGGAGGTTGAAACCTTGTGGGTGGAACTAGAAAGGGAGGTAAACACAGAAAAAATTACTTTTGGTGTAATCTATAGACCCCCCAATATAACTGAGGAGATGGAAGGTCAGATATATAAACAGATGGAGCGGGCTGCACAGGCGGGTACTGTAGTGATAATGGGAGATTTTAATTTCCGGGATATTAATTGGTGTCATGGTTCGGCTTCAACTGCAAAGGGGAGACATTTCCTCAACCTGTTGCAGGAAAATTTTATGGGCCAGTTTGTGGAAGACCCGACTAGAGGTGAAGCTCTGTTGGATCTGGTCATTTCTAATAATGCAGATCTTGTTGGGAATGTCAATGTTCGTGAAAACCTCGGTAACAGTGATCATAATATAGTTACATTTTACCTATACTGTAAAAAACAAACGCAGGCTGGGAGGGCAAAAACATTTAATTTTAAGAAAGCCAATTTCCCCAGGATGAGGGCTGCAATTCAGGATATAGACTGGGAAGATCTAATGTCAAATAATGGAACAAATGATAAATGGGAGATTTTCAAATCTACTTTGAGTTATTATAGTGCAAAATTTATTCCTACAGGTAATAAGTATAAACGACTCAAATTAAACCCCACATGGCTTACACCTTCTGTGAAAGGGGCAATACATGACAAAAAAAGGGCATTTAAAAAATACAAATCTGAGGGTACAGCTGTAGCCTTTGTAAAATATAAAGAGCTTAATAAAATCTGTAAAAATGTAATAAAATTAGCAAAAATACAAAATGAAAGGCAGGTGGCCAAGGATAGTAAAACAAATCCCAAAAAATTCTTCAAGCATATAAATGCAAAAAAGCCAAGGTCTGAACATGTAGGACCCCTAGATAGTGGTAATGGGGAGTTGGTCACAGGGGATCAAGAGAAGGCAGAGTTACTAAATGGGTTCTTTAGCTCTGTATATACAACAGAAGAAAGAGCAGCTGATGTAGCCGGTGCCAGTGCTGTTAATATATCGGTTGATATACTGAATTGGATGAATGTAGAGATGGTCCAAGCTAAATTAAATAAAATAAATGTGCACAAGGCTCCGGGACCAGATGGGTTACACCCTAGAATTCTTAAAGAGCTTAGTTCAGTTATTTCTGTCCCCCTTTTCATAATATTCAGAGAATCTCTAGTGACTGGTATAGTGCCAAGGGACTGGCGCAGGGCAAATGTGGTGCCTATTTTCAAAAAGGGCTCTAGGTCTTCCCCGGGTAATTATAGACCAGTAAGCTTAACATCCATCGTGGGGAAAATGTTTGAGGGGCTATTGAGGGACTATATACAGGATTATGTGACAATAAATAGCATTATAAGTGACAGCCAGCACGGTTTTACTAAGGACAGAAGTTGTCAAACTAACCTAATCTGTTTTTATGAAGAGGTGAGCAGAAGTCTAGACAGAGGGGCCGCTGTGGATTTAGTGTTTTTGGACTTTGCAAAGGCATTTGACACTGTCCCCCATAGACGCCTAATGGGTAAATTAAGGACTATAGGTTTAGAAAATATAGTTTGTAATTGGATTGAGAATTGGCTCAAGGACCGTATCCAGAGAGTTGTGGTCAATGATTCCTTCTCTGAATGGTCACCGGTTATAAGTGGTGTACCCCAGGGTTCAGTGCTGGGACCACTATTATTCAACTTATTTATTAATGATATAGAGGAAGGGATTAATAGCACTATTTCTATTTTTGCAGATGACACCAAGCTATGTAATATAGTTCAGACTATGGAAGATGTTCATGAATTACAGGCAGATTTAAACAAACTAAGTTTTTGGGCGTCCACTTGGCAAATGAAGTTTAATGTAGATAAATGTAAAGTTATGCATCTTGGTACCAACAACCTGCATGCATCATATGTCCTAGGGGGCGCTACACTGGCGGATTCACTTGTTGAGAAGGATCTGGGTGTACTTGTAAATCATAAACTCAATAACAGCATGCAGTGTCAATCAGCTGCTTCAAAGGCCAGCAGGATATTGTCGTGTATTAAAAGAGGCATGGACTCGCGGGACAGGGATGTAATATTACCACTTTACAAAGCATTAGTGAGGCCTCATCTAGAATATGCAGTTCAGTTCTGGGCTCCAGTTCATAGAAAGGATGCCCTGGAGTTGGAAAAAATACAAAGAAGAGCAACGAAGCTAATAAGGGGCATGGAGAATTTAAGTTATGAGGAAAGATTGAAAGAATTAAACCTATTTAGCCTTGAAAAAAGAAGACTAAGGGGGGACATGATTAACTTATTTAAATATATTAATGGCACATACAAAAAATATGGTGAAATCCTGTTCCTTGTAAAACCCCCTCAAAAAACAAGGGGGCACTCCCTCCGTCTGGAGAAAAAAAGGTTCAAGCTGCAGAGGCGACAAGGCTTCTTTACCGTGAGAACTGTGAATTTATGGAATAGCCTACCGCAGGAGCTGGTCACAGCAGGGACAGTAGATGGCTTTAAAAAAGGGTTAGATAATTTCCTAGAACAAAAAAATATTAGCTCCTATGTGTAGAAATTTTTCCTTCCCTTTTCCCTTCCCTTGGTTGAACTTGATGGACATGTGTCTTTTTTCAGCCGTACTAACTATGTAGCTATGTAACTATGTAACTATGTAACCTATTAGTTAGATCCTCATTTTTCTATTGAGTCAAAATATTCATGCTTAGTAATCCATATACTATACATGTAAATATACTTAGTAGCAGTAGCCTTATGCTCAGTATATACAATAGCTCCCTGGTGCCTACATTACACCTCCCCTGGGTATAATGTAAAAAAAATTTGACCTCATATGGAGATTTTAGGTGCAATTAAACCATTTCACTGCACGATGTTCAGTACACAATTATTTAATAGACTCTAACATTCCGTTCCCTTGAACAGAATGAATTATTATTGGCTCCTTTTATTGTGTGTAGCTAGTGATCGCTCTGAGTGGCTCACAAAGGCTCATTCTGGAAGTGGCCTGGGATTGTTCATCAGAATATGCGACTGGTCACTCCTGGAAGCTTCGGGCCACCAGAAAGTTTGATGTGGGGTTTAAACTATAAAAAGACAAAATATGGTTAGACTGTTTTTGTCTACTAATAGGGAAATTGTTTCATACGCTTCTATTTAACCTAGGTTTAGACAAGACGGTCATGCATCCTAGAAAGCATAAATAGCTGCTAAGCCAAAAATAACAAAAATAATAAGTTGCCACGTGAACTTGTAAAATAAATAATATTTTTTATAAAAATGTATTTCCAAGTTTATGTAAACTTGATATATTTGAAAGGTTGTTTGGCAGAATTGTGATGTAGAAATGTGCAGGCTAATATTATCCGTCCTCTTATCTATCCTTTTAAAGAAGTTGTTTAGGATAAGACAAACATGGCTGCTTTCTGTCAAAAATAGCGCCACACCTGTTTGTATGTGGTATTGCAACTCAACCCTATTCACTTCAATGGAGCTGAGCTGTAATATCAGACATAACCAATGGACAGAAGTGATGCTGTTTTTGAAGAAAGCAGCCATTTATTTAATCCTGAACAACCCCTTTAAGTAGGAGTGAGAAATAGGCTGGTGGAGGAAATCCTCTGGAAAAAACCCTTGCTCTCACTGATCCACATGTCTGACATATAAAGCACTATACACGGTGTACTATATTTCTCCAGACCAATTAAGTACCTGTCCTTACCTGCTTTGGACCGAAGTGCACTCATTTGGAAAGTATTTAGTTATGTGCACCAATCTTGGATTCTAACCCAGACATGCAGGACAAATCCCATTATATTCATGAGTGTTTTGCTTGCACAATAATTTCAATGAAGAAGCTGCTTAACAAAATCATCAGTAAAGGCTTGGATGAAATAATTCAGTTTTTGGTTGACAATTGCCTTACTGATCATTAGCTGGGTCCAGCTGTAGTGAAAGTACAACCCAAAATCACTGAACAGGCCATACTTACTCATAAGGGCAGGTACACGCACCAATTCCCAACAGGATGCAGACAAACCACAATGCTACATAGGGGGAGATTGCTCAGGTGCAATATACTGATGAACAGCCACTCTCACGCCTACTATTCAAGAGGGGGGTGGCTGCTTAGTATTAACATTGCACACAGATATGGCTTCTATAAGGTGCCAGTCACACGGTTACATGTAGTGCACCATGCTGGCATACAGTCTATTAGTGACGCCCATACTATTAGATCAGGTCACAGTATGGGAATAATGTACACATCATAGAACAGGGATAATAAACTATAATTTTCACAGCTAAAGTCAAAGGACCACTGTGGATAGGTCATCAGTATAAAAAACAGCCCCCAACCTGGACAACCAACCACTTTTAGATAGCCTAACTTTTTTTTATCAAAGGCAGATCAAGACAAAACAAACATGTGACTGCAGATGAGTTATCGTATTTTTTGGACTATAAGACGCACCTGACTATAAGACGCACTCAGGTTTTAGACAACAAAAAATAGGAAAAAATTTCATATTTTACTACTTTTCCAAAGTAAAAACTATGTGTTTAAAAAAACAATTTGTTCTGTTTCACCACATTCTGAGAGCCATTTTTTGGTACATACGATTTTTTTTATCACTTTTTATTTCATTCCTTTTTATTTTTTACATTGTGCCTGGAGAAAAATGGGAAAAGGTGTTTTTTTTAACTTCTATTATTTTTTTACACATTTTATTAGTTCCCCTAGGGGACTTGAATCAGAGATTCATTAGATCGCTGGTACAATACACTGCAATACATGGATGAGTTACGGAAACAGTGTAACTCTGTGAATTACGCTATTTCCGCAACTCCCATAGTAGTAAATGGCAGTTACAGAAGCAGCGTAGCATGCTACGCTGTTTCCGTAACTACTATTTCGTTCTATGGGCGTTACGAAAACAGCGTAGCTCAGCGGGTTACACTGTTTCCGTAACACGACCATTTACGCTGTTTTCTGAGCTACCGAGTTCCGGAAATAGCGTAGCTCGCGGCTGTTTCCGTAACTCCCGACCACCTAACCAGGAAGTGTCCTGGAGACAGCGGAGCGAGTAAGCTAGAACGGGGTTTAGGGGGCCCCATTCTAGAGATAGGTGCGGGTTCCAGAGGTGAGACCCGCATCTATCTGACATTTATGGGAAGACTCCTAAAAATGCCGCAGTTTCTAAATGTCGCTGTTCCTGGCCGTTAGAGCAGCATGTCAGCTGTAAAACACAGCGGACACCTGCAGTGTGTAGTGCTCAGCGTGTGAGCCCGCTCCAAATATCATCCCCTCCCCGCTCCATGATGTGCCGGCACATCATGGGTCAGGAAGGGGTTAAGTAAGAAGCTGTCAGGGGGCCTGGCATTGCCGGGTCCCTTGACTGCCGACTATATGATGCATGGACTTTTTAGCAAGATTCATTCTTGCTATAAAATGCGTCTTAGGGCAGATTCACACGAACGTTGCGTTTTTGCGCGCGCAAACAACGCGGCGTTTTGTGAGCGCAAAAACCATTTGACAGCTGCGTGTGTCATGCGTGTCTGATTCGCGGCTGCGTGATTTTCGCGCAGCCGGCATCATAGAGATGAGGCTTGTCGACGCCCGTCACTGTCCAAGGTGCTGAAAGAGCTAAATCTTTCAGCACCCTCGACAGTGAATGCCGAACACAACAGCGAAAAACCTGTCAAAAAAAAGATAAAGTTCCTACTTACCGAGAACTTCCCGGCCGTTGCCTTGGTGACGCGTCCTTGGTGACGCGCCTCTCTTGACATCGGGCCCCACCTCCCTGGATGACACGGCAGTCCAAGTGACCGCTGCAGCCTGTGATTGGCTGCAGCCTGTGCTTGGCCTGTGATTGGCTGGAGCTGTCACTTGAACTGAAGTGTCATCCCGGGAGGTCGGACTGCAGGAAGGAGACAGGAGTAATCGGTAAGTTAGAACTTCGTTTTTTTTTACAGGTTCATGTATTTTGGGATCGCAGTCACTGTCCATGGTGCTGAAACAGTTTAACTCTTTCAGCACCATGCACAGTGAATGCCTCCCGACGTCGCGGACCGGAAATTTTTTGGCCGGGTTCGGCCAAAACGAGTTTGGCCGAACCCGGTGAAGTTAGCTTCGGTTGTCGGGGTTCGCTCCTCGCAAAGACACTCCGTTTGGATGCTTGGAAACAGAAAAGCACGTGGTGCTTTTCTGTTTCCATTCATCCTTTTGACAGCTCGTGCGCTGTTTCAGTCTGTTCGCACGGAAGTGCTTCCGTGCGACCTGCCTGGTTTTCACGCACCCATTGACTTCAATGGGTGCGTGATGCATGAAATACGCAGAGTTATTGAACCTGTCGCGTATTTTGCGCAGCGAACAAACGCTGCGCAAAATACACGGACTGTGTGTACTGCCCCATAGACTTCTATAGGGCATTGCGTGCCGCGTGAAAACCACGCGCCCTACACGCTGCCAAATCACGCTCGTGTGAATCCCCCCTTATAGTCCGAAAAATACGGTAAGTATAATTAATGTATAATTTGAGAGTTAATTTGTTCTGTTGCCATCATGGCTATGCTCTTATGCAGTCTCCGAATACTGTCCATCCAATCTTAATTTTAATATATTCTTATACATGTCTTGTACTATAAGTTTGTATATTCTGTTTTGTACTGACTTTACACAGTAAACTACATGTATTTGTCTGCGAAAGAATACACTGTATAGCTGGAGCCTACATAAAAATTAATTACTGCGACAGTAATCTTAATGTTTCACCATTTAAACCGTTGAGAGTTGTGTTTACGCTACCCTACTGAGCCTTTAAATATAATACACACATTTTCCTCTCCAGAAAAAAAAAAAGTCTCCTGCAATTTCAAGTATGGATATAAGGTTCAGAGGAACTTGAAATCAGAAATGTACAAAGGGTACTTTATATTTGCTTGTTAAAGATGTCTACAGTGCTAGAATAAAGCTGAGATAACACGGTTGAGATAGGAATATAGATACAATGATACGCCTCCAGTGTTTTTTTCTGATTATAGAGGGAAGAGTTCAAAGTAATAGTTCAGTCTTATGGGTTTTGTGATTAGTTTATTTTTGAGGTTTGTGAAGTGTATACTAAAACGTTCATTGAAACCCGGTCAGCATGGCTCACCCACAAGGCATGTCCTGGTTGGCTCACTTAATTTCCTTAATTAAGCGATTTGAATTTTTTTTTATATGTGGATGGAGGATCATAGGTTATTGAAACTGTACCATTTTGATTCATTCAGTTACTCATATGTATATATAGGCCTTATGATAATTGTGTGCCCCCTCTTTACTCTATCGTTTCCATTTCCATTAGGACTTTATTTAATCCCTTATGGGGGTTATCCCGGTTGTGATTTTTTTTTTGTAAGGGCTGGATATGAAATAAATAAACAAATAAAAAAAGCAGTACTTACCTATCCTTTCCCACAACGATCCAGCGCTGACTTTCCAGCGGCACTCCCGGTAGTTGTTTACATGCATGTAGCACGTGATCGCTGCAGCCAATCAGAGGGCTCAGCGGTAATGTATTGTATTTCTGTCATTATGCCAGAAATACGATTCGTCCCCATTGAGCCCCGCTGCGTCGTGCAGTATAATATAATAAGTTATCTTTATTCTATGAAAAATACCATTGCTGTGGTACCTAATATGTATTTTTTTAAGGTTATCCATTTTTTTTTGGGGGGGGGGGGGGGGATACTTTGCCCCACTAGGGGAATTGAAGTAGCAAGTATTCCAAAACATTATTTGCTGTAATTGTGGGGCCCTTGCTGTGCCCCGGCTGCCATAGTAACTCATCAGTGCCCTGTGTTTGCTTTGTGGGGCAGCCATTGCCTGACAGAGGAAGCTCCATCTCTCTGTCAAATACCCTAGATACTGCAGTTGCTATTTGATTCATGTAAAGGGTTAAACTGCAGGGTTCTGCGTTATCTTTGATCCCGGCAGTTGTGGCAAGAGCACGGATGTGTCTAACAGCCGCACTCCTACTGCTCATCTCGTGGATACACTGGGCAGTACGCATGGGATCTGAGTGATGAATATATCCGTAATGATGCGGGAACCAACACCCGCTCGTGACGGATATGTTTCTCTCTGGTTATAAAGGTGTTAAGCTGACACTCGTCAATATCTCATATCTCATTTTGCTATATCCTTCAAGTATGGCCAGTATCGTGTATGTATTCCAGTTTTATGTTATTTAGATTTGTTTTGTGCAATATATATATTCTTAAATTGTTTTCCATTGCCATGTATATTGTCCTTTTCCAAATTTGAAGATACTTTAATATACATTTTTGGATTCGGCAGTGTAGATGATTTTTTTGATGGGATATGATCTTTGAGAATGGGCTCATGCCTTTGTTGAGTGCAGACTCTAGGGCCCTGCTTAAAAGGGTTGTCTGGTTTGGAAAACTTATTTTCAAATACTCTTTTAAAGAATTCTGAAAAAATAGAGCGGGGTTCCTTGTTTACAATCCTCCATCTATTCACCAGAGTGGAGAGTGTTTTCAAAGAATGCCTTTTGCTCTGGAGGACCTGACACGTCTATGCATTACACAGATAACCACTGAGACAATGGGAACTATGTAATGCTTTATTTTACCTGCGGTGGTGCTACAGGTCAGTTGGACACTTGCTGACGGGTTCTACAACAGATCGGTGGGATATCCTATGATTAGCTTATCATTACGGAACTCTTGAAAAGGAATTGTAGAAATCGAAAAACCCATTTTCAGTTTGGTTCTTCTGTCTTCTATTTTGAACTCCTAAACCAAATAGGGCCTGCAATATAATATCTGATTACCCATCCTTGTCCTGACCCCTATGTATCTTAATCCTTCATTGTATTTGGACCTCAACTTTTCTTACCAATTTATTCTCTAGTTTTCTTTAGGTGTAAGTTCCTCAACAACTCCAGACACTGTATAACTACCAGTGATCAGTGTATTTCCACAGTAACTAAATTCCGCAATCCCAGTTTGTCCATCATTAAAGGAGCAGGATATGATGTCCAGGGACATGACTACATTTTGGATTATTCTTTTGGGTAGTATGGCGGTGTGTAGGTGTCTACCTGCAAGCAATTGCACAATCACAATCTTCACAATTTATATTAATTTATTAGTGAAGGAATCTTAGGAATCAATGATGTCACTAAAAATTAGGACACTTCTATATAAGGTGTGCATTAAAATATGCAAAAACAATGTCCTCAACCTTTAAATATTCTCGGAAAATTGACTTTACCCTTTTAATTTTCAAGATAACATTTGTATATTTTGTTATTTTCTCTGTGAGTACTTGAGAACACACCTGTTGTTCATAAAAGTTTTAAGTGTCTATTGTGGAAGTTCACATTTCCCATAGCACTATAATAGCACTATAATAAAACACCATGCTCTCTTGTTCCAAACATCAACAGACTATTAGCAGCCAATCGTCCTTTGACGTCACCAAACTCAAGTATAGACAAGAGGTTCAAAAAGGGGGTTCTTTCAAAGAGCAGAATGAGAGGAAAGTATCTCTAAGAGATTGCCTATGCTCGGGCAGGAAGAATTAGGAATACTTACTTTTCCCAGATTAGCCGATCTTTACACTGAATCCTGTAGGAAATTTAAATGGGGAGACATAATAGCACTGGATCATTTATGGGAAAAGACAAAATCACAGATTTAGGTATCTTATTCAGACCAGTTAATTCTGATAGTGATGCTATTTTACTCAACAGACACAAGAGGGACGCAAGCACATACAACAATAGGAGAGGTGTATCCAGTGTGGAAATAAATGTATGCAGTGTACGCATAGAAATCTTTAAAGGAGGTCTTAAAGGTCTTCATTAGGCAACCTCTTTAAATTTACCCTGTTGGGGCAAATGGATTTAATATAAATGTTATAAAGCAAAGGGTCCCCTCTATTACCCATAGAGCAGCTCACCCTTTGGAGGACCATTTCTCTTGAGGGAAAAATGAACACTCCGCAAATGTTATATGCTGATCGTAAGGGGAGATTTGGGGTTACAACAGCAAGACATCCAGCTATCAGCACATTGTCAGGGGACTTTTTTTTTACAAAGACAGGGACTGTTCAAACCCTTTAAGGGCATGGATTGACACGGTATGCCTTAAATGTCTGTTAGATGTGGGTCCCAGCTCTGGACCCTTACCTATCTACCCAATGGTGAGGCATCCAGGCAGGGAATGGATGGGGAGGTGGCCGTGCATTTGCGTGGTTCTCTCCATAAATTTCTATTAAGGAAATACAGCTACAAGCGCACAGGAATACCACTCCTGACCAATCACAGTGTTAGAATTGCACCACAGCTTCAGATTATGAAATCGGATTATGGTTCCTTTGTTCTAGGCATTAGTGGCAGTCTCATTTTGGCAATTGGCAAGCGTCTTATATGGAAGGTCTAAGGCATAACTGATACATAGAATGCATCAGTAATGACAGTTACTTAGACCTATGATATTTTAATGTGATTGTGAACTGAACCTTAGATAAATGGCACTTCATTGACGTTCTTTTTTTAATCCTCTATATTCTCTTTTTTTAGATTTCACAAACTTCATTATGGAGTACAAAAAAACACAAAGGAAAAACAAAGGCATAATAATTACATAAAAATATATTTTACTCCCTAAATTTTATTCAGACCGTGGCCCTGGCAATATATTTCAGAATGCCTAATCATTTATATTCAGAATGTGACAGCATAAATCCACGTACGATGTAAGTAGGTAGTAAACATTAAAGTTGACCTTTTCCCTTCACAGGAAGCCATAATGACTACATTGCTAATGCAGCAACCACGAGGAAGAGCTTCCCAGGAGGATGGGAGCAGTAGTGAAGTGCACGGTATATGGCCTGAGGTATCTGTAGGAATCTCTACCTCTCCTCCCTCGCTCCTTCTCGGGCTGGCACAGTGACAGGGGGGCTGCACTATGGATGATGGTGGTGATAGTCTTTTCCCCCGTAGCAACTCCCGTGATGGTGGTAGTAGTATGTGTGCGCCTGGCAAGGTGGTATGTGGGGTGCCCTTGATGTTATGCAGTGCAGGGACCAGACGACACAGGGGATTTGAATAACTCACGTTTACTGAAGAACTTTATACAGTCTTCCAAAATGGAGGCACGTTATCTTCTGTCCACTTCAGCAGTTGAGGGGAAGAAGGGACCAGTGGGTGACCAATGAGGGTTTCAATTGTCCAGCTATATCTAGAAATCATTCACTTTTCCAGCAGCGTGTGTAATAAATGAACTCACTTTTCTCAGTGATGAGGGTTGTAGTTGAGTGACTTGATAGACACTTCTTATATTAATTGTGGCGTGCGGCAGAACCGGTAACAGCGCCAGCAGGAGTTCTGAGGCCCAATATTATATAGACTTCTCCTCAGAAACAGACAGACAGCTTTTCAGCTAAATAATACTTGCTGTGGTGATGATAGAGATGATATGCTGGTTACAATCTCCTTACTGTTCCTCCTCTTGCATTGGGCTGCAGGTGCTGAGACCTGTTGCCAGTTGAAAGGATTGTATTAATCTGCTGTGTCAGAGCAGCTAGCAGACATGTCTGTCTCCTCACAGACACGACCCGACTCCTCTGTGTAGACTGTGAGACCGAGTCAGAGTGAGGCTCTCGGGCTGTAGCCAGGCTCCACCCCCTTTTCAAACAATGCTAGATGTACAATGCACCCTCTAGTGGCTCCCCACTGATACCTTCATCCTACTCTTCAGCTGGTGAACAGCACACTGTGTGAAAAATAATAAAGACATGTAAAACACATACAATGCATGACATACAAATAACAGGGAACCAGAAGGGTATCTTCTGGGATGCTGCATACTCCCGGACTTAAGACAAGACGTCCTCGTCGTTTTCTTGGATATGAACAGCCTAAAAGATGTAAAAAGGGTTAACATGAAATGCAAACATCTTAATAACATTGTATTCCTGTATTCTTGACTCTCGAAGGGGGAATAGGGGCGAAGATTTCTTCTGTAACAGTTGGAAGATGAGGGGCAGAAGTCTCAAGTCAAGATGAGCGGCAGTGTCCAACAGTTTATGGCACTTAGGATATGAGGGGCTCTGGTACGTCAGAGTCTATGGGGATATTCCCTCTTGAACGTAACAAGGGTTGGTAGGCTTCGGCCTAACTTGGATAGGAATAAATGAAGAAATGAAGAAGGGGCTCTAGAACATAAGAGTCTTTCTTGTTCCCTACTTGCAATTATATTCAATCCCTATAGCGAACTGGTTTCACTCCTTTAGTGGTTCTCTCTGATCTCCTGACAGGTTCAGGTACAACAACAGCAGGTACATGATGTGATCTGTCCTCTGTGTGAGTTGTAGACACTGTAGGTGTAGGATCAGGTGCAAGGAATGACAAAATTGGGGTAAACCACCAACTCAGTGGGTTCTTTATGTCCAAGTGTTGCTCTTGAGTTGAGGACTCAGTAGTTGTTGCTTCAATAGCTTCAGTTACTTCTGGTAGATCAATTGCAACTGGTTCTTCAATTGATATTTCCTGTTCAATGGTAGGCAACTGTTGATCTAGTAGGCACAGTTTAAGCCTGTTACGGTGGACAATTTGCGGTTGTTTACCATCTCTTTGGATCTCATAGATATCTGTTCCTTGGTATGGGACAGCCTTGATGGTATAAGGGATTCTTTCCCACTTAGTGTCCAATTTGCTGGTTCTTTGAAAGTTTTTCAACCAGACAAGGTCTCCAACTTGAAAGGGTTTAGCATTAGCATGTTGGTCATAATCATGTTGTTGCTTCTTTCTCGCTTCTTCCATCCTAGCTTCAACAATTTCATTTGCATCAGCCATGCGTCTTTGGTGTTCACTCACCCACTCTGTGGTTGGTAGAGGGTTCAAGTCATCTGGAACGGACACATTCAATGAAATGTCTGAAGGCAGCTTTCCTTGTCTTCCGAACAATAGGAAGTATGGGGTGTAACCTGTGGAGGCTTGCATAGTGTTGTTGTAGATGTACACCAACTCAGGCAAATGATTTGGCCAGACAGCTCTCTGATGAGGCGGTAAAGTTCTGAGCATCTCAATCAGAATCTGGTTCATCTTCTCACACAACCCATTTCCTTGGGGATGGTAAGCGGTTGTTCTTAGTTTCTTACAGTTGTACAGCTGACAAAGTTCCTGAAATAGTTGGGATTCAAATGCAGAACCTCTATCTGTCAAGATCTTCTCAGGACAGCCATAGGGTAGAAGGAAAGTTTTTAGGAAGACTGCAGCGGTGGTCTTTGCTGTCAAGTCCTTTACTGGTACTGCGACTGTGAATTTGGTGTAATGGTCGATGATGGTCATGGCATAGGTGTATCCTGTTCTACTTGGCTCCATTTTCACATGGTCGATGGCCACGATCTCCAGCGGTCGATGACTCACGATAGGATGCAGAGGGGCCTTTTGGTTTGGCTTCTCTCCTCTTGCTAAGGCACAAGCAGTACATTCTTGACACCATTTCTCGACATCACCTCTAATTCCGATCCAATAGAATCTTCTGCGAATTGTAGCTTCTGTCTTTTGAACTCCAAAGTGTCCAGACTTGTTGTGGTATGCCTCAAGGACAACTTTGGCATCTCTCCTTGGGATGACAATTTGGTGTAGCCGATTACTGGTGATGGGATCCAGCACTCTCCTCAGCAGCAGACCATTCTCTTCAAAGAGACGTTTCCTTTGTCTCCAAAGGCGAAGTAGTTCTGGGTCTGTGTTGCCTCGGCGGATTCTAATGGGTATTTTTTTGGTATCCAGGTAGTCTAGGATATCTCCAATCACTCTGCTCTCAGCTTGCAACAGGGCCCATTGTTCTTGTTCTGGTGACTGCTTCTTGGCCTGTTGGGAAGAACAATGTACCTGGGTTTTGTTGTTGATAGCATCAGGATCTGCAAAGCGGTTGTAGAATGCAGGCATCTCTACTTCCTCTTTGTGGTTGTCATCATCAGGATTCTCCGGGTCTTCTCCTGTAGGCAGGCGGGACAAGGCATCCGCATTGATGTTGGACTTGCCTGTTCTGTATTTGACCACGAAGTTGTAATTTGCTAATCGTGAAGCCCATCTCTGTTCTAAGGCTCCCAGCCTTGCGGTGTTCAGGTGTGCTAGCGGGTTGTTATCTGTGAAGACAGTGAAGGAAGAAGCGGCAAGGTAGTCCTTAAACTTCTCTGTGACGG
Organism: Rhinoderma darwinii; assembly: GCF_050947455.1. NCBI lineage: Eukaryota > Metazoa > Chordata > Amphibia > Anura > Rhinodermatidae > Rhinoderma > Rhinoderma darwinii. Next base: position 115,527,550 of record NC_134690.1, read on the forward strand.
CCCAGACCAATGCAAGGAACTCCAGCTTGAAGGAACTATAGTTCTGATCGTTTCTTTCAGCTCCTTTGAGTGCTCTACTTGCATAGGCGATCACTCTTTCTTTGTCTCCTTGTTGTTGGGCCAGCACTGCACCAAGTCCTTGGTTGCTTGCATCTGTGTAAAGATGGAAGGGCAGGCTGTAATCTGGGTAGCCCAGAATGGGTGGTTCAGTCAATAATCTTTTCAGTAACTGGAAGGCAATTTCTTGTTCTTCTTTCCAGTTAATGGGAATTCTCCTCTTCAAGTGTTCTTTAGGGTGCCCCCTCAAGAGTTCTTGTAGCGGTTCAGCGATGCGGGCAAAATGAGGAATGAATCTCCTGTAGTACCCGGCAAATCCGAGAAAGCTTCTTACTTCCTTCACAGTGGTAGGTGTAGGCCAACTGTGGACAGCAGCTATCTTCTCAGGATCTGGCTTTATGCCTTCTGCGCTCACTATATGTCCCAAGTACTGGACTTGAGGTTGGAGGAGGTGACACTTGGAGGGTTTGATTTTTAAGCCATTTTTGGTTAGGACCTGGAACACTTCAGCTAGATGCTTGAGATGATCTTCATAGGACTTGGAGTAGACTATGACGTCATCCAGGTATAGGAGCACAGTCTCAAAGTTCCTGTGACCTAGGCATCTTTCCATCAGCCTTTGGAATGTTCCAGGAGCATTGCACAGTCCGAAGGGCATGCAATTGAACTCGAATAAGCCCATTGAGGTGGTGAAGGCTGTCTTCTCCCTATCAGCTGGAGACATTGGTACTTGCCAGTAACCACTTGTGAGATCCAGTGTAGAGAAGTAGGCAGCTGATCCCAGGGCTGTCAGAGATTCTTCAATCCTTGGAAGAGGATAGGCATCCTTGTGGGTAATGTTATTAATTTTTCTGTAATCCACACAGAAGCGAAGGTTGCCATCTTTCTTCCTGACAAGAACTAGTGGTGCAGCCCAGGGGCTGTGACTTTCTTGGATGACTTTAGCCTCTTTCATGTCGTGGACCATCTGCTTCACGTCTTGGTATAGGGCAGGTGGTATAGGCCTGTGTCTTTCCTTAATGGGAGGATGAGTACCAGTGGGAATAGTGTGCTCAATGTCTTTTGCTCTCCCATGGTCCAGAGGATGCTTACTGAAGGCTTCATGGTTATCCTGAGCCACTTCAAGTACTCCTTGGATCTGGTAGGCAGGTGTTGTTGCAGTTCCCACATGGATTTCTCCCCACCAGGGTGTTTCTGGTGCTTCTTCTGACGTCTTTAGTTGCTGTGCAGCCTGTTTAGCGGTGACAGTTGGAATGTCCACCAGGTCTTGCACACTGAGTTGGGACAGCTGTGCTACGGGGTAGTACTTCCTCAGGGTTACTGAATGGTCTCCTAAGTTGAGAAGACGGATGGGTACTTTCCCTTCGACCACAGTCACTAAACTTCGGGCAGCCATAACCATTGGATGTTCATCTAGTGGTATTGGTTCCACTAGGGCTTGGTAGTCAAGTCCTTGTAGGCCTGAACGGGCCCGACACCATAGCAGTGTTTCTGTGCCAGGTTTTAGGGTTACTGGATGGTGGTCCTTGATGCGAGCTCTGCAGATCTCTCCTCTGGCGTTGGTGAATCGCTGTTGGGCAGCCAGTACACGGATGGTCTTGTGTATTACCTTCTGGGCAGCCTGGGAAGCCGTGGGGACGGATTGTCGTAGGGCCTCTAGCATTTCTCCATAGCAGTGCTTTAGGATGTTCATTCCCAGAATTACTGTGGGTTGTCCTTGATCTTTAACTTTGATCACGAGGACTCCTTGCTGAGGTAAGTGCACTCCTCCCACTTGGACAGTAGGCTCCCAGTACCCGTGCAGAGGTAGGGACTGGCCGTTGGTAGCGATGACGTCTAACCAGGCTTCTGGAGGTTGCATCAGGATCTCGCTACTCCAGTGTTGTTCAAAGGCGGCCTGCTGGATGGTTGTCACTTGGGATCCCGTATCCAGGAGGGCAGCAAATGGTACTCCATTGATGCGGATGGTAACTTCTGGACGAGGTCCGACAAACCGTGGCAGCCATTTTGGATCTTTGGGACCTATTATTTCTCCTCCCGAGGAATGGTCCTCTGCCTCGGGAGACGTCCGTTTAACGCCCAGCATTGACGTTCTTGGTGACCTATCTTATGGCAGTGTCTGCAGGCAGGTCTCCCATGTTCATCAAAGCGATCTGTCGACGTTTTGTTGGGACTATTGCGGTAGCCCTTGCTAGGACTATTTGGATAACTGTCTCTAGATGTTGGCAGCTCCCATTTTACTGGAGAGCTAGCTTCTAGATTCTCCAGTCGTTGGCAGACTTGCTCCAGGCTTTTGGCAATGAGTTTCAGTTGATCTTGGTACTGATCTCCTCCAGCTGTGATTTGAGCCTGTGTAGCCTGGTAGGTGATGGGCTTGCAAGGTGTTGGATGTGGTGCTACTGGGGCAGGTTCCTCTTCTGCCTCTTTAAGAGGGGTGGTAGCCCTGACTGTTCTTCTTCTGGGCCTTCTTTCTAGTACCTCTATGGCCAGTTCTTTAAACTCATGGAAGGTGCTGTCAGGGTTCTGGACGGACATCATTTGTAGTTGATGACTCATGGAATCTGAGGCGACTCCTTCAATGAACTGCTCCCTCAGGATTCTGTCTGCTTTTTCAGCCTCATGGGGGTCGGCTTGTATCATGGCCCTCATGGTCTCCTGTAAGGAAAGAGCAAAATTTCGGAGTGTCTCACCTGGTTGCTGAACTCTGTCCATGAACCTCATCCTGAGCTCAGAGATGGATTTGGGCTCAAAGGTGGTACGTAGCTGGACCAGGATCTGATCCACAGCCTTCTTTTGGATACGTGGCCAGGACTCCACTTCTTTTAGGGCCACATCTTGTAGTTGTCCCATTAAAATCTCTACCTTCTGTTCTTCTGGAATGGGGTAGAGGCGGAACATGGCAAGCATCTTTTTTCTAAAGTCTTTTAAGGTGTGTGGTTCACCTTTGTAGTGGGGCAGCCATGGGGCCCCTGCATAGTAGGGCATGGACAGCGGCATGATGCAGGGTGCTGCAGCAGGTGTTGTTCTTTCTGTCATGGCCAGTGTAGTGACCGTGCTGAGACCGGGCTCTTCCGTGTCACTTGAGTCCGACATTGTTACTGTCCCTTTAAATTTTTCCAATGTCTATTATTGGCGCTCCCGGACTTTTAACTGAGTCGGGGGTCTTGTTAAAGGTGCTCCCGGACTTTTTATTGGGTCCGGAGTGATGTCCAGGATGCTCCCGGGGTTTTTTATTGGGCACCGGTGGTGGTACAGCAGGGGTTAACTTGATGGCCAATTGAATCGGGACTCACCGATGGTATGCTGTTGCTTCCCTCTGGGCTGTACTTTGTTACCGGGCTGTTCCGTTGCTCTCCTGTGATGTTTTTGGGAGAGTTGCTGGTTGCAGGGGATCCGCGGTGGAGGTGCCGTGCAGAGGCTTCACTCATCCAAGATGGCGGCGCCTAGCAGTTTTCGGCCGTTCCCTCTTGCCTGTGCTGGATATTGTGAGGTAAAATGGCGGATTAACCCCTTTTGGGCTGGAACTGCCGGGAAACAGTGATTTTAACCCCTTTTGGGGCTGAAATAGTCTCTTGCAGCTGCGGTTGCAGCTTTGTACGGTGGGGACCAGGGCTTTGGGACAAAGTCTCTCTGGTTTGGGGCCCACATGAGATTTAAACGTATCCTGTTCGTGACGCCAAAGTTTATATGCAGCAACCACGAGGAAGAGCTTCCCAGGAGGATGGGAGCAGTAGTGAAGTGCACGGTATATGGCCTGAGGTATCTGTAGGAATCTCTACCTCTCCTCCCTCGCTCCTTCTCGGGCTGGCACAGTGACAGGGGGGCTGCACTATGGATGATGGTGGTGATAGTCTTTTCCCCCGTAGCAACTCCCGTGATGGTGGTAGTAGTATGTGTGCGCCTGGCAAGGTGGTATGTGGGGTGCCCTTGATGTTATGCAGTGCAGGGACCAGACGACACAGGGGATTTGAATAACTCACGTTTACTGAAGAACTTTATACAGTCTTCCAAAATGGAGGCACGTTATCTTCTGTCCACTTCAGCAGTTGAGGGGAAGAAGGGACCAGTGGGTGACCAATGAGGGTTTCAATTGTCCAGCTATATCTAGAAATCATTCACTTTTCCAGCAGCGTGTGTAATAAATGAACTCACTTTTCTCAGTGATGAGGGTTGTAGTTGAGTGACTTGATAGACACTTCTTATATTAATTGTGGCGTGCGGCAGAACCGGTAACAGCGCCAGCAGGAGTTCTGAGGCCCAATATTATATAGACTTCTCCTCAGAAACAGACAGACAGCTTTTCAGCTAAATAATACTTGCTGTGGTGATGATAGAGATGATATGCTGGTTACAATCTCCTTACTGTTCCTCCTCTTGCATTGGGCTGCAGGTGCTGAGACCTGTTGCCAGTTGAAAGGATTGTATTAATCTGCTGTGTCAGAGCAGCTAGCAGACATGTCTGTCTCCTCACAGACACGACCCGACTCCTCTGTGTAGACTGTGAGACCGAGTCAGAGTGAGGCTCTCGGGCTGTAGCCAGGCTCCACCCCCTTTTCAAACAATGCTAGATGTACAATGCACCCTCTAGTGGCTCCCCACTGATACCTTCATCCTACTCTTCAGCTGGTGAACAGCACACTGTGTGAAAAATAATAAAGACATGTAAAACACATACAATGCATGACATACAAATAACAGGGAACCAGAAGGGTATCTTCTGGGATGCTGCACTAACATATAGTGTAAATTCCATGTAATGAGTGACAATACAGTCCTTTTCCTGATGTCAATGTTGCTGGCTGCAACACAAAACACAAAAAAGTTGGTCAGCACATCCTAACTAAATGCGATAAACGTGCAAGTGCACGTACGCTGTGACTGCAAACAAGACAGTATTGCAACAGCATTCTGGGAGCGCTAAGACCACCAAATGCACTGTATTTAGATTATTTTACATTACTGCATGCAGAATGAACTCAACAGAATGAACTCAGGTTAGGTAGGAACCAGATTCACTCTAATTTAACACCTTAAGGACACGGCCAATTTTGGCCTTGAGGACAGAGCAATTTTTTTTACATTTCTCTCTTTGCATCCCGACGCTCATAACGCTTTTATTTTCTGTACGACGTAGTTGTATGAGACTTTGTTTTTTGCGGGACGAGTTGTACTTTATGTACGTACCATTTTTTGGTACAAATACATTATCGTTTAATTTCTATAAATTTTTAATTAGATTAAAATGCAGAAAAAAAGCAGTTGCGCAGCAGTTTTAATATTTTTTTTTTTACACCATACACCTATCATCATAAATAATGTTATACATTTGTTGTACAGTTTGTTACGGTCGTGGCGATACCAAATATGTCTATATTATTTCATGTTTTGGGACTTATATTTTAAAAAGTTTATTTATTATAAAAAATGTGTGTTTCTGTGTATTTTATTTACTTTTTATTTATTTATTTAGCATTATTATTTTTTTTACATTCATTTAACTTTTTTTTTTAATCCCATAAAGGGATTTATCATTTTGATTTTGATTTTGTAACTGCAATGTACTGGCATAGATCTATATGCCAGTACATTAGCCTGTTACTGATCGTACACAGGCAGTTGTTAGGGCATACCTCAGTATGCCCTAACAGGAAATATGTTCAGACAGCCCTGGGGTCCTTCAATGGACCCTGGGCTGTCTGGCCATACGAGTTGTGGACTTTGATCGCGTCACAGTTATTTTCTGTGACGCGATCAATGTGCAGTCCCCCCTCTTTGAATGCCGCGATCAGCTTTCATCGCGGCGTTCAAAGGGTTAACAGCGGAGAGAAGATGTTTCTCTCCTCTCCGCTGTCAGAGCGGGGCCGTGGCTGTTATTGCAGCCGTTGCCCCGCTCTCGATCGCGCGCACAGACGCGCTCAGGGACGGCTGTCACACAGGACGAGTATGCTCGTCCTAATGCGCGAAGTGCTTGCCGCTCAGGACGAGCATACTCGTCCTGTGTCGGCAACCAGTTAAAACACCCTTGGGCAGAATGGGAGGAGCGTACAACCAAAATGGAGGCAGCCACTCTGTAGTTTTAGGCCCAGGAAAGAGGTGTCTTTTTAGGTTAGTGCTTCCCGCAATATGTTGTTCACCTACGACATATAGACTGGCCGTGGGTGTCAGCTTTGTGTTAACCCCTTAGATGTCGCGGTCAAAAGCGACCGTGGCATCTAAGGGGTTTGTAGCTGATCGGCACGCCCGCGTCACGATCCTCCTGGTCTGCCGAGTATGGAAGCCTACTAGGCCCCCTGCCTGGAGACGAGGCCTTAAAGGCTTCTTGTCACGACAAGAAAATGGAGCGGGCTCACAAGCTGAGCGTGCGCCATCAGCCGCAGGTGTCAACTGTATGTTGCAGCTAATACCCTGCAGTAACGGCTGGGACCTGAATTAGCTCTGATCCATGCCATTAACCACTTAGATGCCACAGTCAAAAGCAATCGCAGCCAAGTACAGAAGCCGATTAGACCCCGCCCAGAAGCGGAGCCTAATAGGTCTGCTGTCAGTGAAAGACTGATAGTTCTAAAGCATTTCACTACATAGGTACCTAGTGGGACTCAAAAAGTGAAAACGAATGTTGAAAAATAAAAGTTTTAAGTAACAAAATAAAAAAAATTGCCCTTTTTCCCTTATTAAGTCCTTTTATTATTGGAAAAAATGAAGAAAAATACATAGACTATACATAATTGATATTGCCGTGTCCGTGACGGCCTGAACTATAATAATATATTTATCCCACGTGGTGAACATTGCCAGAATTGCTGTTTCTTGGTCACCTTGCCTTACAAAAATTGAAATAAAAAGTGATCATAAAGTCGCATGTATACAAAAATGGAACCAATAAAAAACTACAGCCTGTCTCGCAAAAAACGAGCCCTTATACAGCTCCGTCAACAAAAAAATTAAAAAGTTAAGGTTCTCAGAACATGGGGACAGAAAGAATACATTCTTTTTATAAAAAAGTAATTTTATTGTGCAAAAAGTTGGAAATTGTAAAAAAGCAATACAAATTTGGTATCTCCGGAATCGTACTGACCCGCAGAATAAAGCGAACATGTCATTTATAATGCATGGTAAACGCTGTATAATGAAAACTTAAAAAACTATGCCGGAATTGCAGTTTTTTTTGGTAACCCTGTCTCCCAAAAAATAGGATATAAAGTGATGAAAAACTCACAAGTACCCCAAAATGGTACCAATAAAATCTACAGCTTGTCCCACAAAAAACAGACCTCATACCACTACGTCTATGAAAAAATAAAAAAAGGTTTTTGGCTACCATAAGTCAGGAAAGAAAAAATATTAACCCCGTACCGACATTTATCGTATGGATACGTCATGGAAAGCTTGTGCATACGACAAATGGTGGACACCGGCTCAGAAGCTGACCTGGCCCCTGTAAAAATAGCCTTTTAAAATTTTCTTGAAAATGTGAGAAATTGCTGCTAAAGTTCTAAGCCTTGTAACGTCCTAGAAAAATAAAAGGATGTTCAAAAAACGATGCCAATCTAAAGTAGACATATAGGGGATGTTAATTAGCAACAATTTTGTGTGGTATAACTGCCTGTCTTACAAACAGATACATTTAAATTTAGAAAAATGCAAATTTTTGCAATTTTTTGCTACATTTTGGTGTTTTTCACAATTAAATACTGAATGTATCGAGCAAATTTTGACAGTAACATAAAGTCCACAGTGTCATGCGAAAATAATCTCAGAATTGCTTGGATAGGTAAAAGCATTCCAAAGTTATTACCACATAAAGTGAAACATCTCAGATTTGAAAAATAAGGCTCTGTCAGGAAGGTCAAAAGTGGCCAAAGAGGGAAGGGGTTAAGGAACCAGAAAGGGGAGGGCTCAAACATATCTGTTAGAAGCGAGGGTGCCCGTATTATACCAAGACAATACTTTCTCAGCAAAATTCCCCAAACTGCAAAGGTGCATAGTGTGGACCAAAATGGGGATAAGACAGGAAACCATTTATCAGTGCGACACTTGCTTTAAAGTGTAACAAACATAATTTCCTTTTTTTTTTTACCCCATTATTATACCACCATATTATGCCCTGATGTACTCTGCCCAGTTTACAGATGGCCCCACATTATAAACTGAAATACCAGTAAAACTCAAACAAAATTACTACTATGTAAAATCTGCGCTCCATAAGCCAAATGACATTCCCTCTCTCCAGAGCTCTAAAACTACAGCCCAAACAGCAGTTTACTTCCACATATATGGCTTTGCCATAACCGGGAGAACCCTTTTAAAAAAAATTGGGGTGTGTGCCTCCAGTGGCACAAGCTGGGCACAACATATTTGCCACTAAAATGGCATATCTGGGGAAAAATTGCAATTTTTGTAATATTCGCAACGCATTAATTTATGGAAAAAAGCTTTGGGGTGAAAATGCTCACTACACCCCTAATAAATTCCTTGAGGGGTGTTGTTTCCAAAATAGGGTCACTTCTCAGGGGTTTCTTTTATTATTTCACATCAGAGCCCTGCAATTGTGAACCAACACTTTGTAAATCGCCAAATTAGGCCTTACTTTCGCATGGTACTCTTTCACTCCTGAGCCCTCTCGTATGTCCAGGCAAAAGATTAAGGCCACATGTAAGATGTTTTTAAAATCGGGTCTTTTTATGGTGGCAAACTGGGCTCAACATATTGGGCACTGAAATTACATATCTATGGAAAAATTGACATTTTCACTCTGCAAGATCGAGTGCACACTAATTTCTGGAAAGCACCTGTGGGGTTAACATGCTCACTACAGACCTAGGTGAATACCTCCAGAATGAGGTCACTTCTGGGGGGTGTTCACTGTTTTGGTCCCACAGGGGCTTTCCAAATTCGACATGGCACCTAAAAACCCATCCAGCAAAATCTGCACTCCAAAAGCCAAATGGCACTCCTTCCCTTCTAAGCCTTACCATGTGTGCAAACAGCAGTTTATGGCCACACACAGGGTATTTCCTTACTCTTGAGAAATTGCTTTACAAAAGTTGGGGTGCTTATTGTCCTTCATTTGTTGAGAAAATTAAAAATTTTTAGCTAAACATACGTCTTATCTGAATTTTTTTAAAGTTCCCTGCCCAATTCTAACAAAATCTATGAAGCACCTGTGGGGTCGAAATGATCACTACACACCTAGATGAATTTCTCAAGGGGTGTAGTTTCCCAAATGGAGGGAATTTCCACTGTACTGGTACCTTAGGGACTTGAAAAAGCGACATGGTGCCGAGAAACTAATCGAGCAAAATCTGCGCTCCAAAAGCCAAATGGCGCTCCTTCCCTTCTGAGCTCTGCCGTGTGCCCAAACAGCAGTTTATTACTACATATGGGGTATTTCAGTACTATAAAGAAGTTGATTTACAAATGTTGGGGGGCTTTTTCCACTTTATTTCTTGTGGAAATTTTTAGCTAAAACTAAAATTTATTGGAAAAATAGTTTAATTTTCATTTCCAAATTCAAATAAAATCTATGAAACACGTGTGGGGTCAAAATGCTCACGCCACCCCTAGATTAATTCCTTGAGGGGTGTAGTTTCCAAAACGGGGGTCATTTTTTTTTGTTTTGGCACCACAAGACCTCTTAAAACCTGACATGGCGTCTTAAATATAATCTAATAAAAAGAAGGCCCCAAAATCCACAAGATTCTTCTTTGCTTCTGAGGCCTATGTTTCAGTCGAGTAGCACTAGTGCTACACTAGGGCCACATGTGGAATATTTCTAAAAATGGCAGAATTTGGGCAATAAATATTAAGTTGCGTTTCTTTGGTAAAACCTTCTGTATTGCAGAACAAAATGGATTCACGTGGAATTTCTGCTAGAAAAATTTAATTTGCAAATTTCACCTCCACTTTGGTTCTATTCCTGAGAAACGCCTAAAGGGTTAAGAAACGTTCTAAGTTTTGAATACTTTGAGGTGTTCAGTTTTTAAAATGGGGTGTTTTATGGGGGTTTCTAGTATATAGGCCCATCAAAGTACTTCAGAAGTGAACTGGTCCGTTAAGAAATAGGCTTTTAAAATTTTCTTGAAAATGTGAGAAATTTCTGTTAAACTTATAAGCCTTGTTACGTCCTAGAAAAATAAAAGGATGTTCAAAAAACAATGGCAACATAAAGTAGACATATGGGAAATGTTAGTAATGATTTTGTGTGGTATACCTGCCTGTCTTACAAGCAGATACATTTAAATTTAGAGAGATGCTACTTTTTGCAAATTTTCTCTTAATTTTGGTGTTATTCACAAATAAACACTGAATGTATCGACCAACTTTTACCTCTGACTTAAAGTACAATATGTCACGAGAAAGCATTCTCAGAATTTCTAGGATAGGGAAAAGAATTCCAAAGTTTTTACCACATAAACTGACACGTCAGATTTTAAAAGTGAGGGGTTAAATGACGTCGCCTTGGCGTGGCAGGTAGGCTCACATAATTTGATCAAAATGTGCGCTAAGAACCCCACATTTGTAAGTATAGTAAACGTAGTAGTAATACAAGATAATCTAATTACAGTGCATTTGATGGTCTTCACGCTCCCAGAGTGCTGTTGCAATGTTCTTTTGTTATGTATTGTTTGTAGTCAGAATATATGTGCATCTGCACATTTATGTCATTTTGTGAGGATGTGCTAACCAACTTTTTTGTGTTTTGTGTTGTACATGTGGGGGTGGAGACTGCCTCCATTTGGTTCGTGCACCCCTTCTATTCTGCCTAAGGATGTTTTTAATTAGAGTAAAGCTGGTTCCTACCTTGAGTTCATTATGCAGGATTAGCCCTGGAGGGAGGTGTCTTTTTAGGTTAGGGACACACTTAAATGAAGTTTCGTTGTCGAGGCAGGTGGGCTCACACAATTTGATCAAAATGTGCGCTAAGAACCTCACATTTGTAAGTATAGTAAATGTACAGTAATGCAAAATAATCGAAATACAGTGCATTTGGTGGTCTTATCACTTGCAGAGTGCTGTTGAAATGTTTTTATGTTATGTAATGTTGCTAGCTGATCATCATTATTAAGAGAACACTGAATGCAAAAGCTACATAGAGAAATGTGTACAAATTTGTTTTAAATCTAGTTATCTATAAAAAAAAATACCGCCCAGACCCTGCTTTCCGAAAGAATTCTCTGAAGATCAGTGGAAGACACTTATGACTCCATACAAAACCTAACTCCTTTTAAAACATACGACACAACTGCACCACTGTACCAAGGACATCAGCATACCAAAATCATTGTGCTAAGTTATACTTAATATTAAAACCCTGGCAGCAAAGTGATATATGTATATAGTGCCCAGCAACATAGTAGACAATCAGTGGTATATTTAGTAATTAATATCTGGTGTCCATAGAGTTCTTACATATAGTAATCAGTGCCTAGTTAAACGGGCACGGGCGTTTTTTCATACTGATTGCCTACCTACAGAATAGGTCATCAGTATATGATCGTGTGGGTCCAACTTCCTTTGGGCACGGGAAGTTATGCTGGTGTTTTGGAAGCAGATGGCTCCATACACTGTATAGCGGCTGTGCTGCAGTACTGCAGTGCTGCTCCTATTTACTTGAATTTTTTTCCAATGTAAATAGGCCCAAACTGTGGCGCTGATTAATTTCATAATATATCTTTATAGGGGTAAGATATCCAATTTACACTGTGCTCCAAACTCCCTACTTCCCTTCACACAGTCAATTATTAAATTATGTCTGCCTTCAGCCATCACCAAAGGTGAGCTTACTGAAGACAGATTAATACAGCTCCCATTAAATGCAATAATAAAGTCATATACTGTTAGCTCACTACCTCCCCCTAGTGGTGGCTGCAGGCAACCATCATTTTATTATTTATCTCTATAGCTGTGTGAAGGGAAGTAAGAGATTTTGAGGTCTAACAGAAAAACAGAGCTCCACTCCCTAAAAATATATCTTAGAAAACAATTAGCATAGGATTTTAAACATCTTTAGATTAACAAAAATGAATCATAGCTACACTATAAGGCCTCATTTACACGAGCGTATTATACGCGCGTGCGACGCGCGTGCTTTTCACGCGTGTCGTACGCACCTATAATAGTCTATGGGGCTGTTTAGACGATGTGTGTATTTTGCGCTGCGTGAGTGCGTTGCGTAAAACTCACGACATGTTCTATATTCTTGCGTTTTTCACGCAACACGCACCCATTGACTTCAATGGGTGCGTGAAAACAATGCATGCCACACGGACGGTCCTGCGTTGCATGCGCGAAAAACACGCAAGAGCTGTTATGTCCATTCTAATTAGTCTATAAAGCTACACAAAGCTACTCCAAACCAGGAAGTGCCTGCCTTTCAAGTGCGAGGGGGCAAGTCTAGCCAGTGCCAGGAGAGTTGTGTGCGGATAGTTTGGAGCGTTTCACAGCCATATACTACAGCCATGCCGCGCGGGATGGATGTGGAGCGCCTCATACTTTTTGTCCAGGAGCATCCAGCGATATGGGATACCAGATGTGAGGAGTATCATAACAGGACGGTGAAGGAGGACGCATGGGAGTTGGTGGCCAAAAACCTCTTTGGGCAAGAGTGGGAGACTGGCCGAACCCGTGACCGCACTCGGTTGGGTGAGTACCTGGCATTTTCTGTCAATGCCTGTCATGCCTATCGAAAACCTGGGCCCTGTATGTGTATTGCGCTCATTAGCACGAGAAACTTTGGTGGAGCAGGTGCTTCCCCACGTCCCACCGCATTGCCATTGCAGGGCCCTTCATTTTGTAGTGAGAGGTGATAGTTCTGATGGCGTTATGTTTTTGTTACATCCACCAGTCCAAGATATCAAGACACGGTGGCGGAGCTGCCGTGATCAATTCAGGCGAGAGATGGGTGACAAGGGACGCAGCGGAGATGGGGCATCTCGCAAACGGCCCTACATTTATACTAAGCAGCTGATGTTCCTGAAGGACATCATGGATATGCGCACGTAAGCATTTATGTCGTTGCATGAGTGTAATGTGTGTTTGCCCAGGTTCTGTCTGCCAACGTGTTGTTGTGGGCAATGTTAGATATTGTACTCATACTTTTTTTGCTCCTTGTAGAACCACCGACAATTTGGAGGACACAGCAGAGGAGACTGACGTGGGGGAGTCTGTGGCCGAACCCCCTGCTCCCAATATCCTGCCACCCAGCCCCGAGCCGACACCCCAGGAGCCCGCACCAGGCCAGTCAGAACAGCCGGTTGCCTCTCCAGCCCAGGAGCGGCCCGTGCGAGCCCGCAGTCGGCGTGTTCGTGCCCCACAGCCCTCCACATCTGCCCAGGTGGATACGCGGGTACTGGACTATCTGAGGCGAGCCGCAGAGGAGGATGGCAATGATGCCTTCGGCCGCAGCATTGTCCCCCTCCTACGCCTGGTGCCGATGGACCTTATGGGCCGTCTGCAGGCGTCGATCGTCACATTGATCGACGCTTGCAGACTGCCACACAATCCCCATATGTGTTTCACGGCAATAGAGCAGTGGCGAAATAATTACATGCCGCCACCCACGGCCCAGGTGCCTGGCCAATTCCACCCTGTTCCCCAGATGGCCCGTCCGCATCCATACATGCGCCCTATGGCTCCCCACTTCGCAGGGCCCACATTCCACCCACCACATCAGCACCACTATGCTGGCCAGGAACAACCTACCCAGCTCCAGGTCCAGCATAGTGGTGCTGAAATGCAGGCATATGCCTCCCCAGGACAACTATACCAACACCTCTGAGTGTGTTGGTGCCAATATATTTGGACGGCACTGTTGTGTGTGGTGCAGGCCTGGCCACGTATGTTGTGGGATCATGTTTTTATTTTGTATTTCGTTACACCATGTTGGTGTCTAAGTTTTTGTCCCCAAAATTTGGGATTGGTCCGAATCCCTAAATAAAAAAAATTATGGGTAATGGTTTGATTTCGTTTTATTAATCATTTAGACCACACAACACAAGGTTTGCCACACATTTCCTTAGCCTACACTCACACACTTCTGGCCTTTTGGACCAATGCATGGGCATGTGATATGAGGTTTTAGTTAATCTCTCGGGGTTTGACATGGCTTGAAAGGGATTGCAAAGTTTAGGTCCTGCCATGGGCCCTGAAGCAAAATAAGTACACTTGCAATTGGACTTCCCTAACTGGAGTCCGCACAACAGGATATATGGGCAAAGTAAGTCGGCAACTGTGTAAAGTCCTGCTCAAACCCCGAGAGATATAAGCTCGCAACCCGCGTCAAGGGTCCTCATGTTTTGCGAGTCCCTACCCCAACCCCAACCCCCAAAATAATCAAAACAAAAAATGCCCACATCTCAGGTGGGTAGTGAAGCGTCAAAAGAGCATTCACCCCTTCACAGGTCATCAGCCCCCCACGGTGCTGGTCCAGATGGGCACTCAAAATATGCCGCCAAAGTATCACGAACTCGAAGGCCGGAGGAGACAGATCGGCCGAGAGGAATCACCGGGACATTGTCAGTGGTGTCTGCATGTGTTAGGATATAGTCAGCATCAAAGTTTGCATCATTAATGCGGCAGAAGTTATGCAGAACTACACCCGCTTGGATAACACGTGTGACATTATGCATGGACAATTGCATTGTTGACAGAAAGACACGCCACCTGTTCGACATAATGCCAAAGGCACATTCCACACATCGCCGAGCTCTGCCCAGGCGGAGATTGAACATGCGCCTACGGTCATCCAAGCCCCTTCTTGCAAAGGGACGCATGACTTGCCTTGTGAGTGCAAACCCCTCATCTGCCACGATTACATACGGGATTGGGGGCCCGCTGGAGCCCGGGAGGATGGAGGGTTCCGGCAACCCCAGTCGCCTATTCACGAGTCGCTTCCCCATTCTTGATGTACGGAATATGCGTGCATCTGCCGAGCTTCCATACGAGCCAATGTCAACAATAGTGAAACAATAATTAGTGTCCGCCAAGGCTAACAATACCATAGAAAAATACTGCTTGTAGTTATAGTATTGCGAGCCACTGCGTGGGGGCTTTCTCACACGAATGTGTTTGCCGTCAAGGGCACCAATGCAATTTGGAAATTCAGTAGCTCTAAGAAATCCCTCTGATATACTTAGCCACTGTTCTGTCGTGGGCTGAGGCATGACCGTGCTCTTTAACCTCTGCCACAACACGACACTGGTGGATATGACAATTAAGGAAATGGTGGTCACTCCCAAAAGAAATTCAAAATGCAACGAATGATAACTATTGCCTGTGGCCAGAAATCTAGCAAATAAAGAGAAAGAAAAAGAAAGGAAGAACACATGTTAGTGGGGGGCTGGTGAAGCAGACAGCGGCATGGACTAAGTTATAGCAGCTTCATACATACCTCAAGGTCACAAGCAGACGTTCCTCGGGCGAAATGCAGCGTCTCATGTTCGTATTCTGGAAGGTGAGACCAGAGCGAGTTTGCTCAAGCAGAAGGTCAAATGTGGCCACAGACATGCGGCAGAAGGATCGAAATTTGTCGGGATGCCGGCGTAAGTCCTCAAACAGGGTATGGAAATGCCCTTTTATTGTACGTTGGGCCACAAGTGGATGAACCCAAATGCGACTTCTTCCAGGCGTGTGGTGCTGCAGCATGTGTCGGCGCTGGCCAAACCGACGTGAGATCATCCAGAGAAGAAGCACACGCGCCAGTGCTGGCGAAGCCATAATAGTTGGGTGTCAAAGCGATTCCAATTTGAAGGGAAAAACAAACACTGTGGTTTCTGCAGAGGCGGAAATAAGCTTGCAAACAGATTTCTACCAGCAAGCAGGGGTTGGGCCAGCTGGCCTATTTGTAGGCGGGCGTCCCACTAATCCCCTCTGCGTTTTTTACGTGCGATGCAAACGCTAGTCGTGCGCGCGTTTAAAACGCAACAAGGCTGCGTATACGCAGTGCATACGCAATACAAACGCGCGCAAAACGCGGCGTTTTTTGCGCGCGCAAAACGCACACGCTCGTGTAAATGAGGCCTAACTCCGGGGCTGATTTCTCCATATAAAAATGTGACAGAAAAAAAGACAATTGAAATGTTTGCTAATACGGGTTTGAAAACTGCTCAGGAAAAGACAAAGCTTACTACATTACATTAAGGCTGGGTTCACACGAGCACATTAACGTCCGTAATGGACGTACGTATTTCGGGCTCCTAGCATCATAGTTATGTACGATGCTAGGAGTCCCTGCCTCTCTGCAGGACAACTGTCCCGTACTGTAATCATGTTTTCAGTACGGGAGAGTAGTTCCACGGAGAGGCAGGGACTCCTAGCGTCGTACATAACTACGATGCTAGGAGCCCAGCTCCCTGCACTGAGTTCGGTCCGGGACTTCCGGCCGAAATTCGTCCGTCCATTACGGACGTTAATGTGCTCGTGTGAATCCAGCCTAAAGGTCATTCTCATTATCTTTTCACACAAGTTCCTGATCATTAAAACAGGTAACTACAATTTACTGTAGCAAGTGATCTCCGGAAGCTGGTATCATCATTCTTGTGAGTGGTGGCTTTTAAAAAGTACAAAACATGAACTTGATTGTATAATTTATTAACATTGAGTATATTGCCCTTTATCTAAAGGGGACCCCCCACACTTGAAAACAATATATACTTCCTTGGCTGGATCATAGGTGCTCCAGAGTCGCCACCATTTTGTAGACCGAGTGGGCCACCACCCACCCTCCCCCTTCAAAAAGGTAACATCTCTCTCCTTCTTTCCCTCTAATATCTATCTTCCTATATATCTTTCTATTAAATTCAATGGCTATTTAGATAGGTTTTTATGATTGAAGGAGAGAAGGCCTCTTAGCTTAGCTCACGCAGCATTTTTTACGCTGATTTTGTCCCAGAAACCACGTCGGAATCAGCGTCAAACAACGCCCCAAATCTCCCTCCATTGATTTGAATGGGCGGTAGAGGCGTTTTCTTTCCCGGTCATTTGTATGTCTGCTCGCGGAAAAAAAGCATCATGCCCTATCTTAGAGCAGTTTTCACTTATAGGAGGTTTAAAAAAAACAAAGCTGTTTGTTAGGAGCATTTTTTGAGCAAACACTGCTGGCAGTTTTTCAATTTGCTAAATAAAAAAAAACGCCTAAAAGAAAGACTGTGTACAAACAAACGCTTGCATTTCAAAATGTGCCTAAAAAATCCAGAAGGGATTTTCAAGGCAGTTTTTTTTCTGCTTGACAAAAAAATGCAGTGTGAACATACTTTTAGTTTTGCCACTTTTTCGAGACACTCCTGTTGAGGAAAGTACAAAAGGTGTCTAAAACAAATAATACATTTGGTACATGCCATGTCCTCCACTTTTTTGGCTCAATTTTCAACAAAAATTCTGGTGAATTTTGCTTAGTAAATCTCCCCAATGGTGTTTTATTCACCTAAACACATTATCTTTTTGTCACATTTACCTTTTCCAATCATAAACGTTTCTACTAAACTCACCATATGTGTATATTCAGTGTGTATATATAAACAGATCTAACATAACATTAAAACCACCTGCCTAATATTGTGTAAGTCCTCCTCGTGCCACCAAACATGACCTGTTGAGGAAATTACTCCACAAGATCTCTAAAGGTGTCCTGTGGTATCTGGCGCCAAGACGTTATCAGCAGATCCTTTCAGTTCTGTAATTTGCGAGATGTGGCCTGTCATTTGCGAGGTTGGACTTGTTTTTCCAGCACATGCTACATCGCTTGATCAAATGGAAATATGTGGAATTTGGAGGCAAAGTCAAGACCTTGAACTCTCTATGTTCCTCAAACCATTCCTGGTTCACAACTTTTTCAGTGTGACAGGGAACATTATCCTGCTGAAAGAGGACACTGTCAATGTCAAAGTACCATCTACATCAATACCAAGACCCAAGGTTTCCCAGCAGAACATTGCCCAGAGCATAACATTGCCTCCAGTGGCTTGCCTTCTTCCCATAGTGCATCCCGGTAAGCGATGCACATGCACTCCGCCATCCACATGATGTAAAAAAAAACGTGATTCATCAGGCTAGGCCATCTTTTTCCATTTCTCCATGGTCCAGTTCTGATGCTCACGTGCCCATTGTAGAGGTTTTTGGTGGTGGACAGTGGTCAGCATGAGCACTCTGACCAGTATGCGGCTACTCAGCCCCAAACACAGCAAGTTGTGATGCCCTGGGTGTTCTGACACCATTCTATCATACCAGGCATTAACATTTTCAACAATTTGTGCTACAGTAGCTCTTTTGTGGGATTAGCCTTTGCTCTCCACATGCATCAATGAGCCTTGGACGCCCATGACCCTGTTGCCAGTACAGCGGTTGTCCTTCCTTGGAACACTTTTAATATGTACTAACCACTGCATACTCTGAGCAACCCATAAGACCTTCCGTTTTGGAGATGCTCTGACCAGTCATCTAACCATTACAATTTGGTCCCTGTCAAAGTCACTCAGAGCCCTACACTTGCCAATTTTTCTGCTCCCAACACATCAACTTTAAGAACTGGCTGTTTACTTGCAACCTAATATATCCCACCACTTGTCAGGTGCCATTGTAACGAGATAATCAATACTATTCACCTCAACTGTCAGTGGTTTTAATGTTATGGCTGATTGGTGTATATTATTTTAGAAAAGAGTCAATGTGACCCTGATAGACCCAAATTCATTTTGGAGCTTACTGAGAATAAAAGAAAAGTATCGGAAAGGAAAGGTCAATATAGCAACATGGAGGTTCTGGGAAGCCAACAATGACAAATATCGTCTAGTAGTTGTGTGGAAATATCTAAGCAAGTGATATTCATGGACCTGGAAAGGGTTATTGACCTATTAGAAGGGATTGTGAACTTGCTGTAAAATCTAGAGGTCAGCACTTGTACATTTTATTATGTGTGATCCTACCCATTAAAAAAAAAGTACTACAACTTTGTCATCTCTGTAATCTATATAGATTTCTATACATATATAAACATTTTAGTCATCAGTTAAGAGCAGTAATTTTTTTTATATGTATTTTGAAGACAAAAATTTTTGGGGTTATTTTATTGTAAAATTCTACATGTTAAATAAAAGATTTAATAGAATCATGTTTATATTTCTGTGGATGCTATGATAAGCAAGAATACTATTACAATTCTGAATATACCTGGCTGTTTTCTTGTATTTTTTAAAAATGGCAGTGGCATGTGTAACAAAGAGGCAGGACACATGGTGGAAGATGGTCCAGCACTGAACTGTTTTCCCTATTTTCTATGACACGGTCATATTGGCTACATGCAGCTGCCACCAAGTAGATCTCACTGCTTACCGATTTATACAGATTGCACTAAATTAACCATTAATTAAATATATATGCAGTTAGCTTCCCCTAGTGGTGGCTGCTTGCAGTCAGAATTATATCATGTATCATATATATCATGTCAGAAAATAGATCTCTCCATACAAATATATTATAAAAGTTCAGCACAGAGTCTAGGACACAAAAACAGAATGGTAGACATAAAAAGGGTTGTCGGGAAGTTGAATTTTTTTGTTGTTATGAGCAGGAAAGGGGATAAAAAAAACAATCAAACAATATTCATCTCTTTAATGCCCTGCCACTCCAGAGGCACTGCTTCTGCGGTCCCCACCGATCTTTGTTGAGTTGTCCTGCAGTGGTGACGTACCGATCATGCACGTGATCTCTGCAACCAATCACTGGCCTCAAGGGTCTCATGCTGTACATGCTAGCATCACCGCTTAGGTCAGTGATTGGCTGCAGTAATCTTGTGCATGAACAGCCTGTTATTGCTGCAGGAAAGTCAAACGGGATCAAACAGGTGAGTATTGTTTTGTTTTTGTTATCCACTTTCCTGCTCTTAGCAATACTTTTTTAAATCTCGGACAACACCTATAAGTTTTTTTAAAGGCATAGAACATTTGGTAGAGTTTACAGTGAGGAGGAGCTCATTCATAGTTTTCTTATGGAACTTAATGACTGCTATGTACACCCATGCTCAGTGACATTTTCCATCTATGTGCGTGACAAGTGTCAATAAATCATAGGTCCATTTGAAAAAGGCTCTCTCAACATTTTTTGGTGACTACACCATCTCCACATATTATAAGCATCTCAGCGATTAGTTTAAAGCTGAGCTAGCCCACATACGTATATGTGTAATGCCAGGGGCGTAGCTAGGGGGGCAGGCGGGGCATGTGCCCCCTGCGCAACTTAGAGGGGGAGCCAACGCCACCCCCTCCTGCACTGTAATTGTACTTGTGTCTATAGGACACAGGTACAATTAGAAGCATTGAATGGCCGGGTACGTTCCGTGCCCGGCCATTCAGCGCCTTTCTGCGAGTGAAGCGGTGTGATACTCTGCGCCGCTTGTGTCGTTGAAAGGTGCTGATTGACAGGGAAGCGTTCAACCCCAGGAGACCTGCGCAGAAGAGAGCAGGTCTCCATTGCTGCCGGACGGCGTGGGAACGGGATTAAGGTGAGATTGAATAGTTTGTTATTTTATCGTAATACAAAAGTGTGTGCCATTCTCTATGGGGGGGGGGGGTTATCTACCGGGGGGGCTTTATTTATGGAAGGCTTTATCTACGGGGCGGCTTTATCTATGGGGGCTTTATCTACGCGGGGCTCTATCTACAGGGGGGCTACATACTGGGGTGGGCTATATGTGGAGCACTATATACAATGGTGGGCTATGTCTACAGGGGGCTATATACAGGGGTGGGCTATCTGTGAAGCTCTATATACAGTGGTGGGCTATATCTACAGGGGGGCTATATACAGGGGTGGGCTATCTGTTGAGCACTATATACAGGGGTGGGCTATATCTACAGGGGGGCTATATACAGGGTTGGGCTATATGTGGAGCACTATATACAGGGGGGGCTATATGGGGGCACTATCTACAGGGGGCTCTATGGCAGGCACTATCCACAGGTGGCACAGTGTGTGTGTGTGTGTGGGACACGGTGTATGGTGCTATTATAATTAGAGGTGCAGTGTATGGCGCTATTATATTTAGGGGCGTAGTGTGTGGTATAATGTGAGCTTTATCTTTGTTTATAGGTGTAGAAATGTTGGAAAAGTGAGAAGCTGAAGACATCTGAGTGGCAAACTGCAGAAATGGTCTGTGACCGGGAGAAGTCATCATAGAGGTCTGGACAAGATGGAGAAAAAGAACTAGAATCTGAGATGTCACCGGTGAGTCACTTAATGTAAATGTTTATTCTGCCTCTAATCAGCACTGTAGTCACTGTATGGTCGGCAGAAAGATGATGGGTGGTATGATTATGATATGATTTTTTTTGTGAAACAGCATCTTCCAGCATATCCTTACCATTGTTCGGGCCATGCTGGGAGCTGGAAACAATTTAGTGCAAACCTATACGTCAGGGGTTGCACTAAATTGAGCTGTATTTGTGCTGGTGCTGTGTATATATATACTGAGCTTGGTTCTGGGACTGTATTTATGTACCAAGCACTATTCTGGTGTTTTGTTTAGAACTTTATTGCTTGTAAAATGTACAAATGTTTTTACGCTCGAGTTACATAAAAAGAAATGTGGAAAAGAAATGACACGTCGATTGGTGGAGAAAACAAATATGGCGAGGGGGAAGGAGATGTCGGGAAAGAGGTTGGGGGGAGGCACCAAACTGAATCTTTGCCCCGGGTGCTGGTGAACCTAGCTACGCCTCTGGTAATGCACATGAAGTGTAAGAAAGTGACACCAGAGTTTTCTTATTTTATTTACAGTAGGACTTGTACTGTCACTAAACTATGATACTTTTATGTTATCTTGATGGAGATGTTCTATAATAACAACAAGGTGTTCAGGAATGTATACAATTTGTTTCTATGCAGCTTTACTGATGTTTTGCATTAGTAGTAAATTATGTAATGGCCTTCTTCATTTATTATGTTGATGTCTTAGACCCTTTTCACATCACGTTTATGATTTACGTTAATCGCGTACGTCGGGAAAGCTCCTGTCGTACACCATCCACCTGTCCATAGGGCTCCATTAGACCGACAGAGGCCGAAAGAATGTCCTTTTAGCCCCTGTCAGGCTGATATACGTCGGTATGCCTTTTTTTATTTTGAAGGATGGAATAATGCAGTAGACTACGCTAATCCATTCAGAGGAATTCCGCAAAAAACATATATCATGCGGTATACGTGTTCTTAACAAAGAAGCCTATGGGCAATGAATGGCACTGTTAGGCATTCATTACAGGTGTGTGTATATATATATATGTATGTATATGCAGCACTCACTTCAGGAAGGAAATGTATATGTATCTGGGTGCCCAGCAAGTAGTCCCGATCCTTGGACTAAGTATAGATATTAGTAAAGAAAGTCTTGCAGCACTCCAAATAGAAGAAAATCATAAAGTTTATTCAGTCCACATGAAGCAAAGGTGCAACGTTTCTGTCCTACAATAGGACCTTTCTCAAGCTTGAGAAAGGTCCTATTGTAGGACAGAAACGTTGCACCTTTGCTTCATGTGGACTGAATAAACGTTATGATTTTCTTCTATTTGGAGTGCTGCAAGACTTTCTTTACTAATATATATATATTACGTTTAACATATTCGCCGGGACAGTTATGTCGCTTGAGATTCCTGCACAGTCGCTCTGCCTGTGGACTACGGAACCTGGGCAAGCTACTGTCAATATATGTACAGTGACGTCAGGAGCATCCCCAGGGCCGGAGTCCACGGGCAGAGCATCAGAATATCAGGAGTTTCCCCAGAGCCGAAGTACACAGCCAGATAGATTTTTGATACTTCCTCAGCCCAGGGACTCTGGCCCTGGGAAATCTCCTGACGATATATGGACAGTGACTTCAGGAGCTTCTCTAGTGCCAGATTTTCCAGGCAGCGTATCCCACCGTATGTTATACAGTGGGATATGTTGCAGCCTTCCGTCAGAGGTATCTTCGGGAGTCCTCCCAACTTATAACTCCGACAAAAGGCCAAAATGCAATGTGAGGAAGGCCTTAGGTACATTAGAGTGGAAAAACTGTTGTTTTTTTTTTTTTTAACATTTCCTGTTATGGTGTACATTGGCAAGAATAAAGCGTTAGCTAGGAATGCATCTATTAATATTTTTTGGCTGTCTGACACTTTTCCACTGAAGTCAACCATCATTATTTTTACTACTAGCCGTAACAAAACATTCACACAAAGACTTCTCAGTAAAATGAAACATAATGCTCATGGAATTGATGCTAGTACATACATCATACACAACTAAACTATTAACAAGGATGTTCATATTACAGTAGTGTAAGCACCTTCTTGTTTTGATTCTTCATCTCATTGTTGAGTGTTAACTAGTCATTTTACACAGAATAATTTGCTGCTTCCCATTTTGTTTAGGTGCCACAATATCATACTAGACTACACAATTGATCCCACTGCATTTAATCATAGTATTACTGTATGAAAACAGTGGTCTCAAAATGTCTTCTGCCTATTGATACATTTGTCATTACCTGAAATTAGTTATGAAAATAGGGACGAAGAAGCTGCACCAATAACAAGAACCCGGCTTCTGGAATAATGGATGGTCATAAGGGAACCAAAATCATTCCAGGGTAAGATACTGTGTGGCCAAGGTTAGGATCATATGCAGAATCAGTTCAGGGGTCAAGCTTGTACGGTCAAGAAGCCAAGGGTCAGGCCGTATAAGGTCAACACCTACCCGAGAAAGATGCATTTGAATCTGTTATCAAAAGTATTTATCGAGATTATATTTTCATTTAAAAGCATACGTATGAAGGACTGATCAATAGACTCTTATTCATGGCAGTGGTGTTTAGTTATATCTTCTCTGTTTATTACATCTCAGGGTATGTTCATATGCTTACTAAAAAAGGCTGAAAATACGGAGCTGTTTTCAAGGGAAAACAGCTCCTGATTTTCCGACTTTTTTTTTAGCAACTCGTGTTTTTTGCGGCGTTTTTTACGGCTGTTTTTGGAGCTGTTTTTCTATAGCATCAATGAAAAACGGCTCCAAAAACGGCTCAAGAAGTGACATGCACTTCTTTTTCGCGGGCGTTTTTTTAAAAATGGCCGCGTAAAAAAATGCCCCGTCGGAACAGAACACAGTTTTTCCCATTGAAATCAATGGGCAGATGTTTGGAAGCGTTCTGCTTTCGATATTTTTAGTCCGAAAATAAGCCGTGTGAACACACCCTAAAGTTTATATTGGTAATTTTCCTTTCAATATATCAGCCATTTTTAGTTTATGGTAGAAGTTACTTTGCATAGCTTTGAACAGCTTAGTGTTATAATAATTATAATGCATTGAATTTCCTGGATAATTTTTGGTTTTTATACTGTATGTTATAATATAAGCAGTGGCGTAACTACCGCCGTAGCAGCAGTAGCGGCTGCTACGGGGCCCGCGGCATGAGGGGGCCCGTGTCGCCCGCCGGCACGGGCCCCCACCATGGCCGGAGGCTCCGCTAGCAGCCGCTATGGCTGCTACAGCGGGACGCCACTGAACACTACGGCAGAGCAGGGAGGTATCTCCCCGCTCTGCCATTAACTGGTTCCCGACCGCTGGCTGTATTTTTACGGCCAGCGGTCAGGGTCCTTAAAACCCGAGCCATAGACTTTCTACGGCTCTGGTTTTAACTTGCTGCCCGCGCGATCGGGCAGCTGAATGTCGGGTCTCCGGCTGTCAGTGACTGCCGGGGACCCTGAGGAGAGAATAGAAGCAGCTTTCGCTGCTTCTGTCTTCTCTGATCACTTGTATGCGCGCTGTGTACAGGAATAGAGACAGCAGCAGCGTCGCTGTCTCTATTCCTCCCGGTGATCATGTGACTGGTCACATGATCGCCGGGTGCCGTTAGTGGCAGGCTGCTGCTGGGTCTTACTAGACCCAGCACAGCCCTATTAGTGACAATCGTCACTATGAGAGGGCTGATTTCCCCTGTTGCTGGGGCTGCTGTGCAGCTCCAGTTACAGTGGAAAGACATGGTGTAAAAGAAAGAAAAAAAATATATAAAGTTCCCCAAAGGTCTTCTTTGACCATTGGGGGACAGACCATAGTAATAAAAAAATAATAAATTAAAGTGCAAAAAAAATGTAAATAATAAATACACATAAAATACCCACCCCCAAAAAAACCGTTCCCCCCCGCCAATCATTGTTGTAACGCTAGCGCTGACCCAATTACCCTAATATAGACATGTAATATATAAAAATTTACGGTAGACAATGACGATCACAAATAAAAGGTCTATTTTAGGGTAAAACTATGTTATTACCAATAAAAAATAGCTGAAATGTAAAAAAGCTTATTTTTTTACTATTATTTTCAAACTTTATGAATAAAAATTCTAAAATAGCAAAAAAGGTGTGTATAAAAACGATACAAAATGAAACCTGCATTGTCTAAAATCACGTCGTTAGCCCAACAAATAAAAAAGTTATAGCCATTTAACTAACATGTGCTAAAAATGGCTAAACGGTGTCTGGTCCTGAAGGCGCAAAATAGAGCAAAAGACATGTATCCCCTCTCCACAGGATATCCACAGGACAGGAGATACATGTGTGATCGCTGGCATTGATAGGGAGAACGGGGGACTGAAAGTCCCCTGAAGTTCTCCATCACAAACCTCGGACTTCCGGGGTCTGTGTCGGCAGCTCCGTAGAAATGAATGGAGCGCCGGTCGTGCTTGTGCGCATGCGTGACCAGCGCTCCTTTCATTTTTATTGAGCTGCGCAGACGCCGGAAGTCAGAGGTTTGTCATGGAGAAGTTCAGGGGACTTTCAGTCCCCCGTTCTCCCTATCGCTGCCAGCGATCACACATGTATCCCTTATCCTGTGGAGATCCTGTGGAGAGGGGATACATGTATTTTGTAGGACACACTGTAGGTCGCATTTTTTTGGGAGGGGGGACGCTGTATGTCGTTCCCTACAGGGGGGGAGCTGTATGGCGTTCCCTACAGGGGGGGCTGTATGGCGTTCTCTACAGGGGGGGGGGCTGTATGGCGTTCTCTGCAGGGGGGCTGTATGGCGTTATCTACAGGGGGGCTGTATGGCATTATCAACAGGGGGCTGTATGGCGTACTCTACAGGGGGATGTATGGCGCTATCTACAGAGGGGGGGCTGTATGGATGGCGTTATCTACAGGGGGGGGCTGTAAAAAAGGCACTATCTACAAGGGGGGGGGGGGGTTGTGTGACACCCAGGGGAGGGGGGGCCCCAGTCAAAAGTTTGCTATGGGGCCCAGTCTTTCCTAGTTACGCCCCTGAATATAAGGTTTTTGTCTGACACCCATGTTTTCTTCCGACATCTAAAACATATTAGTAGATCACGTAGATTCCTAGAAACTAGTCAAAGAGTATATGTGATTACATGAGTGAAATATGATAAACTTCAGAGGGCTGAGTACCATGGTAGCAGGTATTAAGGGTGTTAAAGGGGTTTTCCAGCTTCTGACAACTGATGACCTATACACCGGATAGGAAATCAGTACATCCTCTGTGAGGGTCCGACACCCGGGCCCTACACAGATCAGCTGGTCTGGTGCCTCTGTGCACCGGACGTACATGCCGGAAACAGTTAACTACGGCCACGGAATAGCGGCCGAGCAGCAGTACTGCAGCTCTGCTCCTATTATGGTAAATAGGAGCAGACCTGCAATTCTGCAGCACGGACGCTATGCTATGTACGGAGCCAACTGCTTCTGGGCTCCGTACATAGCATTATGTGCCACAACATCCGGTGCCCCCAGGCCACCGGAGCAGCTTATCGGTGCGGGGTCCGGTTGTCGGACCCGCACCGATGACATACGGATGACCTATACGTGGATAGGTCATCAGTTGTCAGAAGGTGGACACCCCCTTTAAGGATACAGCATGCTTTCGTGTCTTAATCACAGGTATAGATGAAACCCAGCTATCTATAATTACATTTGTGGAGTCTACAGATATACCTTTTAGGATGGCTCCTTGCTAACTGTTTCTGTAGTCCGCTGACAGATTTATAAGGAAAACAGATACATTGATTATCCTACAGAAAACTTCAACTTGTAAGGCCTCATGCATATGAGTGTATTTGAATTTAGTTTTACTGCATATCAATGGGCCAACTGCATATCGCCATATCAAATAAAATACATCTGTGTATGCCACTTTATTATGCCGAGCATACAAAAAAAATCGCAGCATGCTTTATTAGATGCTGAATATGGGAGCGAGTTTTCCCATAGAAAGACGTATTTCAGTACTTCCAGGGGGAAACTTGTTCCATGAAACAGAACCTCACACAGAAGTAAGCGAACTTACAGTTCGGTATTATGCACCGTATTACAGACCGAAATGCACACACTTGTGTGCATGAGGCCAAAAGATTATATTATTGAATTAAAAGGGGTTAGGTGGGGACCTAAAGATATTAGCAATATACTCACTGCAGTATGTGAATACTCACTTGTGAATTTACATTCCGGTCCCCCGTTGCGCTGATTATGAGATTTGAATAGATATTTATAGTGCTGGTGGGGGACCGTAAGTGTAGTTGCTTAGTGTTCTTTTATGACGACACGACTCGTCATCATGTGACCGGCCCCCGCTGTATTCTATGTACAAGCAGTAGCAGTAGTACAGCAATTATATAGCATACAGCGGAGCCGGTCACATGACGAGGAGTATCTTCGTAACCATTAGACGACAATGCAGAGAGACATGTTCATGTGAATACAACTCTCTGTGTCTTCTTCTTATGGCTGCATGGCTGAGTGTAACAGTACAATGCGGGTCACCCATAACCCTTGTTCTCCCAATAGGTAGAGTTTCCAGAGTTGGTGCATAGATGTAATTTGTCGGTATACACATTTTCTCTACGATCATGTGCTGCTCAGAATGTGAACTACAGTTTATGTGAACTATTTACATGTCATCAGAATCTTTATTCTGCAACCTACGCAACTACTTGTCATCTACAAGAAAAAATTCTGTATGTTATGATATCTCACACCCAGCCCTATGAGGTGACACCTAGTCCTGAGGATGTAATGGTGCACAGAGAAAGCATATGCTTCATATATTTCACTCCAGAGATAAGTGTTTGTATGTGCTCTTCTCTGGGAAATCTACAAGAACACTGCTTTTAAATAATAAGCCCTTGGAGGTTTAACTAACATATTCTAACTTGCATTTATTGCTGAAGGCTCAAAGCCTGATTTGCAGATCTGTCATAGTCCGGGTGGGGATAAGGATGTATTAGATTTGTGCAGGCAGAGTTCTCACTTGTTTTTTTGCATAGTTTCCTTTCATGTTGTAATGTTTGAGTGGGTTTACCGTACTTTAGTTTTACAAAAAATCTAAAACATAAAAACAAAATAAAAATATGTAAAAATTACAGGTATGCCATCTAGGTGATTATTTTTTAACACAACAGATCAGCTTATATAACTATAATATTGTATAATTACATAACATTGATACCTCTTTTTAATTGTCAATAGCTTGAAGAAGCCTGCTGAAATGATTAAGAAGTGAATGTGGTAGAATACCCCATCATACAGTGCTGCACTAAACAACAATTTTTGTTAATGAAATTTACATGGAATGATGACCTTGACTGGAGGCATGGCAAATCAAAATGCTTCTAGCCAACGGTGTAGATCTTGGGGCATAGAGCACTGTGTTAGGCTAGATTCACACAAGGATGTTCGGTCCGTAAAGGACGGAACGTATTTCGGCCGCAAGTCCCGGACCGAACACACTGCAGGGAGCCGGGCTGAAATGTGGTAGGTGGCCTAATGTTACACTAGGGGTCATCAACCTGTGGCCCACCAGCTGTTGTGAAACTACAACTCCCAGCATGCCCTGACAGCCAAAGGCTCGGAATTGTAGTCTCACAACAGCTGGTATGCCCAAGGTTGCTGACCAACTAGACTAATAAGTATAACTGCAACCATAGGAGCCACAGCAGCTGATATGGTTGACTTAGGCCTCAGTCACACAAGTGTGTCTGATTTGTGTGCGCAACAAACGGGCCGTGCTTCACGGATATGACGCTGTATGGCGTCAGTGTGGTTTCCGTGTGCCATCTGTTTTTCTCGTCCGTGTTTCTCATTTCCTGGTTTTTCTTTTTTTTTTCCTGTGCATTTCTTTAGCAACTGATGTAGGGTTGCACAATGCATCGAAATATCGATACTATTTAGATGCCGTGCACTCTTCAATTCGGCCGCACAGCTTAGTATTCTAACACATGAATGTAGTCAGAGCGGGGCTGCGGCTGTGTAATACATCCATTGCCCCGCTCCTGACAAGTGTGCGCCCCTGGTCAGCATGAGGCGATGCTGCAGACACTGCACTAATGAGCGAAGGCACAGAAACACAGAACATGGTGGGCACATTGCAAAACAGTCTTCTGTGCCGACAACACTTGATGTCAGGAGCGGGGGGAAATGGCTGTATTACAAAGCCGCAGCCCTGCTGTAACGGCGGAGATCAGAGAAACCTCTGATCTCTGCCGCTATTCCCTTGAATGCTGTGATCAAAGCTGACCACAGCATTCAAAGGGATGCCCCTTGGATCACGTCACAGGGAATCACTGTGACGTGATTGAGGGACATACCATATATGGGCATATTTCCTGTTGTTAGGGCATACTTAGGTCTGTCCTAACAACTGCCTGTTAGGTATGTAGGTATGTCCTAACAACTGCCACAGGCTAATGTACTGGCA
Organism: Rhinoderma darwinii; assembly: GCF_050947455.1. Classification (NCBI taxonomy): domain Eukaryota; kingdom Metazoa; phylum Chordata; class Amphibia; order Anura; family Rhinodermatidae; genus Rhinoderma; species Rhinoderma darwinii. Next base: position 115,557,334 of record NC_134690.1, read on the forward strand.
TATAGATATATGTCAGTACATTAAAGTTTAAAAATAAAGTTTACAAATTCAAAAGTAAAAAATAAATAAAGTAATGTTAAATGAAAAAAATTTGAAAAAATCCACACACAATTTTTACAATAAACAGTAACTCACGAGGAGTTATGAATTTAGTACCTCCATGTGCCTCACATTAATAGTAATTATCCCCATCATGTACCTCACACGTTAGCCCAATGTTGTCCCTTATGACTGTGAGAAACATGATGGGGTTAATTACTATTAATGTGAGGTACATGGAGGTTTATAATTCATATTACCACATGCCTCACATTAATAGTAATTAACCCCATCATGTACCTTACACGTTAACCCAATGTTGTCCATTATGACCGAGGAACATGATGGGGTTAATTACTATTAGGGCTGATTCAGACGAACGTGCCGTTTTTGCGCACGCAAAACCGCGGCGTTCTGCGTGCACAAAAGGCACTTGACAGCTCCGTGTGCCCTATTCATATGGATTCGCGGCTGCGTGCTTTTCGCGCAGCCGCCATCTTTATGACACTCCCTTTGGATGTTTGTAAACAGAAAAGCACCACGTGCTTTTCTGTTTACATTCATTCTTTTACAGTTATTGCGCGAAAAACGCTTGTCCCACACATGATTTTCACGCACCCATTGACTTCAATGGGTGCGTGATGCGCGAAAAACGCAGACACATAGAACATGTCGCGAGTTTTACGCAGCGGACTAACGATGCGCAAAACTCACGGACTGTCTGCACTGCCTCATAGACTTCTCTAGGTCCGCGCGAGCCGCGTGAAAACCACGCGGCCGGCACGGACGCAAAACACGTTCGTCTGAATACGCCCTTAATGTGAGGCACGCCCCACATCAGAAAATGGAAGAACTTTTTTTTATTTATTATTGTTGGCAAAGTATCGGTCTGGTATCCAGAATCGCAATACTACACAAAGTATCAGTATCGCAGTCCAAATTCTGGTATCGTGACAACCCTAAACTAATGTGTGAAACACAGACAGCACATGGATGTCATCGACTTCTATAAGCGACGAGGTCTGCAAAAACGGACCAGAATAGGACATGTAGTGAGTTTCACGCACTAGACACATCAGCGTCGGACTAGGATCCCTTGGGTCCACCAGATGGAATGATTGTGAGGGCCCACCTACCATCACTACAGGATATGTGCACATTCATATGATGTTATCATTGTGCACACAGGACATATCGTCAATAAGGTCTAATAGGTTATTTGTGAATCACTCATAAGAAATAGACTCTAGTTGCAAGAGCTTGGCTACCAAGTCAGCTCCAAATGTGGTTGTCTTCTGCTAGGCCTTTTGCGACCCATTTTTGGGTCAGTCTGGGCCCATCGTAGGTTCCTCTGGTACTCTGGTGGGCCACTCCGAATCTGGGACACATGCTCTATGAAAAAACACAGACATGTGAATAGCCCCATTGAAATGCATTGTTCTGTTATTTAAACTAACAACACACGAATGTGAACTATGCCCCTGTCAATGAGGCCTTATGCTGAAGATGCCCACTCAGGTGTAGAAGTGCGAATCATTTTGTATGTAAAAAAAACTTGGTGGGGAAATTTCTGTGGTTTCTCCTTTGTACATAAACTCTGCTATATGACACTCAGTGGCGTAACTACCACAGTAGCAGCAGTAGCAGCTGCTACGGGGCCCGGGGCATGGGGGGGCCCGTGTCGCCTTGACAGTCAGGCACATTACATTATGTGCCAGGCATGGAGGCACGGGCCCCCTAATGCCTACTAGTAGCATCCCGTCCCTAACGTTACACTAGGCATCCGGGGGGGGGGGGGGTCCGGTGATATTCACTGTGCACTCCACTGATAGTCCGACTCCTCCTCCACACACAGTGGAATAGGACGGCGATACGTGGTAGGAGGAGCGCTAAGGCAGGGGAGAGGACAGGGGGCGGAGCTAAACGAATGGCGCGAGACATCGGGCGGAGGACAGTACAGTCAGGAGCCAGGACTGCCGGAGTACTTGCATCCCATATGATGGGCGGAGGACTCAGGACTGCCGGAGAACTAGCATCCCATAGGACGGGCGGAGGACAATCAGAGGACGGCCGGAGGACGTGCAGACTGCAGAGGACAGGTACATAAAATAAAAAAGTTCATGGGAGAAGGGAAAAGTTTTTAGGTAGAAAAATCTGCCTCATAATTCCTTCCGGAATTTTGAGGCATATTTTGAACACTTCCCACGTTTTTCGTTGCGTTTTTTTGTGACGTTTTTCGGCCATCGGGCCGTGGACAGAAAAACGCAGCAAAAAATGCATGGGAGGCGTCGGCGTCTTTTTCCCGCGAGCAGTAAAACTGGCTCGCGGGAAAAAGAAGCGACATGCCCTATCTTCGGGCGTTAACACCTCTGACCTCCCATTGACTTCAATGGGAGGCAGAGAAAGCGTATTTCGCGGTGTTTTATGTCCGGCGGCGCTCAATGGCCGCGGGCAAAAATCGGCGTGCAGGCAGAGGAAAATCTGCCTCAAACTTCCAAACGGAATTTTGAGGCAGATATTCTTCCTGCAAAAAACTCAGTGTGAACATAGCCTAACGCTTCTTTTACCCGCAGGCGTTTTTTACTGCTCGCAGGAAAAATTTCATGGTTTTCAATGGGAGGCACTTTCCCCCTAACACCTATACTGAAGCCTTAAGGTCCTGTTCACACAGATTTTTTTGCAGACAGAAAAATCAGCCTAAAAATTCCTTCTGTAATTTTGAGTCAGATTTTCACATGCCTGCACGCCGTTTGCCGTATTTTTTGCTGCGTTTTTTGGAGGCGGACATTGAGCGCCGCAGGCAAATTTCTCTGCCTCTTATTGTCAATGGGAGGTCAGAGACGTAAACGCACGGAGATAGGGGCAAGTCGCTTGTTCCCGTGAGCGGTTTTAGCTCGCTCGCTGGAAAAGACACATCCGTTTCCGTCTGTTTTTTTACACGTTTTTCCGCGTCAAAAAGCATGCTGAAAAACTCAGTGAATTCCCCCTCAGGGTATGTGCACACACACTAATTACGGACGTAATACGGCCTTTTTTGCCCCGAATTACGTCCGAAAAAAGCGCCTCAATAGCGTTGACAAACATCTGCCCATTGAAAGCAATGGGCTGACGTTTGTCTGTTCACACGAGGCGTATATTTACGCGCCGCTGTCAAATGACGGCGCGTAAATAGACGCCCGCGTAGAAGAAGTGACCTGTCACTTCTTTGGCCGTAATTGGAGCCGTTATTCATTGACTCCAATGAATAGCAGCGCCAATTACGCCCGTAATGGACGCGGCGTTCAAGCGCCTGCACATGCCGTTACGGCTGAAATTACGGGGATGTTTCTTCCTGAAAACATCCCCGTAATTTCAGCCGTTACGGACGCTGTCGTGTGAACATACCCTAACACATATACTGATGCCTGCCTGGCCCTGCCCTCTGCCAAGTTATATAACTTCAAACTTCACACACATTACATTAAAGAAAGGGGTCCTCTGAGCATTTTATATTGATGGCCCATCCTTAGGATAGACCATCAATATCAGATCAGTGGGGGTCCGTGATTGATGGGACCATAGCGTTCGTCTGACTTTTCCCAGTTAACAAGCACAACACCGTACACACACACGGGGCGACTGTGCCTGGGATCGCATTCAAGTGAACGGGACTGAGCTGCAATCCCAGGCGCAGCTGCTACCGATGTGTACGGCGCTGTGCCTGGTAAACACTGAAGAGGCCAAGGCGACGAGTTCTACGGCCCCTCCAAAAAAGCTGATCGGCGGGTGTTCTGGGAGTTGGACCCCCGCCGATCTAATATTGATAACCTATCATAAAGATAGACCATCAATAAGAAATGTCCAGAGGACCCCTTTAACACCCTAATGACATGCCACGTAAATGTACGTAGCAGCCATCATGGGGAAGTATGGAACGAGCTGAGCGCCCCTATACTCAGCAGGTCTCAGCTGTATATTGCAGCCCAGTGTCGCAGTGTAGCTATAGAGGTCGCAGTAGTCACAATTGCGACCTGGCCCTGAAGGCAGTGGACCCGTAGAACTGATAAGTGTTCATTGTCGGGAAGGCGGGAGTTGTGGCGCCGTTGGTTACCGGGAGGGGGGGCCCCAGTCAAAAGTTTGCTATGGGGCCCAGTCTTCCCTAGTTACGCCCCTGATGACACTACTATCTATGCCCCAAATGCTACTCAAGTAAAAATAGTTATACTGCTGTTTGAATTACTGCAATTCTGTTTACAGTCAACTAGGTGGCAGGGGCCCAACCCTGACTTTGTTATTGGGCTCAGTGAATACTGGTTATGCCCCTGACTAAAATCATCTCTTTTTGATAAGTGCCTCTGTTAAGTTGATTTATGATCATGTATGACCATGCAGTTCCATATTTCTAGAAATGTTCCAATGTCTGGTTAGGTTAAGGACAGTGGTTACTGCAACCTCAGGCAGATATATTCAGCTGGACTTCTGGCCAATGATAACATTCCTGCAGTAACCACTTTTCTACATTCCTGCACGTTCAGCTTACTAAAAAAATTGGGACCATCTTCTTTCTGTGTTTTACATTTTGTCCTTATTTAGCTAATACTTATAAATAATACAAATAATATTTGTCTCTATTCATACTATGATTAATATAATTACCTGTCTTTTGTACGTTAGGTTATATTACAAAGAGGACCTCTCAGCTCTCCTGACATCTGTTTTAGTAAACAACAATTCTGCAGCACTTTTTCTTAGAACTCTGCATTGTGCCATTCCGCTGTTAATTTTCCTGGAAATTAATAAATTGAAAACTGGGTGTTACCGGGAGAGGAGTATTTGGATACATATAGGTGAACCCAATAGTAGTTTATATAACCTATTACTTTAGCAGCCCTACTACTTTGATCCTAGAATAGATCTTTATTTAGCTTATATTCTAAAGACCGTGGACATGCACCGTTTTGCTTAGAAACAGGATGCTTTCAGTAGTTCCCATGCGACTCCTTTAGACGTCCGCAGGGGAATCTAGTGTGGAGTCTGCACAGCCTTACTGGGGAAACGCTGTGCTGTACTCCATGCAGTGGTGGATTAAGTAGACCATAGGCCCTGGGCTGTTCCACAAACTTGGGCCTCTCCTTCCCCACCGCTTCTCTGCAGTGTCTATAGTGAACACTACCTTTCTGTGCGAGCAGTGACAAATGGGTGTTCCGATACCTCTTGTCAAAGGGCTGTGTCCCACATACTGACAGTCCCCAACCATCGCTGACAGTATCACACTGTGTAGGGACACATCCTCTTGACAATGGGAATGGTTACACGAATGTGTCTATTAGTCCTGGGTACGCAAATACTTTATGTGGAACACAAGGATTTTTGTCTACAACAGACATGTCAGGGGAGCGGACAGATCCTCTATAGATGCAGTGACTCACAAGTGACGTCTTCTATGATCACGCTATAGGGAAAAAGGAAACAAAGCGCACATAGTGCATGAGCCTGTATTTGGTGAGAACAAAAGGAAAAAAGTGGTCAATTGTGCTGACCTGATGTTGTTATGCTCGGAGCATAACATCCCAAGGTGCGTGTCCAAGTTATACTTAGGTAGAGACAGTTGCAGCCCAAATTCCGGTTCGAAGATTGGAGTCTATCTCTTTTCTTCTACATCTGACACAGAACGGTATGGCGACTTCTCCTGATGAGACATCTTTGCTCCTCGCTTCTGCAGCTATTTCCAGCCTCTATCGAAACACAAAAATTCAGACACCAAGGCCCAGAACCATACATTATAGGGGTTGTCTGGGCACGGACCATTTTTTCATACTGGTGACCTATCGATGTGCCCGAACAACCCCTTTTACTCAGACTAATAAATTAGAATACATACAGACCCCAGACCTTCTGAACTATGGCAGTCCCCAGACCAGACCCCCCTAAAGAAATACAAACCCCAGAACAAGCACCCTAAATAAATACAGACCCCAGAACACGCACCCTAAATAAATACAGACCCCTGAACAATCACCCTAAATACAGACCACAGACCTGGCCCCCTAAACTAATAATGACCCCAGACCTGACTCCCTAAACTAATACAGACCCCAGACCAGACCCCTAAACTAATATAGACCCCAGACCATTCCCCCTAAATACAGACCTCATAAACTAATAGACCCCAGACCAGACCCCTAAATACAGACCCCAGACCTGACCCCCTAAACTAATAATAACCCCAGGCCTGATGCCCTAAACTAATAGACCCCACACCAGTCCCCCTAAATACAGACCCCATAAACTAATAAAGACCCCAGGCCAGACCCCCTAAATATAGACCCCAGACCTCCTAAATATAGACCCCATACCAGACCCCTAAATACAGACCCCAGACCAAACCCCCTAAATATACAGACCCCAGACCAGACCCCTTAAATTACTACAGACCCCCTGAATACAGACCCCGTAAACTAATACAGACCCCAGACCAAACCCCCTAAATACAGACCCCAGACCCCCTATATACAGAACCCCTAAACACAGACCCCAGACCCCTCAAACAAATTCATGAACCTATACTTACCTCGCAGCTCACCTCACGGTCTTGGCTCTTGCTGCTGTTGTAGGACCTGCGGTCATGTGACCAGCAGGTCTCTAATCAGTAACAAGAACTGCAGACATAAGGTAATGTGACTTTTATGTCTGCAGGTCCTTTACAATATATAAACAATGCCGTTTTGTCACGGTTTTTGCCGCGATTCGCGGCTAAATCATGGCAAAAACGCCTTGTACTAGGGGCGGCCATGGGCCCCCCGGGAGCCTCGGGCCCCGGTCGGCCGCCCAAAACGCCCAATAATGATCCGCCTTTAACTCCATGATGGTATTATTGAGTTCATTATACAGTTTTCTATTGTTTTCTAATGGTAAAATGTGGAGTTTCGGAATGCTGTCCAATATGATTCACTAACTGATGAATTGAAGCACTTTTTACTGTATTTTTGATGCTGAAATCTTTAATTTCATTAATGAATTGTTGTCACTAAGATAGATGAATAAATTTCATGCACTAGGTTACTTTAATATAAACTGCACACTTGGATGACATTTTTGCATGTTATTATAACACCATTGTTTGTCATAACTGCTTAATTTAAAGTGTATGGTGTGGACTCTCTCTCTCTCTCTCTCTCTCTCTCTCTCCCCCTCTCTCTCTCTCTCTCGCTCTCTCTATATATATATATATATATATATATATATATATATATATATATATATATACACTACCGTTCAAAAGTTTAGGGTCACTTAGAAATTTCCCTATTTTTGCAAGAAAAGCACAGGTTTTTTCAATGAAGATAACATTAAATTAATCAGAAATACACTTTATACATTGTTAATGTGCTAAATGACTATTCTAGCTGCAAACGTCTGGTTTTTAATGCAATATCTACATAGGTGTATAGAGGCCCATTTCCAGCAACCATCACTCCAGTGTTCTAATGGTACATTGTGTTTGCTAACTATGTTAGAAGGCTAATGGATGATTAGAAAACACTTGAAAACCCTTGTGCAATTATGTTAGCACCGCTGTAAACAGTTTTGCTTTTTAGAGGAGCTATAAAACTGACCTTCCTTTGAGCTAGTTGATAATCTGGAGCATTACATTTGTGGGTTCGATTAAACTCTCAAAATGGCTAGAAAAAGAGAGCTTTCATGTAAAACTCGACAGTCTATTCTTGTTCTTAGAAATGAAGGCTATTCCATGCGAGAAATTGCCAAGAAACTGAAGATTTCCTACAACGGTGTGTACTACTCCCTTTAGAGGACAGCACAAAGAGGCTCTAACCAGAGTAGAAAGAGAAGTGGGAGGCCCCGCTGCACAACTGAGCAACAAGACAAGTACATTAGAGTCTCTAGTTTGAGAAATAGACGCCTCACAGGTCCTCAACTGGCAGCTTCATTAAATAGTACCCGCAAAACGCCAGTGTCAATGTCTACAGTGAAGAGGCGACTCCGGGATGCTGGCCTTCAGGGCAGAGTGGCAAAGAAAAAGCCATATCGGAGACTGGCTAATAAAAGGAAAAAGGATTAATATGGGCAAAAACACACAGATATTGGACGGAGGAAGATTGGAAAAAAGTGTTATGGACAGACGAATCGAAGTTTGAGGTGTTTGGATCACACAGAAGAACATTTGTGAGATGCAGAACAACTGAAAAGATGCTGGAAGAGTGCCTGACGCCATCTGTCAAGCATGGTGGAGGTAATGTGATGGTCTGGGGTTGCTTTGCTGCTGGTATAGTGGGAGATTTGTACAAGGTAAAAGGGATTTTGAATAAGGAAGGCTATCACTCCATTTTGCAACGCCATGCCATACCCTGTGGACAGCGCTTGATTGGAGCCAATTTCACCCTACAACAGGACAATGACCCAAAGCACACCTCCAAATTATGCAAGAACTATTTAGGGAAGAAGCAGGCAGCTGGTATTCTATCTGTAATGGAGTGGCCAGCGCAGTCACAAGATCTCAACCCCATAGAGCTGTTGTGGGAGCAGCTTGACCGTATGGTACGCAAGAAGTGCCCATCAAGCCAATCCAATTTGTGGGAGGGGCTTCTGGAAGCATGGGGTGACATTTCTCCTGATTACCTAAGCAAATTAACAGCTAGAATGCCAAAGGTCTGCAATGCTGTAATTGCTGCAAATGGAGCATTCTTTGACGAAAGCAAAGTTTGAAGGAGAAAATTATTATTTCAAATAAAAATCATTATTTCTAACCTTGTCAATGTCTTGACTATATTTTCTAGTCATTTTGCAACTCATTTGATAAATATAAGTGTGAGTTTTCATGGAAAACACAAAATTGTCTGGGTGACCCCAAACTTTTGAACGGTAGTGTGTATATATATATATATATATATATATATATATATATATATACACAGTGAAGGAAATAAGTATTTGACCCCTCGCTGACTTTGTAAGTTTGCCCACTGTCGAAAGACATGAACAGTCTAGAATTTTTAGGCTAGGTTAATTTTACCAGTGAGAGATAGATTATATAAAAATAAAAAAAACAGAAGATCACATAGTCAAAATTATATATATTTATTTGCATTGTGCACAGAGAAATAAGTATTTGATTCCCTACCAACCATTAAGAGTTCAGCCTCCTCCAGACCAGTTACACGCTCCAAATCAACTTGGTGCCTGCATTAAAGACAGCTGTCTTAAATAGTCACCTGTATAAAAGACTCCTGTCCACAGACTCAATTAATCAGTCTGACTCTAACCTCTACAACATGGGCAAGACCAAAGAGCTTTCTAAGGATGTCAGGGACAAGATCATAGACCTGCACAAGGCTGGAATGGCCTACAAAACCATAAGTAAGACGCTGGGTGAAAAGGAGACAACTGTTGGTGCAATAGTAAGAAAATGGAAGACATACAAAATGACTGTCAATCGACATCGATCTGGGGCTCCATGCAAAATCTCACCTCTTGGGGTATCCTTGATCCTGAGGAAGGTGAGAGCTCAGCCGAAAACTACACGGGGGGAACTTGTTAATGATCTCAAGGCAGCTGGGACCACAGTCACCAAGAAAACCATTGGTAACACATTACGCCGTAATGGATTAAAATCCTGCAGTGCCCGCAAGGTCCCCCTGCTCAAGAAGGCACATGTACAGGCCCGTCTGAAGTATGCAAATGAACATCTGGATGATTCTGAGAGTGATTGGGAGAAGGTGCTGTGGTCAGATTAGACTAAAATTGAGCTTTTTGGCATTAACTCAACTCGCCGTGTTTGGAGGAAGAGAAATGCTGCCTATGACCCAAAGAACACCGTCCCCACTGTCAAGCATGGAGGTGGAAATATTATGTTTTGGGGGTGTTTCTCTGCTAAGGGCACAGGACTACTTCACCGCATCAATGGGAGAATGAATGGAGCCATGTACCGTCAAATCCTGAGTGACAACCTCCTTCCCTCCACCAGGACATTAAAAATGGCTTGTGGCTGGGTCTTCCAGCACGACAATGACCCGAAACATACAGCCAAGGCAACAAAGGAGTGGCTCAAAAAGAAGCACATTAAGGTCATGGATTGGCCTAGCCAGTCTCCAGACCTTAATCCCATCGAAAACTTATGGAGGGAGCTGAAGATCTGAGTTGCCAAGCGACAGCCTCGAAATCTTAATGATTTACAGATGATCTGCAAAGAGGAGTGGGCCAAAATTCCATCTAACGTATGCAAACCTCATCATCAACTACAAAAAACGTCTGACTGCTGTGCTTGCCAACAAGGGTTTTGCCACCAAGTTTTAAGTCTTGTTTGCCAAAGGGATCAAATACTTATTTCTCTGTGCACAATGCAAATAAATATATATAATTTTGACTATGTGATTGTCTTTTTTTTTTTTTTTTATATAATCTATCTCTCACTGGTAAAATTAACCTAGCCTAAAAATTCTAGACTGTTCATGTCTTTGACAGTGGGCAAACTTACAAAATCAGTAAGGGATCAAATACTTATTTCCTTCACTGTATACATATATATATATATATATATATATATATATATAAAATTATATATAATATGTTGTACTATAGAGTTGCTTGAGAAAGGCTCAGAGCCGAAACATGGCAGGAACATGTGGTGAATAAACCCACTAGGACTGTATTAAAGTGAAGATTATCTTATGTTGCCTTTGTCTTACTATTTTACACTGTGTAAGTACACACCGTATTGACTAAGGGAATGGTAGCGCCCAGACGGCAATTTATTCATAAATTTCCAGGTGGAATAAGGGGAACGGTACACCCAGAGACGTAGCTAGGTGTTTAGCACAGGGGGGGGGGACATCTGAGTGGGCCCCAACCCAGTGGGCTTCCCCAACGCATGTTTACAACTGCAGAAGCACATCCGGCAGGGTCAGACTTACGTAAACAACGTAGTTTGCTGTGCTACTCTGTATCTATAAACTTGCATAGAAGTGAAAGAGTGTTACTGAAACAGCTTAGCATAGCGAGCTACGTTGTTTACCTAACTGCTACGCTGTTTACGTAACTTCCATTCACAGTATAATACCCACATAGCTGCCCTACACAGGATAATGCCAGTATAGTACCTCCTCACACAGTATAATGCCGCATAGTGGGCCACACACAGTATAATGCCGCTATAGCTGCCCCCACGCAGAATAACGCCCTCATAGCTGCCCCACACAGTATAATGCCCCTATAGTGGCCACCACAAAGGATAATGCCCCCATAGTGTCCCCCACACATTATAATTCCCCTATAGTACATCCCCACAAAGTATAATGTCCCCATAGCTGCCCACACAGTATAATGCCCCTATAGTACCTCCCCACACAGTATAATGCCCCCGTAGCTACCCCACAGTATAAAGCCACCTTTGTGGCCCCACACACTATAATGCCCCTATAATGGACCCCACACAGTATAATGCCTCTAGGGCTGCCCCCACATGGGATAATGCCCTATAGCTGCCCCCACACTTGGGAGCCGGCCCTGGGCCCCACAATCTCAGTGGGCCCGGGGATACCGCCACCACTGCCTCCTGCTAGCTATGCCTCTGGGTACACCATAAAGTTCCAAGAAAAGTTGCTCCAGAATTGTCATTTTATGGTATATACAATATAGTCAGGGCCGGCCTTAGGATAGATGGCGCCCTGTGCGAAATTATCTTTCGGCGCCCCACCCTCATCATAAAAAAATGCCCCATAAAAAAAGTATAATGTCCCCCACAGTATAATGCCCTATATAGTGCCCCACACAGTATAATGCCCCTTTAGTGCCCCCCATACAGTATAATAATAATATTTAATAATATATTATAACCCCTTCAGAGACATCGTATTTTGTCCCCCCTAATTATGCCCCCTAATTGTCCCCCCTAATTATGCCCCCTAAGTGCCAAACACAGTATATTGCCCCCTGTAATACCCCTAAACACTGGAAACATTTAATTTCCTTAGGGCACCCGCTACCAAAAATTCTTCAGAGAAAGACAGAAAACGTCTATAAACAAGCACTACCCTCGTAGGGTATATTCACACAGCGTTTTTGTAAGGCAAAAAAAATCTGCCTCGAAATTCCTTCAGGAATTTTGAAGCAGATTTTGAATTGACAGCGTTACATAGTTACATAGTTACATAGTTACATAGTTAGTACGGCTGAAAAAAGACACATATCCATCAAGTTCAACCAAGGGAAGGGAAAAGGGAAGGAAAAATTTCTACACATAGGAGCTAATATTTTTTTGTTCTAGGAAATTATCTAACCCTTTTTTAAAGCCATCTACTGTCCCTGCTGTGACCAGCTCCTGCGGTAGGCTATTCCATAGATTCACAGTTCTCACTGTAAAGAAGCCTTGTCGCCTCTGCAGCTTGAACCTTTTTTTCTCCAGACGGAGGGAGTGCCCCCTTGTTTTTTGAGCGGGTTTTACAAGGAACAGGATATCACCATATTTTTTGTATGTGCCATTAATATATTTATATAAGTTAATCATGTCCCCCCTTAGTCGTCTTTTTTCAAGGCTAAATAGGTTTAATTCTTTCAATCTTTCCTCATAACTTAAATTCTCCATGCCCCTTATTAGCTTCGTTGCTCTTCTTTGTATTTTTTCCAACTCCAGGGCATCCTTTCTATGAACTGGAGCCCAGAACTGAACTGCATATTCTAGATGAGGCCTCACTAATGCTTTGTAAAGTGGCATTATTACATCCCTGTCCCGCGAGTCCATGCCTCTTTTAATACACGACAATATCCTGCTGGCCTTTGAAGCAGCTGATTGACACTGCATGCTGTTATTGAGTTTATGATTTACAAGTACACCCAGATCCTTCTCAACAAGTGAATCCGCCAGTGTAGCGCCCCCTAGGACATATGATGCATGCAGGTTGTTGGTACCCAGATGCATAACTTTACATTTATCTACATTAAACTTCATTTGCCAAGTGGACGCCCAAACACTTAGTTTGTTTAAATCTGCCTGTAATTCATGAACATCTTCCATAGTCTGAACTATATTACATAGCTTGGTGTCATCTGCAAAAATAGAAATAGTGCTATTAATCCCTTCCTCTATATCATTAATAAATAAGTTGAATAATAGTGGTCCCAGCACTGAACCCTGGGGTACACCACTTATAACCGGTGACCATTCAGAGAAGGAATCATTGACCACAACTCTCTGGATACGGTCCTTGAGCCAATTCTCAATCCAATTACAAACTATATTTTCTAAACCTATAGTCCTTAATTTACCCATTAGGCGTCTATGGGGGACAGTGTCAAATGCCTTTGCAAAGTCCAAAAACACTAAATCCACAGCGGCCCCTCTGTCTAGACTTCTGCTCACCTCTTCATAAAAACAGATTAGGTTAGTTTGACAACTTCTGTCCTTAGTAAAACCGTGCTGGCTGTCACTTATAATGCTATTTATTGTCACATAATCCTGTATATAGTCCCTCAATAGCCCCTCAAACATTTTCCCCACGATGGATGTTAAGCTTACTGGTCTATAATTACCCGGGGAAGACCTAGAGCCCTTTTTGAAAATAGGCACCACATTTGCCCTGCGCCAGTCCCTTGGCACTATACCAGTCACTAGAGATTCTCTGAATATTATGAAAAGGGGGACAGAAATAACTGAACTAAGCTCTTTAAGAATTCTAGGGTGTAACCCATCTGGTCCCGGGGCCTTGTGCACATTTATTTTATTTAATTTAGCTTGGACCATCTCTACATTCATCCAATTCAGTATATCAGCCGATATATTAACAGCACTGGCACCGGCTACATGAGCTGCTCTTTCTTCTGTTGTATATACAGAGCTAAAGAACCCATTTAGTAACTCTGCCTTCTCTTGATCCCCTGTGATCAACTCCCCATTACCATTATCTAGGGGTCCTACATGTTCAGACCTTGGCTTTTTTGCATTTATATGCTTGAAGAATTTTTTAGGATTTGTTTTACTATCCTTGGCCACCTGCCTTTCATTTTGTATTTTTGCTAATTTTATTATATTTTTACAGATTTTATTAAGCTCTTTATATTTTACAAAGGCTACAGCTGTACCCTCAGATTTGTATTTTTTAAATGCCCTTTTTTGTCATGTATTGCCCCTTTCACAGAAGGTGTAAGCCATGTGGGGTTTAATTTGAGTCGTTTATACTTATTACCTGTAGGAATAAATTTTGCACTATAATAACTCAAAGTAGATTTGAAAATCTCCCATTTATCATTTGTTCCATTATTTGACATTAGTTCTTCCCAGTCTATATCCTGAATTGCAGCCCTCATCCTGGGGAAATTGGCTTTCTTAAAATTAAATGTTTTTGCCCTCCCAGCCTGCGTTTGTTTTTTACAGTATAGGTAAAATGTAACTATATTGTGATCACTGTTACCGAGGTTTTCACGAACATTGACATTCCCAACAAGATCTGCATTATTAGAAATGACCAGATCCAACAGAGCTTCACCTCTAGTCGGGTCTTCCACAAACTGGCCCATAAAATTTTCCTGCAACAGGTTGAGGAAATGTCTCCCCTTTGCAGTTGAAGCCGAACCATGACACCAATTAATATCCCGGAAATTAAAATCTCCCATTATCACTACAGTACCCGCCTGTGCAGCCCGCTCCATCTGTTTATATAGCTGAACTTCCATCTCCTCAGTTATATTGGGGGGTCTATAGATTACACCAAAAGTAATTTTTTCAGTGTTTACCTCCCTTTCTAGTTCCACCCACAAGGTTTCAACCTCCTCACAGTCTTCACCCACTATTGTCTCTTTCACACTCGCCTTCATATCACTTCTCACATACAGACATACACCACCACCTTTCCTATTTGTCCTGTCTTTACGAAAAAGTGTAAAACCCTGTAGATTTACAGCCCAGTCATGTGAAGAGTCCAGCCATGTTTCAGCAACACCAACTATATCTATATTTTCTTCCAGTATCAAGGCCTCCAGCTCCCCCATTTTGCTTGCTAGACTTCTGGCATTTGTGAACATACACTTTAACTTGCCTGTCAGTTTTTCACTTTTATTATCAGAAATGTGATTTGACATTAATCGGTCCTTTTTATTTACACTGATGTTTTGTAACGAAAGGATCTCCTTATCTTGTTGTCTAGTCCTCTCCCCACATTCTGTTTCTCCCCCCACCAATATAGTCTGACCCCTCTCTAACCTGGCTACCCCTTTTTTTTCTACATTGACCTCCCTCCTCAGCCCTAGTTTAAATACTCCGCCACCCCAGCTAGAATTCTCTCCCCCAGCACAGCGGACCCCCTTCCATTTAGGTGCAAATCATCTGCAGAATACAGTTTGTACCCCAATGAAAAGTCAGCCCAGTGCTCTAGGAACCCAAATCCTTCTCCTCTACACCAAGACTTCAGCCATGCATTTAACTCCCTAAGCTCCCGCTGTCTTTCCTGTGATGCGCATGGCACAGGCAGTATTCCTGAGAATACAACCTTGGAGGTCCTTCCCTTCAGCTTGTAGCCTAGTTCTTTAAAATTATTCTTAAGGCTCCTCCACCTACCATTTATTCTGTCGTTGGTACCGACATGGACCACGACAGCTGGATCATCACCAGCCCCTCCCAGCAATTTGTCCACCCGTTCCACCACATGCCGAACCCTGGCACCAGGGAGACAGCAAACCATTCGGTTGAGGTGGTCTTGGCGACAAATAATTCTATCCGTCTTCCTGATTATAGAATCCCCTACGACTATCAATTGTCTTGGCTTACCTGCATTACCATCCCGCCGACTACTAGCTGGGCTGTTCTCCCGGCTGTTAGGGAGATCAGTATCCACTAGGGCTGCCATTTCTGAGACTGACACCCTCGCATCATCACCCAACTTGGCAATTTTGCCTGGAATGTCAGAAACCGGATCGGCCTTCCTTGTCTTTGACCCCTTTCTACTGCCCCTAACTACATTAACCCAGCTACTTACCTGATCCTGCTCACCCATGTCTTCACCCTCCAGTTGTAACCCACTAACTGCATGCTCTGTGAGCAGCAAGCTCCGTTCAAAATTGTCTATCCTCCTCAGTGTTGCATTCTGCTCCTCCAGATCTCTAATACGAGCTTCCAGGTGAACAATATGCTCACATCTGCCACAGAGATATTCACCCTGGAACTCCGGCTCCAGTCGTGCATACATATGGCAAACTGTGCACTGAAGAAAACCTCCAATCTTGCTGTCCATTATTCCAGTTACAAAAAACAGCGAACAGGTGTTAACCAAAAAGATAAAGAAGTAGAAGAGCACTTACTTGGGCTTTAACTCCGGTTTTTGGAACTCCACTTAATATACAAACCACTTGCTATTCAAGCCACAGAGCAGGCTCTACAGAGTAGTGAGGCCTGATTTATACCACCTGGTAGCAGCTAAGCCCTCCCCCTTACTCAGCTACTCAGGAAACTGCAAAGGAAAAATAGTTACAAATTATGTCACTTTTGCAAACTTTGTAGCAAGCAAGCAATCAATACATATATCACATACAATGGCCCCCCACTTTGTCACACACAACACAGTAAATCAATCCGGTTTTTGGAACTCCACTTAATATACAAACCACTTGCTATTCAAGCCACAGAGCAGGCTCTACAGAGTAGTGAGGCCTGATTTATACCACCTTGTTTGACCTTTATTTTTTGCGTTTTTTTTAAAGGGAATGTGTTGCTAGAAAAATATATATATATTTTTTTAGTTAAACTGTTAGTATATAAATGATTACACATTGTTCTAATTTTTTTAATTTTTTCACAAGTCAGAAAATGTTATAAATTAGAATCTAATTTATAATATTTCCATGTGCTGGTCACTAGAGGGAGCAATTCCCAAAATTGCAGCATTGGCATGTGGCTAGTGCCAGGAGAAAGGAAGGGGTTGAATGTTCAAACCTCCTACACTGTGTGCTGCCATTTTTTGTGCGAATGCACAGTGTAGGAGGATTAGGTACAGTGGTAATCACACAGTATAACACGAACATACACACACACAAACATAACTTACCTGCTCCTGCCGTCGCTCCTGCCGCCGCCGCTGTCCCTCCGCTCCTAGTCCTTGCTTCTGAACATATGGACGGAAGTAGTCATCTTACTGTCCGGCCGCGGCTTCTGGTCCACATGAAAATGGCGCTGGATGTCGCTCTGCCAAAGACCTTCCTTTTGGACTGTGTGGGAGCGGCGCATGTGCCGTTCCCACACAGACGGCGTGCGCTATAGTGAATGGAACGGCTCCCGTTCGCATTCTCTATGGGGATGTATGTGCCGTATTCCATCTCTGTATGTGTCGTTAATCGACACATACAGAGATGAAAAAAAAAATGGCAGCCCCCATAGAGAAGTAAAAGAAAGAAAAAAGAAAGTACAACACAAAAACACAAATAAATCAAAAGTATTTTAATGACATACTAAAAGCAATAACAAATAAAAAAATTTTTTTCGTGACACCTTACCTTTAAGCCGTTGAAGGTAATGCAAAAGACGCAGGCAAAAAAGCACCTCAAACGGGCGACCACAGGTATTTTCTGCTTCCTATTCATTTCAATTGTAGCTCAGAGGTGGAAACCACTTGAAGACTATCAGCCCCCACTTACAGTAAAATAACATCAGCCCACAACTCACAGTAAAATGACCATCAGCCCGCCACTCACAGTAAAATGACCATCAGCCCTCCACTCACAGTAAAATGACCATCATCCCGCCACTCTCACTAAATTGACCATCAACCCGCCACTCACAGATTCCCCCTGTAGATAGTGCCACACAGCCCCCTTGTAGGTAGTGCCACACAGCCCCCTTGTAGGTAGTGCCACACAGCCCCCTGTAGATAGTGGCACACAGCTCCTTGTAGGTAGTGCCACACAGCCCCTTATAGGTAGTGCCACACAGCCCCCTGTAGGTAGTGCCACACAGCCCCCTGGTAGGTAGTGCCACTCAGCCCCCTTGTAGGTAGTGCCACTCAGCCCCCTTGTAGGTAGTGCCACTCAGCCCCCTTGTAGGTAGTACCACAGCCCCCTGTAGATAGTGCCCCACAGCCCCTTGTAGGTAGTGCCACACAGCACACTGTAGGTAGTGTCACACAGCCCCCTTGTAGGTAGTGCCACACAGCACCCTGTAGGTAGTGCCACACAGCCCCCTTGTAGGTAGTGCCACGCAGCCCACAGAGAACTTGTAGACAGCACCCCCCCTCCTGTAGAAAGCACCACTGTAGTTCCTCTCAGGACAGTGACAACAGGGGTAACTCCTGAAGCAGAATCCCCGTCCACAATGTTGCCGATGCTGTGACCGGGGATTCCATTCCAGGAGAAGCCCTTGTCATCTGTGTCCATTTCTGGACAGAGACATCAAGCGCTCCGTCTAGGTGCGGAATCCCTGGCCACACAGGGATTCCGCTCCTTCAGGGAGCTACAGTGGCGCTAGTATATGGCAGAGCATGTAGATACCTCCATGTTGTGCTATAGTGGCGTCACTACCGCTGTAGCAGCCGCAGCAGCTGCGAGCGGCTCCGCCGGCAATGGGGGGGGACCCGGCACCAGCGCCCTCATGCCCTTTGTCGCCATTAGCAGCTGATATGGCTGCTACAGCTATAGCGGCACCATTGAGCCAAGAAGGGGTCGGGCCCGGGCGCTTCTGAAACAAGCAGGGGAACGGAGCCAGCGCAGCGCTCCCTTCCACCTGCTGGAGTGATGCGCCCTGTGCCATGGCACAGGTTGCACACCCCTAAGGCCAGCCCTGCCGGTTTATAGTTTAGGACACCTGCGACAGTTGATATTCCACAATTACACTTTTCATTGGGGGAATTGATTTGGTTCTAGTCTGTTTGACTATTATTTTTTTCCTTCGATGATGGTTATAATGAATATGAGTCGTCTTTTAATTCTACTGTGTAACAAATCTGATAACAAGTTACAGTTCTGTTTTATTATCATTTAATCAGATCACATTGCTTTTTTTTTTTTCAAGGCACAAAAGATCAAACTTAGATGTGGCTATTATTATATCTTATCTCTGGTACATAGGTCTGAAGTATGCACCTTATTACCAAATCATTCCAGATAAAAGGCTCCATGACTTTGATAAATCTGATATAGAAGATTATTTAAGTGCTATGATCTATGACTGTACTAATTCATAGACCATGAAGCTTCGTGCATACACACAGGAAGTATTAGTGGTTATAAAGAAAAGGTATTTTTACATTGCCCAATATGGGCCATAAAATACGAACTCCGATAGATGAGACAACTCATCGATCGGCGATTGTTTGCTCCTTTCCCAAGGAGCTATGATCAGTAATATATGGGGACGAAAGATCGTTACTACAATCGTTCGTCCCCCATACATTTGCATCATGTCAGCAGCACATCACCCTGTTTACACAGGGAGATGTGCTTCCAACTAGTGGCCATTTTTTTGACCACATAAAAAATGCGATCAGCTGATGAATGAGCGTTTTCCCGTGCATCAGATGATCACTGCCCTGTTTGCACAGGGCAATAATCGGGAATGATTGTTCATATAAACGCTCATTTACCCGATCATTGGCTCGTGTAAAAGTGCATAAAACTTCAGGCAGTGTCTTGTCTAATCGATAGTTCAGCTACAAGCTCTGTGAAAGAGTTTACTTCTGAACCACTTTATTATGAATATATTATGAAAAGCAAACTGGGTCCTTAATGAAAATGATAAAACAGGACAGGTTACAGACATCAACACAATTAAAAGGATTTTTTTTCCACCAAAACATTTATCACCTATCCACAATTTTTGTTTGTTGAGATTCCCACCTGGACTCCCTCAGAGTTTGAATGACAACGGTTCGGTTCACTGTGTCTAAATATCTTGGCTAAGGTATCCCACTAGCTATGGCTCTGGAAGGAACTCTAGACTCAGGACCCCCATTGTGGGTCCAATTAATCAAACCTCTATTGCCTATAGTGTGGATAGGTGATAAATGTATTTTGTGTAAAAAACCCTTAAAAATGTTTGCTGCTACCACTATTATGTGGCCATTATATAAAAAAAAACATATACATTTGTGTTTTACATGGCTTGAAGGGGTTTACCCCCTCTAGCACAGCAGGAATTCAAAGCATAGTATCAAGCACCAATTAGCAGCTGAATTACATCTAATTAATCAGCTGCATGGAAACAAACTTTTGTCTGCACTTGGGGACACTTATGGCCCTATTACATCGGCCAATTTTGGCTGGTGCAACGGGCGCCGATCAACGAGACAGCTCATTGATCGGTGCTCGTTTGCTCTTGTCACAAGAACCTATGAATGGGGACGAGCGGTCGTTTCTCCGATCGCTCGTCCCCATACGTTATTATCATGTCGGCAGCACTTCTCCCTGTTTACACAGGTAGATGTGCTGCCGACAACGATAATATTTCAGTTTTTTAAAACGATACGATCAGCAGATTGTCCCGCCCTGCCCCGGACCCTCCCTATTGCCAGCCACGCCCCCCTGCAACGACGCTGCCTGCGCAGCAGTCTACCTGGAGCAATGGAGCAGAGTGCAGCAGACACACCAAAGCGGAACACTGGAGAGGAGAAGAACGAAGCCACAGGACAGTGGTGACTGGTGAGTACATAGTTTAAACAATTTAGTGCCTGGGTACACTAAGCATTTCTAAAATCATAAAATAAATTACATTATTTTATGGTTTTACAAAATCTTGTGTCTCCAGGCACATACTTTTTGTGGTTCCCGCACCCCTTCCTGCCCCCCTCGCTGGACTGCTGTAACTTCTCCCTCTCCTGGCAGGAGAGGGAGAATGGTAATAATAGTGGGAAAAAAAAAAACACATTTCTCTATCTATCTATCTATCTATCTATCTATCTATCTATCTATCTATCTATCTATCTATCTATCTATCTATCTATCTATCTATCTATCTATCTATCTATCTATCTATCTATCTATCACATATCATACTCAATAGATGCAAACAAAGCAAAAACAAATGTTATACACAAGTCACGAAAACTAAAACAAAGAAGATATAACCGGATCCATAATATATATATAATATCCATATAGTTTTTTTTGTAATCCGCAGTGAGAATATGCTCTTGTTATTTGAAGGAGGAGCTGGGCGCGATTTGATGTGCTCATGCAAGATATCGGGCATGGTTAGGGGGCATGGCTTAAAAATGTCCCTCTTTTCAGGATTCAAAAGTTGGGAGGTATGTAATCCTACATCTCTATCAGTCTTTTGACTCAGTTGGTATACATACATTGTCAGAAACATCTGATGCTGATTTAGAAATGAACACTGAAGAAATTACAGAACTTAATGGGTGTTCTCAGGAAGGGGGTAAACATTATAGTGTATTCAACAGATATTGGGCTGTGGAGTGATCAAATTTCAAATGACTTGCAAGAATATTGCATTGGAAAAGGAGCTAGTTATTTTCAGCACTCTGAAGCAGATTTTAGCAAGTCTACTGTGCCAGTTCTTACAAATGGAAAGCATTACCGATACTGTAATAAATCCTACTTTACACATTTAAACCCATGACCTGCCTAAGTAGAGTCGTGTGTTAATGAACCTTCCCTTACCCATCCTATCCCTCCACCCCCACCTTTAGGAAAGACACGTGACACCGAGGTTGGATGTGAAATGGCCACAGCAGCCGTTTATTAATTTCACAGTTTTATAAAAACAATTTAAATCCGAAACATTCGGATAACTAGTTAGGAATCCACCAGAGAATTCCTCCTAATAATTCACATGACCCAACATGGGTCAGAATCGTAAATAACAATTTTAACGTTAACATTAACCCGAGCAGAGGAAGTCCTTGAAGCCCTTTCAGATATTCCTTTTTTAAGAACACACCGAGTTAGCCATCTGCAAACCAGTAATTACCTCCAGCCGTAAACCAGCTCGGAAGCACCGTTCACCTCTGCAGATGGCTCCAACCACTAGAAGTCCACTTCAAAGGGATAACACCCGATGAAGCCCTCAAGTGATATACCGACCACTAGAAGTCCACTTCAAAGGGATAACACCCGATGAAGCCTTCAAGTGATATACCTTCCACCAGAAGACCACTTCAAAGGGATAACACCCGATGAAGTCTTCAACCATGTACCTTTTTTGGGGGACGCATACCCCCGATGCGACCCCCCCACCATTTTGTACTGACTGGCCTCAAGGACTCCCCCCGCCAGCTGCCATGACAACAGAACCTACTCCGGAAAAAGGAAAAACATGTTAAATAAGCACACAAGTCAAACACAACACTCATAGACAGACGTACATAAAGACCCACAGGGGTAACAAATCAAGGGCGGGAGGGTGGGAGCTTGTCTCTCCCTGTGTTACTTCTCCCGCTGCTTCCGGCTCAATGCCGAAAAACAGCGGGAAGCCCAGCAACGGCCCCCTGACTCCTCCTTATCCCTCCTCCTCACTCTCCCTCCAACTCTCCCTTACCTATTAACCCTTTCCCTACCAGGGAGGTCATGGAGGCTTCCCCTTAAGCCCTGCAGGCTGCATCCAGCCTCTTCTTGACCTGCCTAAGTAGAGTCGTGTGTTAATGAACCTTCCCTTACCCATCCTATCCCTCCACCCCCACCTTTAGGAAAGACACGTGACACCGAGGTTGGATGTGAAATGGCCACAGCAGCCGTTTATTAATTTCACAGTTTTATAAAAACAATTTAAATCCGAAACATTTGGATAACTAGTTAGGAATCCACCAGAGAATTCCTCCTAATAATTCACATGACCCAACATGGGTCAGAATCGTAAATAACAATTTTAACGTTAACATTAACCCGAGCAGAGGAAGTCCTTGAAGCCCTTTCAGATATTCCTTTTTTAAGAACACACCGAGTTAGCCATCTGCAAACCAGTAATTACCTCCAGCCGTAAACCAGCTCGGAAGCACCGTTCACCTCTGCAGATGGCTCCAACCACTAGAAGTCCACTTCAAAGGGATAACACCCGATGAAGCCCTCAAGTGATATACCGACCACTAGAAGTCCACTTCAAAGGGATAACACCCGATGAAGCCTTCAAGTGATATACCTTCCACCAGAAGACCACTTCAAAGGGATAACACCCGATGAAGTCTTCAACCATGTACCTTTTTTGGGGGACGCATACCCCCGATGCGACCCCCCCACCATTTTGTACTGACTGGCCTCAAGGACTCCCCCCGCCACAGCGAAACAGGCCTTGACCACCTTAAGCCTGTGAGTTCCGCCACACCACCACCGCCCTTTCTATTCCTTCTGCTATCGCCAAGCTCCAAAGATCAATGCCAACCTCGGTCAGATGAACCCCATCACTCCTCCAGAAGTTCCCCACTCCTGACTCCAAATCCCTGTGCCGCACGCAAATGCCCCCGTTTTTTGCTACAAAACGGGACACCGCCCGATTAACTTTAATGCGAGCCTTATTGACTCTCTCCACTGACCCAGCCAACCGCCAATGTTTCCTCGGGACTATGTCCGACCACACTATCACCAACTTGGGATAAGAAACCCACAAACACAACATATCGTGTTTGATGTCCCGCACCAACTCACGAAAGGGGCGGACTCCTAAGTCATTCCCACCCACGTGCAACACTAAGACCTCCGGAACCCTATCAAGCCGGGCATATATCTGGAATTCCGCCAACACCCTGCTCCATGACATACCTCTAAATCCCAGCCAATGCACAACCGCATCCTGTCGCGGAATGCGCAATTGGCGACCGTCCGGGCGGACGTCCGCCCTCAAAGCCCCCCAGTGCACGTAAGAATGACCCAGCAACCACACCAAACACGGAGGCGAATCTGAAACAGAAAACAATTAGACACCACCATATAAAACATTTCTTTAAGCGTTAACAACAAACCTCATAACAAATGAGGGCGGACATAGGACTTAAATCTGTTGGACTCCCAATGACCAATGCGCCGAACCCCTTCATCATCCAACCCCCAGCGCCCCGCTTCAGTTGCTGCGCCAATCCTGAAGGAATGAGATGAATATGAGCCCGCCGCGACACCAACCGCCGTCAAACATTTTTTAAATACAGCTCCAAACTGAAACCTGGACAAAAACGACCCGTCCACATGACGTAACAAAGGCAAATCTGGAGGCCCCGCTCGCGGCTTAAAAACCCTGCATGCACTCTACTGGGCACATAACCGACCCCGGAAGGGCGAACAAAACTATCAGCTTACCCTTCCCCAATTGGTCAGTTTTTGAGAAAAAACCCCGCCTCCCAGGCGTCCCCTAACCAGTACAAAAGTGCCACCAACCTGTCTCTATCCGTATTGACGTCACCCAACTCTCTTACCCACTCCTCCCACTGCCTCCAACAAGCAGAATAAGCACTCCACGTCGTGCGCGCCAAAGACCTTTTTACCAGTTGTTCTACGGGACCGAGACCAGATCCCAAAGATGTTCCGGACAAGCCAAACCGAGCCGTTCCGCTCCCGGTGCCAATTGCCGAAACCGGTTCCACCGCGAGCGAGAAAGAGCATCAGCGATACAATTCCGTACTCCCGGCACATGCACCGCCACCACCCACGCGTTCAACGACAAACACACCAACACTAAATGTCGCAACAATTGAACTACCGGAGGAGAGGACGCCGTGATGTTATTAATGGCCAGCACCACCCCCATGTTGTCGCAGTAAAAACGAACCTTCTTATCCCTGAGCCTGTCCCCCCAAATGGTCGCCGCCACCACGATGGGGAACAGCTCGAGCAGGGCCAGATTCTGCGTGAGTCCACTGGACACCCAACTAGCCGGCCATTGACCTGCGCACCACGGACCTCCGCCGTAAGCCCCCAAAACCGCCCGCCCCAGCCGCATCCGTAAAATTATACAAATCACTCGTATCCTGCGCTGGGGCCATCCACAGCGAGCGACCATTGTACTGGCCCAAGAAGTCATCCCAAACCTGAAGATCATCTCGGTGCTCCTCCTTGAGCCGCACAAAATGATGCGGCGCACGCACTCCCGCCGTTGCCGCCGCCAACCGTCTACCAAACACCCTCCCCATTGGCATAATCCGGCAGGCGAAATTCAACTTCCCCAGCAGCGACTGAAGCTCCCGCAGCGTCAATTTCTTCGGTCTACAAGCCCGCCGTACCTCCAGCCTCAACGCACCCAGCTTCTCCGCAGGGAGACGACACTCCATTGCCACCGAATCTATTTCAATTCCCAAAAAACAAATCGTCGCTACTGGGCCCTCCGTTTTTTCTGGCGCCAAAGGGATCCCAAAATCCCTTGCCACCTTCTGTAGTGCATAAAGCAAATTACCGCAAACCGGCGAACCCCCCGGCCCCACGCACAAGAAATCATCTAAGTAATGGATCAACGAGTCGACCCCGGATACTCCCCTCGTTACCCACTCCACGAAGCTACTAAACGCCTCGAAGTATGCACAAGAAAGGGAACACCCCATCGGAAGGCACCGATCCACGTAAAAAGCCCCATTCCCAAAAACAGCCCAACAGCCGTTGGCTTTCTGAATGAACTGGCAACAACCTGAACGCCGCCTCGATGTCGGTTTTGCTAGCAGCGCGCCCGGACCCGCAGCCCGCACTAAACCCACCGCCTTATCGAAAGAGGTATAAACTACGGAGCACAACTCGTGATCTATCCCGTCCTTACCGACGAACCCTTGGGATACGATAAGTGTTGAATTAAACGAAATTTCCCGGGCTCGCGCTTAGGAACAATACCCAACGGGGACACAACTAAATCTTTTACTGGCGGATCAACAAAAGGCCCTGACATGCGACCCAACGAAACTTCTTTTAACAATTTGTCCGACACGACCTTGGCATGCAAGTAAGCCGATTTTAAATTCCTCCGCGTAACCGGCACCTCATAAGGAGGCGGAGGAATAACAAAACCCACACAAAAACCCCTCGTAAAGCAATTTAGCTGCCGCCCTATCCGGATACTCATTTAGATAAGGGGCCATCTTTTCCACCCTCACCGGTGACACCCCCTTGACCAGCCGCGGAGGACTGGTTCCCTGACCTCTTTTTACGCATACATTTTGCCGCCCCGTGTGATGCACCATTACACTCGGAATACACGTGCTTGAACTTGCACGTGGCCCCGAACTTACACTGGCCTTCATTAAATTGCCAGCAAAACCCCGCCTTTCCCCCGCCGCCTTGTCCAACCTGACTAGACTGGCCTCCTTGGCCGGCGCCCACGGGAAAGGACTGCCTAACCGGAGCCGTAACCCGTAACCAGAGAGCAATATCCTTCTGGTCCCACCGAATCGCCGGCCGAACCGCTTTCCGCTGACGGAATTGCTCATCATATCGCAGCCACGCCTGACCCCCATACGCCCTATGAGCCTCCCCAATGGCATCAAAATAACAAAACAACGCCGAACAATTTTCCGGCGCCTTTTCCCCTATCACACTGGCTAATATGGCGAACGCCTGCGACCAATTGACGAACGTCTGCGGGATAAGCCTATACCGCCGCCGTTCCTCCTCGTCCTTTTTACTCTCGTCCCGCTTGCTCTTATCTAAATTAAATTTAGCGAGCGGCAAGAGAGAAAAAATCTCAACATATTCGTCCTTCCAGATCCGCTCCCGCACCTCCTGCTTTAAATGCGCCCCCAACGGACCTTCGAAACAAACATACACCTCCCCACGAGCACGATCATCAATACGCACCCGATCGCCATCTTTTTTCGCCTCGGTCTGTACCGACACTGCGACCGCCTCTCTAACCGCCGTCACGGGCCGCGCTTGTAACAATCCCACGTCCCTGGGACCCTCCCAAACTACCGCCGGGGACACTTCCGTGACTACCGGCGCCACACCCTATCTAGGCGCCCGACCAGCTCTCTCAAGCAACCCACTAAATCTCCCAGACCCGCGCCATCACGCCCGCCCGCGCCACTACCGGCCACCGATGCGACGCTAGCAACCCCCCCGCCGACACCCGACATAAAAATCGCTGGATATGACAATGATGGAGTTATACACTCACCGGGCTGCACAGGCGCTGTGTTCCCGTCAGCCGGACCATCCTGACCTCGACGATACGCGTCCAGTTCACCTTCCTCCAGCTCCTCTCTCGCAGACGACTGGCCATCCCACCGACATCTTCGGAACGGAGATGATGAAGCGCTGACCGATGGGCCGGCAACCTGCCGCCCGACCGCTGGAACCCAGACTTCCGACCGGACCTGCTGCCTCGACGTCGCTGTAGATCTAGGCGTCCGTCTCGATGATCCTGAAGAAGCCTGCCCCCTGGCCGGAACATCACCAGGCGGGGCGGCCGTACCTTGTCCTCCGAATCTTCCATCCGATGGGGGAGGGGTGACAGGGAGCCCGGCCTGCGACTCCCTGCATACCGCCGGACCCCGTCGCGGCTTGGGATTCCTGCCAGGACACAGGGCCTGGGAAGAGGCGGTCCTCCCAGCTGCCTGGCCTGCAGCGTCCGTGATCGGGCTCCCTCTGCGACGCCGTGTCCGCGGGACCGCCTCAGGACTGAGGCGCTCTGGAGGTCGAGACCGCCGGGAGGGACGAGTCGACCCGGCCTGCATCGCCGTCACCCCCGGCAACGCTCTCTGCCTGCTCCGGACAGGAGCAGTTGTTGTCGACTCCCCCCCCGCCGCCATGCTAGGAAGGGGGCCGGGGGAGGGGAGCCTGTCTCCTGCAACAGACCCCGAACGCCGTGCCTGACGTGGCAACACGGCGTCCGGGATCCTTGCTAATGCAGCCACGGTCTCCTCCAGCCATCCGGGACCGTGGTGCACAGCAGCAGCACGCAGCTGCTCTAACAACCCTGCCTCTGCCATACTGAGTGAGCGCGGCAACGGGGAGCTTGTCTCTCCCTGTGTTACTTCTCCCGCTGCTTCCGGCTCAATGCCGAAAAACAGCGGGAAGCCCAGCAACGGCCCCCTGACTCCTCTTTATCCCTCCTCCTCACTCTCCCTCCAACTCTCCCTTACCTATTAACCCTTTCCCTACCAGGGAGGTCATGGAGGCTTCCCCTTAAGCCCTGCAGGCTGCGTCCAGCCTCTTCTAAAACGAGTGAAATTTCAATGTGAAATTGGCTATGCTATTCACCATCTCAAGGCAAGCAATACTGTTTGCCTCGCAAACTGCTATCTAGCCTTGCCAGTGCCAGATCTACGGCTGCCTAAACAGAACTCTGAAAAAATAACATAAGGTGACTTCTGTTTGTAAAGCCAAATGATTGTAATAATCTATTAAGATACGATAGTCATCACCCTAAATCCATGATACGCTCTTTACCGTACAGTCAGCTGTTACGTGTAAAGATGATGGTAGATGATCCAAATAATCTTAATATGAGACTATAGAGGATAATATATACATAGTATGTAATATACATAGTTCTGCAATTGCTTCAATCATTAACAAACATTGGAATATTTTAACTAATTACTATGATTCTGTGCTTGAATTTAAATACCCTCCTTTATTCTCATATAAAAGATTGCGGAACTTGCGGGATCAGCTAGTTAAAATGGATGTAAGTGTTAAACAGTGTAGGACAGGACAACGTCTGATGAGACGCAAGGGCTGCTTTTCTTGCTTGACATGTGAAAACTTCTCCTTGATAATTAAGGATGACACCTTCATATATCCTACTACTGGTAAGGAATACAAGATTAATTCATTTTACACATAGTTAACGTAATCGTTTTAAAATGTTCTTTAGTGCCCTTCTAAACTATTATATGTCGGTGAAACTAGAACAGAGTGTTGTTTGCGCCTTAACAATCACAAATCTAGTATTCGAACGCGTAAATGTGAACTTCCAGTACCACGTCACTTTGTTGAAGCAGGTCACTCTATCAGTCAACTTAGATTTAGCATTATAGACAGTATTCCCCCATTGAAATGTGGAGGGGATAGGGAACATCTCCTGAAGCAGCGTGATGGATACACACGTTGGGTACGCTACATCCGGCAGGCTTGAATATGGATTATCCACTGAATGTTTTCAGTTAAATTAATGAATGAGCCCCCATGTAACTTCGTAGTTGAGTTGCACATCTTGTGAACATAGGTATTCTTGTCAATGTCCTTTTATTAGATATGAGTTATTACTCTATTTATTATATTACCGAAGAATTCATATTAAATAAAATAAAGTGTGTTAATATTGAACTTATATATTCACTGCAATTATTAACATTTTCCTCTCTTTTTCCAGTGGGATGCACACGAGATTATCAGTCTGTACACTCACCACCGAATGTATTGGAATGCCATTCTAGGAATGTCTTTATACAGTTACTTTGCACACGTCTCCACTGAGTCCCTTGGATCGTAGACATGTATTTATGATGTGTCGGAACACAACAGATTGAATGTTCCTGGAGCATACAGTATACATTATATACTTTATTCATGTTTCTATGTAATTGAATACGTTATATCATTTTCAACAAATAGGGTACTGTAGCGCCCATGTAGGGTACCATGTAGGGTACTGTAGTTTACTCACCTCCCGACGCCCGCAGCCATGGATCTGTGAGCGCTGGCCTCCGTCTCCCTCCTAGGAGATGCCAGCGCTCACTTCCGCTCCCGTAGGGCGCGCGCGCACGCTCGCGCCCGGCCTTAAAGGGCCAGCGCGCGCAATTAGGAAATCGTCATCACTATCAACTGCCACGATTTCCTGGTCTATAAGAAGGCCCCTGGCCTTCTAATCCTTGCCTGAGCGTTGTTAGTCTTTCCCAGTCTGTCTCGCAAATGGTCCCTTAGTGTCTCCCGTTCCAGCTGTTACCCGTGCCCTGTTACCGTTCCTGTATTCCGTATTGTTCCTGTGCCTACCCACGTTCAAGTGTCTTCTGCCACGTCAAGTGCCTTCTGCCACGTCAAGTGCCATCTGCCACGTCAAGTGCCATCTGCCACGTCAAGTGCCATCTGCCACGTCAAGTGTCTTCTGCCACGTCAAGTGCCATCTGCCACGTCAAGTGCCATCTGCCACGTCAAGTGTCATCTGCCACATCAAGTTTCTACCGCTCATCGGATACTGCCCGCC
Organism: Rhinoderma darwinii; assembly: GCF_050947455.1. Classification (NCBI taxonomy): domain Eukaryota; kingdom Metazoa; phylum Chordata; class Amphibia; order Anura; family Rhinodermatidae; genus Rhinoderma; species Rhinoderma darwinii. Next base: position 115,587,407 of record NC_134690.1, read on the forward strand.
ACGTCTGGCGCCACTTGCCGCACCTGCCTCCACCCATGCTGAAGCCACAGCCACCGCCCGGGCTAATTCAGGTACCCAAGCATTACTGTCTGCCATTTTTTAAGTTCGCATAGACTGTGACCTGGTCAGCTGCCTCCCCGCTACGGCGGAGCGGCCTAGTGGGTCTACAAACCCAGTGTCCGTGACAGGTACCACCATTAGAAAGTATAATAATGATGATTCTTTATGGCAATGACGAGATCTGAGATCCCTGAATGAGAGTTACGGATCGCGATAGTGAGACTTAGAGTCCCATGGTCATGATGTGACTCTCTGTAAGGTGATGGTGTTGGACTGGAAAGCCCTGCACACTTACACTTGAGAAACTCATGTGTTACCTTGATGTACATCTAAAACCTTACAATCAGGTGTGAACCCCGAATCATACTGTAATATACTATACTATTATACTACTTCTTTATGTAACTTTATTAGTTGAGACACAAAGTGACATACATTGACAGTGTTCGCATAAATCCCTGTTAGTAATATTCTCTGTAGGGTCACGAAAATGATTTGACATCATCTTTCGTATATAGGATTCTGGAGTATGCGTGGGATTTCATTATCCTGAGAGATTTGTTGCGTTCCATCAGGGCTCAGTGTTAATACTGTGAATAAACACACAGTGGTGCTCGGCTCCTCTGAGTATGTGCGGGATTTGACTGTCCCGCGAGACTTTTGTCAAACAATTCCAATGATCCAATAGCCTGTATTATAGCGGCGCATGCGTGTTACGGCTGCCAAGATGCTGAACACAGCGTGCATTCACTTTTATGGCTATCAATGTCTCCTAACTAGAAGGGTGAGTGACAGCCTATTTTTAATTGGAATAAGGATGTACACATGGAACTAATTATTGATGCACTTTACATATTTCTACATACATTATAAAAGTAAAAAATCTAGTTTTTCAAATGAATGCCGGGTGTGTTGTTTATCCGGTTCTGTGTCACATTTACTATTTAATACGATGTATTTGCACGTTAGCACTTTATTTATGGACACTGTTTGTAATAATTACACTTGTTTCCTAATGAGCTATTCTCCCTATTTAAACCCTGTGATCACTATGAGGTTATGCTTGAAAATACCCTCAAAGTGAGGATGAAATGTTGCACCGAGATGTGGTGGTGAATAAACCCTCTTAATATTTTTGCAGTGCTGCTTCTTCGTCCATCCTTTGTATAAATAAATAAATATATATATATATATATATATATATATATATATATATACACTGTATATATATATATATATATATATATATATATATATATATATATATACACTGTATATATATATATATATATATATATATATATAATCTATATGCCAGTCATGAGGTGACATAAGAAAGAGAATAGCGTCTATGATGCCAAACAAGTAAATACAAATTTATTATGCCAAAAGATTCCTTTTGCTATAGCTGCAATTTCAGTCATTTTGTATCAACATGCGAATTTGGGCATCCCACAACCCTATCTATAAACCTACTCCGGTGTGTATATGTGTTTTAAAATTACATTTATAAAAAAAAATAAAAAAAAATAAAGAAATAATGGGGCATCAAGGGTTTAGCTTTGTGTTTGTATTTAGTAACTTTAATGTATCCTTATTAAGCAGGACTGACCAACTAAAGCTGGCCATACACAAGAGATTTTTGAACAAGCAAAAAAGGCCAATTTAGACCATTTTGTGTCAACAGTCGGCTCCTTTCATGAAATGAACGAGCGTGACAGATGTCGACCCAAGACTATTACCTGTGAAAAAGTTGATGTGATGTGCTGGATTTTTTCGGTCATTGTTGGGTGCAGTCTTGTAAAGTCGTTTATGCCAAACAACCGATCTGCATCCCATCAATAGAAACCTAGACTTGGACCCAGATCAATCAGCAATATCTAATATAAATCTGAAGCTTCTTAGTGGAATTTTCATAAAAGTGTTAAAATTGTGTTAGAATTTAACTCACACTGTATTGCACCAAACAACAGACCTTACGATTATCAGAGATAGTCCCTGCTGGATTCGTTTCCTATAGACTATTGCACATCCAGGGTTAGCGTCTTAGAGGAAGCAGTGCATGAGAATATACAACTGCAATTACATAGAAACTATAAGCAAAGCAATTCCTTCTTTTCACTAAATGAAATTGACATATTGACATATTTTCCTTTTGATGGTATGCAGGCAAGTCCGGAAGTGTTTGGCACGCATTACTTACACTTCCTGCATGTTTTCTAGATGAGAAGATGCATGAAATGTAAAACTTCAGACCAAGCACACAATGCTGGGCACAATATGATGTTATATGATTTTATTGAAATCCATGTACAAATTGTTAAGATTATGTGTTGAATTGATAAAAACAAAACCAATAATAATAATAATAATAATAATAATTATAATAATACTACTGAAATCAGCTGTTATCAAAATGACACAACTATAGAATTTCTCTTAGGCCCTGTTCACACAGAGTTTTGTGCAGGCAGAAAAATCTAAATCAGAATTTCTTCAGGAATTTCGAGGCAGATTTTGAACTGCCTGCACGTATTTTTAAACATTTTTGCAGCTTTTCTCGTCCACAGCCTTTGAAAACGCAGCGAAAAAGGCTCAGAAATAAGCGGAAAGTTTTTTTTGGGCCTCACATTGATTCAATGGGAGGTTAGAGGAGAAAACCATGGCAAGAAAGATCATGCTGCTTTTTTTCCCCGCGAGAGGCCAAAAGCTGCATAGGGAAAAAAAAAAAAGAATAACTCTGTGAAAGTTTTGAATATCCAAGTACTTCTGACATTGTTTTTTCGTCACATGTTGTACTTTATTTTAGTGGTAAAAGTAGATTGATACAATTTGCGGAAATTAATAAAAAAAATAGAAAAATGGAAGACATTTTGTAAAAATTAACATTTTTCCCTATTTTTAACTGCAATATGTCACATATGTATACACATACTGTATAATTTTTTAAATTAAATATATATTTCCATTTCTTTACTCTATTATGGCAGCACTTTTGAAAAAATAAAATTAATTTTCAGCAATTTAGAGGACTTACAAATTGAATAATAATTTAATACATTTTGAAGTACATTTTGTTTTCCTGCACCAAGCCAGGTTATCAGAGGCTCATAGGTCTCAGAGTGATGGAAACCCCCACAAATGACCCCATTTAGAAAACTAGACCCCTTAAGGTATTTATCTAGGGGTATAGTAAGTATTTTGACCCCAGAGTTTTTTGCTAAATTTCATACATAGCAGGTGAAAAAAAAATATAATTTAACTTTTTCATAAAAGTATCAGTTTGAAGACCGATTTCTGTGTAAAGCGGCCATGAGAATGAAGAATCACACCACAAAATCTATCACCCTGTTTTCAAAAATACCCACATTGTGGCCCTAATGCGTTGCCTGGACACATGGCAGGGCCCAAAAGGAAGGGAGCACCCAGAAGCTTTGAGGACTCAAATTTTGCTTGAAAATATTTTAGGCCCCACTGTACATTTGGAGAGGCTTTGAGCTGCCAGAATGATAGAAACTCCCCATAAACGACCCCATTTAGAAAACTAGACCCCTTAAGGTATTTATCTAGGGTATAGTAAGTATTTTGACCCCACAGTTTTTTGCTAAATTTAATGCATAACAGGTGAAAGAAAAAAAATTCACTTTTTTCATAAAAGTATCAGTTTGAAGACCGATTTCTGTGTAAAGCGAACATGAAAATGAAGAAACACACCACAAATCTATCACCCTGTTTCTCCTGTTTTCAAAAATACCCACATTGTGGCCCTGATGCGTTGTTTGGACACACGGCAGGGCCCCAAAGGAAGGGAGCACCCGGAGGCTTTCAGGACTCATATTTTGCTTGAAAATGTTTTAGGCCCCACTGTACATTTGGAGAAGCTTTGAGCTGCCAGAACGATAGAAACTCCCCATAAACGACCCCATTTAGAAAACTAGACCCCTTAAGGTATTTATCTAGGGGTATAGTTAGCATTTTGACCACACAGGTTTTTCACTAAATATATTGGAATTAGTCTGTAAAAATTTATATCTACTTTTTTTCTGAAAGAACATAGAAATGTTTAATATTTACAAGGAATAACGAAGAAAATGCACCCCAACGTTTGTAAAGCAATGTCTCCCGATTACGACAATACCCCATATGTGGTAATAAACTGCTGTTTGGACCCACAGCAGGGCTCAGAAGGGAAGGAGTGCCATTTGGATTTCTGATTTTGCTTGAATGGTATATTGTAATAGTTTGGACTTTTAAGGACGTAGCGATACCAATTTTGTTCATTTTTTTTACATTACTTTCGAAGAAAAATGGGAAAAGGTGTTTTTTATTTAACTTTAAAAAAAAATCTCACTACTAATAACTTTAATTCTTCTACACATTTTATTAATCCCCTTAGAGGACTTGATCCAGCGATCATTCGATCGCTGGTACAATACACTTCAATACTAATGTATTGCAGTATATTGTTATTCTTACAGGCTTCTGTAACAGAGCGATCGCTGTACCTGTCCGTTAGTCTCGGGTGTCAGCTGTAATACACAGCTGACACCCGCAGCGTATGGAGCGGGCTCAGCACGTGAGCCGGCTCCATACATCAACCCCCGCACCATGACGGGCAATTAAGTCATAATGCGCAAAGGGGTTAGTGCACAGTGGATGGTTCAAAGTGAAAATTGCAATTTTCCACTGATATGCCATTTTAGTGCATAATATGTTGTGCCCAGTTTGTGCCACAGAAGACAAATACCTCATAAAACGAAAAGCGGGTTCTGCTGGGTATGGCGATGCCATATATGTGGGGGCTGCTGATGTGCTTCAAACCACTTAAATGCGGCGATGGCAATCCGTCACCGCATTTAAGGGGTTAATTGCCGAAAGCAGCGGCGATGGTCCGCTGACTGGCGAGACTGATGTGTCAGCTGTCTAGGACATTTGTCAGCGCGGGCTTGTCACTCTGTGTTTACACAGAGTGACAGTTTGAAATACTGACGAAAATGAACGTCATGATGCGCGATCTAGCAGCCGACCATGACGTTCATTTTCGTCAATGGTCGGGAAAGGGTTAAATGAGTAGAGGGGAATCTATACTAAGACTGTTGTTTCAGTCTTAAACAGAACGTTGGAGTAAAATGCGCCAAATTGATTAAGAGGCGCATGCCTCCTAATATATTTGGCACATCTTTGGGACGTCCTGGTCAGGCATAGAGTTGCGCTATAATTTACACCATTTTCTGGCATAAATTATAATAAATCTGACAGACCAATAGTGACCCCTCCCTTCCAACCTATTCAGTTGTGACTATAATGGAAATGTTTATAAACTGTGTACAGTGCTATAGAATATTTTGGTGCCTTATATGCTACAAGAAATAAATATATAAATAAATAATAGATGGTAATAGAGGGGAGCAAAGGGGGTTGTCCCAAAAAATTACTTTTATAGCACATAAATCAGATGTCATTAATTCTGATCAGTGGAGTCTGACAGGCCAGCTGGTTCCCGCACTGATGTTGAGGATGGCCCAGAGCCGACCAACAAGAACGCTTCTGCAGCTTAGTTTTAGCGATTGGTGGGGTCTCAGTCAGGGCCGCCATCAGGAATTTCAGGGCCCCCTACAGCTACATTTTCTGGGCCCCCCTACCGTGGCACCGCCTGTTAACGGTACTCCGTCCAGTACTATATCATGGTACCCAGGGCCGCCATCAGGGGGGGTATTAGGGGTACTGATGTGAGAGGCCCGGCCAAACCTAATTGAAAGGGGGGCCCGGCAAACTGCCGCGACTTGCCTTTGGTAGAAAAAAAACAGGCCCCTGCAATGGGGCCCGTTTTTTTCACCAAAAGAATGTCATGAGCTGCGGGCCCCCCTGGGTAGCATGGGGGCCGTCAAACACCGCCGCCCGTGCGACCGATCACGCGCACCCGCAAACTCCCGCGCATGCGCACCGGCGACCGCCTGGAACCGCGCACCGAATTTTGAGGCAGATTTTGACCTGCCCACACTATCTTGCCGCGTTTTTTGCCTGCGGCGATTGAGGACAGCAGACAGAAAACGCAGCGAAAAATGCATTTTCTGCCTCCCATTGATTTCGATGGCAGGTCAGAGGCGGAACCGCGGCAAGAAAGGACATGCTGCTTTTTCTTTTTTCCGCGACTGGCTCCCATTGATTTCAGATTAAATCAATGGGTGGCGGTTTTGGAAGTTGTTTGGTGCTGATTCTGACGCAGTGTCCGAGTCAATATCAAGGCCCAAAAACTCTGTGAACTGGGCCTTATTGTTAGGGCTTATTCAGACGAACGTGTAATACATCCGTGCAACGTGCGTGATTTTCACGCGCCTCGCACGGACCTATGTTACTCTATGGGGCCGTGCAGACTGTCAGTGATTTTCACGCAGCGCGAGTCCGCTGCGTAAAACTCACAACATGTCCGATATTTGTGCATTGTTCGCGCATCACGCACCCATTGAAGTCAATGGGTGCGTGAAAATCACGCCCAGCACTCCCGCAGCCGTATAAACTATGAATGAAAACAGAAAAGCACCACGTGCTACAAACAGAGTGTCATAATGATGGCGGCTGCGGGAAAATCACGCAGCCGCGCATCATACGCTGCTGACACACGGAGCTGTTATGGACCTTTTGCAAGCGCAAAACGCCACGTTTTTGCGCGCGCAAAAAGCACACGCTTGTGTAAATCCGGCCTTAGGGTAGGAACACACTAGGCATGAACACTGCAGATTTTATGCAACACATTTTATTGTGGAAAATCCGCAGCGTATCACAGTCGCAGCAGAGTGGATGGGATGTGAACAAATCTCATCCACACGCTGCAAAAATAATGGACCTGCAGTGTGGCTTTTTGGCTTTTTAAGTCGCATGTCAATGTATTCTATGGGATCACCGCTCCTCTGTTGCAGAAATGCTGCGGTTCTGCCGCAAAAATCACAAATGAGAAAAAAAAAAAAAGGCACTTTTTTAAATTTATAAAAAAGTTTAGACTTGCCCCGGCCGTAGTCCTGGTGACGCGATCCTCTATTCTTAGCGCAGCTCGGCCTCCTGTCATGACGTTTCATCCCATGTGACTGCTGCAGCGGTCACATGGTCTACAGCGTCATCCCAGGAGGCGGGGCTACGTTCAGAAGTGAGAGATGCGTCACCTAAACTACGGCCGGGGTAAGTCTAAACTTTTTTTTCCCTGCAGGATTCCCGCAGCGGACATGCCTCACGAAACCTGCGCCACTATTTGGTGCGGTTTTGCTGGCGGAATTCCCTGCGGCTACCGGGGCGGATAAGCTGTGTAGTTTTACTCAGCATATCCGCCTAGTGTGTCCCTTATGATGTCGCTCCTGGAGCTGCTGCCGGTCTCTAAATAGGCAGTTGGTCCAGTAGAATTTGGAATTATTTTTTTTTGTGAACCAGCTTAAAAAAATACAAAACTTTTGTGTTAGGGCCTGTTCACATCACCGTTCGCTTCCGCTCCGGGGTTCCTTCTGAGGTTTCTGTCGGGTGAACCCCGCAACGGAAAGTGAAAGTGATAGCACAGCTTCCGTTTCCATCACCATTAGCGCAGTCGACTGCGCTATTGATTCCGTCCGAAAACCACTAATTACTAGCTGGGCGTTGTGAATAGAAGTGTATGATGCTGACGTATGATGCTGACAAACACTTCTATTCACAACGCCCAGCTAGTAAAACAAGTAAACACGCCCAGATGTTACAAACACAATACACGCCCAGTTGGAAATAAGAGAAAACACACTCCCAGTTGTCCATTAGAAAGGCTCATTTGCATAAATATAAAATTGCTCATAACTTGACCAAAAATGATAGTTTTTAAAAAAATAATTTTTTTACTGTTATCTACATTGCAGCGCCGATCACATGCAATAGGAGATAGGGATATGAGAATCTGGTGACAGAGCCTCTTTAAACAATAATGACAAACAGAAACCATTTGCGCCGGATCCGTCACCAAATCAATGGTAATGCAAACGGAGACCTATGGTTTCTGTTTGTCTCAGTTTGGATTCCGTTCATGGGCTCCTCTGACGAAAATCTCAGACGGAACCCATGAATGGAGTCCTAACGCAGATGTGAACGAAGCCTCAGTGTGTTGGTTAGGCAGGCACAGACAGCCATTGCTGTGAATAAGTGCTGCTGCAGCTATACAATTCTTACATTAAGTTGTGAATCACCTTGTTAATTCACAAATCATCAATAATAATAGTTCTTAGTGTCATACACGACATTTGAGGGCAATCAGGGTACTTTCGATTTGCAACAAATTTCTTTGGACCGAATCTAATCTGACAGCCGGTTTGATAGAATCAGAGTCAAAAGGAATTTTGGGAAATTCGCTCATCTACTTATGAGCAAATTTTATTAAACAATTCACCTTTCTCTACGGTAAGAGACTGCCAAGATAAGGGGTTTGTTACATATGCTTTTATGAATGTTACACAATCCCTTTTCTTATACACTATGATTAGCTTACAACATGCATGGTATTTCAGGTTCAGTACCCGTTTAATGTCCATATAGTTTAGTTAAGAAATGTTAAAATGTTATTTGCTTACAAGTCAGAATTAAGGTTTTACTGGTGTCCAGTTGCATTTCAGATATTTGAAGGGTTAAATTCGCCTTCTAGCTGGCGAATTCCAAGAAATAAAATATGTTTTAATGCTTTAAGTAGGGGTCCTATGCAACTCCCACCTCTGTAAATTAAATAGCTTAAGGCTGAGTAATTCCTAAGGAGCAAAGAGGCCTCTTCCCTCAGGATGTCTGTTACCTCAGAAGTCTTTTTGCACAGTCTAAGCTGTCATACTGCATTTATGTTCCTTATTTCCACAGCTGGGTTCATTTTCCCTTCATTTTGAATACGCTTTTCCTTTTTGTTTGTTTATCTTTTGCATTGGAAATAGCTGCTTTAATTACACAAGAACTTCTGTACTTCTATGCATCCTTTATAGAGTGCAGGGCTGGCGTTAGGGTGGGCTACCTGGGCTATTGCCCAGGGCCCCCATAATCTTAAGGCACCCTGCTACGGGGCCCGTGCTGCACAGCCCATAACATTTATGGGCCGGGCAGCACGGGCCCCCTCATGCCCGGTAGTATTGCTAGCACCAGAGGGGGCCCCGGGGCTAGCAAAAGCCACATTTACTTGTATCTATGTCCTCAGGACGCAGATACAAATGAACACTATAGGCTGCAGGCCACGTTAGGCCTGCAGCTTATAAGGTGCTGGGAAGACTCCCTGCACAGGCTAGTGTGATGATGCTCCATCCGGAACGGGGCAAGGTAAGTACAAATTTTATTTTATTTTTTTGGTGGCTGTATGGCAATATAAAGGGGGGAGGCACTGTGTAGCACTATATACAACGGGGGGTGCTCTGTGTAGCACTACATACAAGGCGGGGGCTCTGTGCAGCACTATATACAAGGGGGGACGCTGTGCAGCACTAAATACAAGGGGCGCTGTGTCGCACTATATACCTGTTTTTAACAGGTTCCTATTTCTGTAAATTTAATGCATATAGATGGAGTCAAGATTCAACTCTATGGTGTGATTGATGGTTTCATATAATACGAAAAATAAATCCAAAGAGAAGATCTGATTTTTGAGAAAAATGGACTACCAATGATGTCTTATGTATTCACTTCACATTATTATCTTTTTATGTAACACTAAAATGTATTATATTTGTGATTTAGGAGATATTTGGATTCTTTCTTTCATGTAATTGCTTACACATCCTATTACTTTTCACCATTTTGTCGCTTTGTGGTTTTCTTTATTTCTTCACTTTTCCTCACTAATTGCAATTTAGTTGTATTCACCTTACATACATAAATATATATTGGTATATATACATTTGCATATATATGTAAATACATATTTTTTTTCCCGTTCTTTATTATTTTTCATTGTCTAACCTCAACTACACATCATTCTTTTATTATTATAAATTCTATATCTATACATTTCTTGCACCTCACCGTTATTTCAATTCTTTATTTCAACACTTCGTTATTGTTTGCAATGATCCCTTCTTAACATGTCAGTTATATTCACTTGCTATGCAAATCGATTCTTCATCTGATTTTCCCTATATGCATCCATTGTCACATCCGCCCCATCATGTGTTGTATCCTTTCTATTCACAGCCGACAATTCAGGGATGAGCCGAGCGCTTACGCATCGTGGGGAGTGTTTGGGTTGTCTTGCGGTCTCGTGTCTCTATCGAGACAGTCGGAATTGGAGTGACGTTTTCGCTGCTCTCTCTCTGACCCCTCCCGATGACGCGACACCGGAAGTACTTAGACGAGCACCTTCATACCTTGCGCATGACGCCACATAGAGGCCATCCCATCTTCTTTAGAAACTCCCCATTTCCCTCACATGATTGGACGGATTTCACGTAAATAGTGACCTCAACTGGAGAGGCACCACCGCCGGACGAAGGCATCCCGTCGAAACGCGCATCGGGTCTGGTGTCTCCACGGTGCAGGAGCAATAATATGGGTAGGTTTACATTGTCAATATTCCCACTCAGTTATGTCAGGTAATTTTCAATCACTCTTCTAATTTAATAGCATATTTACCAGGCTTTATTCACACTATTTAGACAAACTTGCTGTCTCTTACAATATTTCTATGTTTGACCCTGGTCTCCTTTAATACATGCATGGGGATTTTGCTCATAACAATTTTGCATGTATTCTGATATTTACTCTGTGGTTATGTACTATACTTTTTTTGATATCCATATGCTTTTTGCCCTGATAGACACCTTGGCATTGCACTGTATGATTCCGTTTTAATCTGTTTGTTCAATATATGTAATAATAAAGTATATTTTGTATTTTTTCTAAAATATCTAGTGCTAATTGACCTCATCTATAGGTTATATGTTTATTTCAATAGGTCAATGCACCAAGTCTCTACTTGGTCGTACTTTAATCTTTTCTGCCTTATATTCTATTATGAAACATGACTAACTCTATAGGCGAAGGATTTTTTCCCTTGATGTACAAATAGGTTGTATATACACGGGGGAGAGCTGTGTAGCACTATATACAATGGGGGCACCGCTGTATGGAACTATATTACAGGGGGTCCTGTGTGTCACTATATACAAGGGGGAGCTGTGTGGCACTATATACAAGGGGGAGCTGTGTGGCACTATATACTAGGGAGGTGGACTGTGTAGCACTATCTACAGGGGATGGGGGCTGTGACAATATGCAGGGGGGATTGCTGTGTGACACTTTATACAAGGGGGGGGCTGTTGGCACTATATACAAGGGGAGGGAATTGTGGCACTATATACAGGGGAGGGGGCTGTATGGCACTATATACAAAAGAGGGGGCTGTGTGGCACTATATACAAGTGGGGGCTGTGTGGCACTATTTGCAAGAGGAGGGCGTTGTGGCACTATATAGAAGGGTGGCTGTGTGGCACTATATACAAGGGGGGTTCTTTGTGGCACTATATACAAGGGAGGGGGGCTGTGTGGTAATATACGGGGGATTATTGTGTAGCACTATATACAAGAGAAGGGGTGTGGCACTATATACAAGGGGGTGCTGTGTGGCACCATATACAAGGGGGGTTCTTTGTGGCACTATACAAGGAAGGGGGATGTGTGGCAATATACAGGGGATTATTGTGTAGCACTATATACAAGGGAAGAGGTGTGGCACTATATACAAGGGGGTGCTGTGTGGCACTATTTACAAGGGGGGGACTGTATGGCACTATATATACAAGGTATGGGCGCTGTGTGGCACTATATACAAGGAGGGGGATGTGAGGCACTATATACAAGGGGGGCTGTGTGGCAGCATATAAAAGGGGAGGGTATTGTGGAGGGAGGGGGCTTTGTGGCACTATATACAAGGGGGGGTTCTGTGTGACACCATATACAAGGGGTTGGCTGTTGGCACTATATACAAGGGGAGGGAATTGTGGCACTATATACAAGGGAGGGGGCTGTAGGCACTATATACAAAAGAGGGGGGTTGTGTGGCACTATATATAAGTGGGGGCTGTGTGGCACTATATTCAAGAGGAGGGCGTTGTGGCACTATATAGAAGGTTGCCTTTGTGGCACTATATACAAGGGGGGTTCTTTGTGGCACTATATACAAGGGAGGGAGGCTGTGTGGCAATATACGGGGGATAATTGTGTAGCACTATATACAAGCGGGTGCTGTGTGGCACCATATACAAGGGGGGTTCTTTGTGGCATTATATAGAAGGAAGGGGGCTGTGTGGCAATATACGGGGGATTGTTGTGTAGCACTATATACAAGCGAAGGGGTGTGGCACTGTATACAAGGGGGTGCCTAATGGCACTATTTACAAGGGGGGACTGTGTGGCACTATATATAAAAGGTAGGGGCGCTGTGTGGCACTATATACAAGGAGGGGGATGTGTGACAGCATATACAAGGGGAGGGTATTGTGGCACTATATATAAGGGAGGGGGTCTTTGTGGTACTATATACAAGGGAGGGGGGCTGTGTGGCACTATATACAAGGGGGGAGCTGTGGCATTATATACAAGGGGGGGCTGTATGGCAATATATGAGGGGATTGTTGTGTAGCACTATATACAAGAGAGGGTGTGTGACACTATATACAAGTGCATGCTGTGTGACACTATATACAAGGGAGGGGGCTGTGCTGCACTAAATACGGGGGGGGGGGCTCTGTGGCACTATATACACAAGGAGGGGACACTGTGTAGCACTATATACATACAATGGAGGGGGGCTGTGTGTCACTATATACAAGGGGGGCTGGGTGGCACTTTATACAAGGGGGACTGTGTGGCACTATATATAGAATTGAGGGGCACTGTGTGGCACTATATAGAAGGGAGGGCAGCTGTGTGGCACTATATACAAGAGGGTCTGTGTGGCACTATCTACTAAGGTGGGCTGTGTGGCACTATCTACTAGGGGGGGGCTGTGTGGCACTATATATAAGGGGGGACTGTGGCGCTATCTACAGGGGGCTGTGTGTGGTGCTATCTTCAGGGGGCACAAAGTTGGCACGGTTACTGATGGGGCACTTTTATTGCTTTGAGCACTGAGGGATCATTATTACCATCTGGGGCACTGTAGATTACGAGTTTGTTTAGAGAATGGGGTACAGGTGTGGAGGGTGCTTGAAAAACGAGAAACCAACATGTCTGTGTGTCATATTCTGCAGAGATGGGTCACGGCTGGAATATGTCGTCACAATGCTCTGGGCTGGATGGAGAAAAAAAAGGGAAAGTGAATGACTCTAATCAGAGAAAACACCACCCGTGAGTCACTAGATATAAATGTGCTGTAATCACTTATATCATCTGCAGAGCTCCTGTGTATAACTGGCATCTACCACTATATGGTCACTGCATGGTGGTAATATTTGTCTTTGTATAGTGGTTTTTATTCAGTAACAGTATGTGGTTATGGTTACATAGTTACATAGTTACATAGTTACATAGTTAGTACGGCTGAAAAAAGACACATGTCCATCAAGTTCAACCAAGGGAAGGGAAAAGGGAAGGAAAAATTTCTACACATAGGAGCTAATATTTTTTTGTTCTAGGAAATTATCTAACCCTTTTTTAAAGCCATCTACTGTCCCTGCTGTGACCAGCTCCTGCGGTAGGCTATTCCATAAATTCACCGTTCTTACTGTAAAGAAGCCTTGTCGCCTCTGCAGCTTGAACCTTTTTTTCTCCAGACGGAGGGAGTGCCCCCTTGTTTTTTGAGGGCTTTTTACAAGGAACAGGATTTCACCATATTTTTTGTATGTGCCATTAATATATTTATATAAGTTAATCATGTCCCCCCTTAGTCGTCTTTTTTCAAGGCTAAATAGGTTTAATTCTTTCAATCTTTCCTCATAACTTAAATTCTCCATGCCCCTTATTAGCTTCGTTGCTCTTCTTTGTATTTTTTCCAACTCCAGGGCATCCTTTCTATGAACTGGAGCCCAGAACTGAACTGCATATTCTAGATGAGGCCTCACTAATGCTTTGTAAAGTGGTAATATTACATCCCTGTCCCGTGAGTCCATGCCTCTTTTAATACACCACAATATCCTGCTGGCCTTTGAAGCAGCTGATTGACACTGCATGCTGTTATTGAGTTTATGATTTACAAGTACACCCAGATCCTTCTCAACAAGTGAATCCGCCAGTGTAGCGCCCCCTAGGACATATGATGCATGCAGGTTGTTGGTACCCAGATGCATAACTTTACATTTATCTACATTAAACTTCATCTGCCAAGTGGACGCCCAAACACTTAGTTTGTTTAAATCTGCCTGTAATTCATGAACATCTTCCATAGTCTGAACTATATTACATAGCTTGGTGTCATCTGCAAAAATAGAAATAGTGCTATTAATCCCTTCCTCTATATCATTAATAAATAAGTTGAATAATAGTGGTCCCAGCACTGAACCCTGGGGTACACCACTTATTACAGGGGACCATTCAGAGTAGGAATCATTGACCACAACTCTCTGGATACGGTCCTTGAGCCAATTCTCAATCCAATTACAAACTATATTTTCTAAACCTATAGTCCTTAATTTACCCATTAGGCGTCTATGGGGGACAGTGTCAAATGCCTTTGCAAAGTCCAAAAACACTAAATCCACAGCGGCCCCTCTGTCTAGACTTCTGCTCACCTCTTCATAAAAACAGATTAGGTTGGTTTGACAGCTTCTGTCCTTAGTAAAACCGTGCTGGCTGTCACTTATAATGCTATTTATTGTCACATAATCCTGTATATAGTCCCTCAATAGCCCCTCAAACATTTTCCCCACGATGGATGTTAAGCTTACTGGTCTATAATTACCCGGGGAAGACCTAGAGCCCTTTTTGAAAATAGGCACCACATTTGCCCTGCGCCAGTCCCTTGGCACTATACCAGTCACTAGAGATTCTCTGAATATTATGAAAAGGGGGACAGAAATAACTGAACTAAGCTCTTTAAGAATTCTAGGGTGTAACCCATCTGGTCCCGGGGCCTTGTGCACATTTATTTTATTTAATTTAGCTTGGACCATCTCTACATTCATCCAATTCAGTATATCAACTGATATATTAACAGCACTGGCACCGGCTACATCAGCTGCTCTTTCTTCTGTTGTATATACAGAGCTAAAGAACCCATTTAGTAACTCTGCCTTCTCTTGATCCCCTGTGACCAACTCCCCATTACCATTATCTAGGGGTCCTACATGTTCAGACCTTGGCTTTTTAGCATTTATATACTTGAAGAATTTTTTGGGATTTGTTTTACTATCCTTGGCCACCTGCCTTTCATTTTGTATTTTTGCTAATTTTATTACATTTTTACAGATTTTATTAAGCTCTTTATATTTTACAAAGGCTACAGCTGTACCCTCAGATTTGTATTTTTTAAATGCCCTTTTTTTGTCATGTATTGCCCCTTTCACAGAAGGTGTAAGCCATGTGGGGTTTAATTTGAGTTGTTTATACTTATTACCTGTAGGAATAAATTTTGCACTATAATAACTCAAAGTAGATTTGAAAATCTCCCATTTATCATTTGTTCCATTATTTGACATTAGTTCTTCCCATTCTATATCCTGAATTGCAGCCCTCATCCTGGGGAAATTGGCTTTCTTAAAATTAAATGTTTTTGCCCTCCCAGCCTGCGTTTGTTTTTTACAGTATAGGTAAAATGTAACTATATTGTGATCACTGTTACCGAGGTTTTCACGAACATTGACATTCCCAACAAGATCTGCATTATTAGAAATGACCAGATCCAACAGAGCTTCACCTCTAGTCGGGTCTTCCACAAACTGGCCCATAAAATTTTCCTGCAACAGGTTGAGGAAATGTCTCCCCTTTGCAGTTGAAGCCGAACCATGACACCAATTAATATCCTGGAAATTAAAATCTCCCATTATCACTACCGTACCCGCCTGTGCAGCCCGCTCCATCTGTTTATATAGCTGAACTTCCATCTCCTCAGTTATATTGGGGGGTCTATAGATTACACCAAAAGTAATTTTTTCAGTGTTTACCTCCCTTTCTAGTTCCACCCACAAGGTTTCAACCTCCTCACAGTCTTCACCCACTATTGTCTCTTTCACACTCGCCTTCATATCACTTCTCACATACAGACATACACCACCACCTTTCCTATTTGTCCTGTCTTGACGAAAAAGTGTAAAACCCTGTAGATTTACAGCCCAGTCATGTGAAGAGTCCAGCCATGTTTCAGCAACACCAACTATATCTATATTTTCTTCCAGTATCAAGGCCTCCAGCTCCCCCATTTTGCTTGCTAGACTTCTGGCATTTGTGAACATACACTTTAACTTGCCTGTCAGTTTTTCACTTTTATTATCAGAAATGTGATTTGACATTAATCGGTCCTTTTTATTTACACTGATGTTTTGTAACGAAAGGATCTCCTTATCTTGTTGTCTAGTCCTCTCCCCACATTCTGTTTCTCCCCCCACCAATATAGTCTGACCCCTCTCTAACCTGGCTACCCCTTTTTTTTCTACATTGACCTCCCTCCTCAGCCCTAGTTTAAATACTCCGCCACCCCAGCTAGAATTCTCTCCCCCAGCACAGCGGACCCCCTTCCATTTAGGTGCAAATCATCTGCAGAATACAGTTTGTACCCCAATGAAAAGTCAGCCCAGTGCTCTAGGAACCCAAATCCTTCTCCTCTACACCAAGACTTCAGCCATGCATTTAACTCCCTGAGCTCCCGCTGTCTTTCCTGTGATGCGCATGGCACAGGCAGTATTCCTGAGAATACAACCTTGGAGGTCCTTCCCTTCAGCTTGTAGCCTAGTTCTTTAAAATTATTCTTAAGGCTCCTCCACCTACCATTTATTCTGTCGTTGGTACCGACATGGACCACGACAGCTGGATCATCACCAGCCCCTCCCAGCAATTTGTCCACCCGTTCCACCACATGCCGAACCATGGCACCAGGGAGACAGCAAACCATTCGGTTGAGGTGGTCTTGGCGACAAATAATTCTATCCGTCTTCCTGATTATAGAATCCCCTACGACTATCAATTGTCTTGGCTTACCTGCATTACCATCCCGCCGACTACTAGCTGGGCTGTTCTCCCGGCTGTTAGGGAGATCAGTATCCACTAGGGCTGCCATTTCTGAGACTGACACCCTCGCATCATCACCCAACTTGGCAATTTTGCCTGGAATATCAGAAACCGGATCGGCCTTCCTTGTCTTTGACCCCTTTCTACTGCCCCTAACTACATTAACCCAGCTACTTACCTGATCCTGCTCACCCATGTCTTCACCCTCCAGTTGTAACCCACTAACTGCATGCTCTGTGAGCAGCAAGCTCCGTTCAAAATTGTCTATCCTCCTCAGTGTTGCATTCTGCTCCTCCAGATCTCTAATACGAGCTTCCAGGTGAACAATATGCTCACATCTGCCACAGAGATATTCACCCTGGAACTCCGGCTCCAGTCGTGCATACATATGGCAAACTGTGCACTGAAGAAAACCTCCAATCTTGCTGTCCATTATCCCAGTTACCAAAAAAAAAAACAGCGAACAGGTGTTAATCAAAAAGATAAAGAAGTAGAAGAAGAAGAAGAGTACTTACTTGGGCTTTAACTCCTCTTTTGAACTCCGGTTTTTGGAACTCCACTTAATATACAAACCACTTGTTAGTCAAGCCACAGAGCAGGCTCTACAGAGTAGTGAGGCCTGATTTATAGCACCTGGTAGCAGCTAACCCCTCCCCCTTACTCAGCTACTCAGGAAACTGCAAAGGAAAAATGGTTACAAATTATGTCACTTTTGCAAACTTTGTAGCAAGCAAGCAATCAATACATATATCACATACAATGGCCCCCCACTTTGTCACACACAACACAGTAAATCAATCCGGTTTTTGGAACTCCACTTAATATACAAACCACTTGTTAGTCAAGCCACAGAGCAGGCTCTACAGAGTAGTGAGGCCTGATTTATAGCACCTGGTAGCAGCTAACCCCTCCCCCTTACTCAGCTACTCAGGAAACTGCAAAGGAAAAATGGTTACAAATTATGTCACTTTTGCAAACTTTGTAGCAAGCAAGCAATCAATACATATATCACATACAATGGCCCCCCACTTTGTCACACACAACACAGTAAATCAATCCGGTTTTTGGAACTCCACTTAATATACAAACCACTTGTTAGTCAAGCCACAGAGCAGGCTCTACAGAGTAGTGAGGCCTGATTTATAGCACCTGGTAGCAGCTAACCCCTCCCCCTTACTCAGCTACTCAGGAAACTGCAAAGGAAAAATGGTTACAAATTATGTCACTTTTGCAAACTTTGTAGCAAGCAAGCAATCAATACATATATCACATACAATGGCCCCCCACTTTGTCACACACAACACAGTAAATCAATCCGGTTTTTGGAACTCCACTTAATATACAAACCACTTGTTAGTCAAGCCACAGAGCAGGCTCTACAGAGTAGTGAGGCCTGATTTATAGCACCTGGTAGCAGCTAACCCCTCCCCCTTACTCAGCTACTCAGGAAACTGCAAAGGAAAAATGGTTACAAATTATGTCACTTTTGCAAACTTTGTAGCAAGCAAGCAATCAATACATATATCACATACAATGGCCCCCCACTTTGTCACACACAACACAGTAAATCAATCCGGTTTTTGGAACTCCACTTAATATACAAACCACATGTTAGTCAAGCCACAGAGCAGGCTCTACAGAGTAGTGAGGCCTGATTTATAGCACCTGGTAGCAGCTAACCCCTCCCCCTTACTCAGCTACTCAGGAAACTGCAAAGGAAAAATGGTTACAAATTATGTCACTTTTGCAAACTTTGTAGCAAGCAAGCAATCAATACATATATCACATACAATGGCCCCCCACTTTGTCACACACAACACAGTAAATCAATCCGGTTTTTGGAACTCCACTTAATATACAAACCACTTGTTAGTCAAGCCACAGAGCAGGCTCTACAGAGTAGTGAGGCCTGATTTATAGCACCTGGTAGCAGCTAACCCCTCCCCCTTACTCAGCTACTCAGGAAACTGCAAAGGAAAAATGGTTACAAATTATGTCACTTTTGCAAACTTTGTAGCAAGCAAGCAATCAATACATATATCACATACAATGGCCCCCCACTTTGTCACACACAACACAGTAAATCAATCCGGTTTTTGGAACTCCACTTAATATACAAACCACTTGTTATTCAAGCCACAGAGCAGGCTCTACAGAGTAGTGAGGCCTGATTTATAGCACCTGGTAGCAGCTAACCCCTCCCCCTTACTCAGCTACTCAGGAAACTGCAAAGGAAAAATGGTTACAAATTATGTCACTTTTGCAAACTTTGTAGCAAGCAAGCAATCAATACATATATCACATACAATGGCCCCCCACTTTGTCACACACAACACAGTAAATCAATCCGGTTTTTGGAACTCCACTTAATATACAAACCACTTGTTAGTCAAGCCACAGAGCAGGCTCTACAGAGTAGTGAGGCCTGATTTATAGCACCTGGTAGCAGCTAACCCCTCCCCCTTACTCAGCTACTCAGGAAACTGCAAAGGAAAAATGGTTACAAATTATGTCACTTTTGCAAACTTTGTAGCAAGCAAGCAATCAATACATATATCACATACAATGGCCCCCCACTTTGTCACACACAACACAGTAAATCAATCCGGTTTTTGGAACTCCACTTAATATACAAACCACTTGTTAGTCAAGCCACAGAGCAGGCTCTACAGAGTAGTGAGGCCTGATTTATAGCACCTGGTAGCAGCTAACCCCTCCCCCTTACTCAGCTACTCAGGAAACTGCAAAGGAAAAATGGTTACAAATTATGTCACTTTTGCAAACTTTGTAGCAAGCAAGCAATCAATACATATATCACATACAATGGCCCCGCACTTTGTCACACACAACACAGTAAATCAATCCGGTTTTTGGAACTCCACTTAATATACAAACCACTTGTTATTCAAGCCACAGAGCAGTATTATTCAGTAACAGTATGGGGCTATTATTTCATCTGATATAGTGGTATGATTTAATAATGGTATATGTATACAGATATTTTTGAGTGATATTTTAGAGATTTTTTTGTGTGAGAGGTAGGATATATGCATTTTGGTCTTGCAACACTCCTGGACACGCTAAAAATCAGTGTTGCAGTTCTCTGCACATTGCCTTATGAATTGACTGAATTATTGATACAGTAAGGCTGAGTTCACACGAGCATGTTACGTCCGTAAAGGACGGAATGTATTTCGGCCGCAAGTCCCGGACCGAACACACTGCAGGGAGCCGGGCTCCTAGCATCATAGTTATGTACGATGCTAGGAGTCCCTGCTTCGCTGCAGGACAACTGTCCCGTACTGTAATCATGTTTTCAGTACGGGACAGTAGTTCCACGGAGAGGCAGGGACTCCTAGCATCGTACATAACTATGATGCTAGGAGCCCGGCTCCATGCAGTGTGTTCGGTCCGGGACTTGCTGCCGAAATACGTTCCGTCCTTTACGGACGTAACATGCTCATGTGAACCCAACCTAAGGGTGTGTTCACATCAGCATTTTTTTCTGTTAATGGGTTCCGTCAGACCTTTCCGTCAGAGGAACCCATCAACGGAAAGGCAAACGGAAACCATAGCTTCCGTTTGCATTATTATTGATTTCAATGGTAATGTTTCCATTGCAAATGGTTTCCGTTTGTCTCCGTTCCGTAAGGTTTCCGTTTTTTGGATGGAATCAATAGCGCAGTCGACTGCGCTATTGTTTCCACCATAAAAACAGAAACCTTACAGAATGGAGACGCAGATGTGATCAGGCACTAATTCAGTATTTGGGGCCCTACTTATAACCTTGCCCAGGGCCACACTTTGTCTAAAACCAGCCCTGATAGAGTGTTAAGGCATACATAGCCATTCCATAATACAGCTTAGTCTTCGTTCACATCTGCGCCAGGGTACGGTTCCAACGCTCCGTCTGAGCTTTCCGTCGGAACGGGACTCTGACTGACACAAATGGAAATCAAAGGTTTCTGTTTCCATCAGCATTGATTTCAATGGTGACGGATCCGGTGCCAATGGTTTCCGTTTGTGTCCGTTGTGCAAGTGTTCCGCAGTTTTGTCGACTATGCTATTGATCCCGTCAAAACGACGGAACCCTTGCACAACAGAGACAAACGGAAACCATTGGCACCGGATTCGTCACCATTGAAATCAATGGTGATGGAAACGGAAACCCTTTGATTAAAATTTAACACCTTACCGTCCTGCCCCTAAATTGTATTATTGTTTTCAAAATTGTAGGTATTATGGTTAAAACATTTTTTTTGAGGAATCCACATGTAAACTGCTTTACTTAAAACTACCTGACAACAATCCACATAACTTTCGCCTAACATCAAATCACAGCTAAATATAAAGTTCCTTACAAATTTTGGAAAAGTAAATTTGACATACATTTTATTAGTATTATTGGTAGCATAAACATATGTGACAGTCCAAGAATGTGGACATGAATGGGGACATGTTAACCAATCACTACCACATCAAGTCTTTCTAGTTATGAGAACACTGGAGAAGAGCTGTCATGTGGGCGGAATGGTTGGTTTACAAAGCATGGATGTTCATTGTGATTACATAGTGATACAGCCCTCGGCCAGTTCTGCATTGTAGCTGACCTAAATAAGCTAGCCTTGGTCAGATTTCCCATAGCCAAATCAATAATTATAATAATTGAAAGCTTTGAAAAAGCATTAAGATAGACAAGGAACACAGGCCAGCTTTAAGCTGTTCACACCAAACACTTTATTCAAACCTTATGTCAAATAATTAATTTATGCAAATTATATTCAATTTCTTGTAAACATGGGCCTTGTATTTCAACAGAGCATCACTTTATCACAATGCAAAATATCCTAAGGCTTCCGGGTAATATTTCATGCTTTTGGGATGGTGCCAGGCTGATATCCTATTATTGGAAGCAATAATTAAGACTCCAGTGAGTTTAGATAAAAACATCAATACATTGGTCTACAGCCAACTTGATATTGACATTTCTTATTACTATGAAGATTATTATTTCATTATAATGTCTATCTGTCATCTCTCAGATTTGTTTGGAAAGACAGCTCGTTGATCGGCGCTCGTTTGCTCCTTTCACAAGGCGCAATGCATGGGGTCAAGCGAATGTTACTCCGATCGCTCGTCCTCATACATTTCTGTCATGTCGGCAGTACATTTCCCTGTTTACACAGGGAGATGTGCTGCTGACAACGATAATATTTTATGCTGCCTAACAATACAATCAGCCAATGAACGAGCTGATTGTATTGCTCATTCATGGACGTCTTTTGCCCTGTTTATACAGGGCAATGATCGGGAGCGATCGTCACATGAACGCTTGTTTTCCCTACAATTGGCCCATATAAATGGCCCTTCACACTTTAATTTGCAGCCCCCATAAATATGTGTACTGGGAATATATTACAACATATGTATATTTTGAAGCATGGTTAAGCTTTATAGACCTGTGTCTTTCTGTAACTACAATAACGATGTAACTAGGAGGTTTATTTGTATGAACATAGAGCAGTCAATATGTTACTCTTTCTTTCAATGTCGTTGTTTGGATTAGTGCCAAATCTACTCACTAAGCAGTGAACAATCACAAGGAAATCACGTATGCTCTTTGTCACCAATTTCTCTCTTCTCAATGTGTCATAATAGTTGTATTGTTAATTTACTCTTTCCTGAGCTACTAATAGAGCGTTCAGCCAATACTGTTATACCAAGTTTAATGAACGAAGGCGATTGGACCCCCTCGCCAACTAATTGGCTCCACAATATTACTACTGTGCATTGTTTACTGTCCTACTCATTGTCTTAAGTGGTTATTGAGTTCCATAATATAATTTAGGTATTCTCTCCTAGTGAGAATTTGTTTAAAGAACATTACCCCTATGTATGTAATGTAAATAGAAGTCCATGATTTCTTTTTTGTGTAGTCTGTTAATATGCTATTCAGTCATTTATGACCAATGAACTCTTTTATAACTAGTTATGGTGTATAGAATGTAGACACTATAAACTGTATAAAAATATTGCATGCAATCTTTGGATAAATCATGGCAGCTCTTTAAATTCTTAGGGCCCTTGACAAGATAAAATGTTGCCTCCCTGGTTGCCACCCTAGTTAAGAGGTTTATGGTAAAAACCCTGGTGGCCTAGGTAGTGTTGCCACCAGGCTGGTAAACCAGTCGATATTGATAGTTGAGGGCCCGTATGAGTAATTATATAATAATTTGAAGAAATATTGCCCTCTGTCTTACCCCACTACTTTCGTGTTTGTCTGTCTGTGTTGGAGGGAGATCGCAGCAAGGCAGAGACTTCTGAACTACAGCAAAGGGCTCCCTAATTCCAATCAAGATGCTCATGTAATGACACCGATGCTTTTTATTGGAGCAAAGGGACCAAACTGTGGACACAAACTTGTGACCTAATACTTTTACATGGGGGCACAAACTGGGGGCCTAACTTTTATATGAGGCAGGGCAGAAACTGGGGCCCTGAATTTTACATGGGGGCACAAACTGGCAGATTAGTTTTTATATGGGAGCACAAACAACGGACTAACTTCTTTATAGGAGCACAAACAACGGACTAATTTTTTTATGGGGGCACAACCTAGCGGACTAACTTCTATATGGGGACACAAACTAGCGGACTAACTTCTATATGGGAGCACAAACTAGCGGACTAACTTCTATATGGAAACACAAACTAGCAGACTAACTTCTATATGGGGGCACAAACTAGCGGACTAACTTCTATATGGGAGCACAAACTAGCAGACTAACTTCTATATGGGGACACAAACTAGCAGACAAACTTCTATATGGGGGCACAAACTAGCGGACTAACTTCTATATGGGGACACAAACTAGCGGACTAACTTCTATATGGGAGCACAAACTAGCGGACTAACTTCTATATGGAAACACAAACTAGCAGACTAACTTCTATATGGGGGCACAAACTAGCGGACTAACTTCTATATGGGAGCACAAACTAGCAGACTAACTTCTATATGGGGACACAAACTAGCAGACTAACTTCTATATGGGGGCACAAACTAGTGGACTAACTTCTATAAGGGGGCACAAACCAGCGGACTAACTTTAATATGGGGCACAAACTGGGGTTCTAACTTTAATATGGGGGCACAAACTGGTGGACTAACTTCTAAATGGGGGCACACACTGGGGGCCTAACTCTATATAGGGGCATAAAGGGTGCCTAAATTCTATACAGGTGCATAAAGGGCACCTAACTTCTATATGGGGGCATAAAGCGGCCTAACCAGAGGCATCGTTAGCACTGGGCCTTCGGGGCCCAAGCCCTGGATCTTTGGCCCTGTGCCCCAGATCCCCTGGTGACTGCCACATTCAGTGGTGTAGCTATAGGGTTTGCAGCGGTCGCAATAACCACCAGGCCCCTGTTACTATAGTAATGACACTATACTTACCCTCCTCCTTCCCGAGCGCAGCGGAAGTCCTGACGTCTTCTAGCGTCATAACGTCACGACGCTGTGCACCACGCATGACGTCACTACGCTGGATGGTGTCAAGACATCACCTGGAGCCGAAGAGAAGGGTGAGTATAACATTACTGTCTGCTGGGCTCTTGTATCTAAGCCTGCTTTGTGGTAGACCTGGATACACATGGACCCTGTATCTAAGCCTACCACATTGTAGGCTTAGATA
Organism: Rhinoderma darwinii; assembly: GCF_050947455.1. Lineage (NCBI taxonomy): Eukaryota > Metazoa > Chordata > Amphibia > Anura > Rhinodermatidae > Rhinoderma > Rhinoderma darwinii. The sequence continues at coordinate 115,612,288 of NC_134690.1, forward strand.
CATGACCATATAAAATGTTTTCATATTCACTGTCTAGTTTCTGCCTTTATACTGCCACCACTCAAGTTGCACCGCAAAGGGGCCAACTAAGGCTCTGTCGTCCAAGGGCCCACATAAACCTGGAGCTGGCCCTGCTTGTGTGTACAGCACTTCTCTGACCGACACACGGGATAACTTGCTCATTATAGACCACCTAAATACCCCCTATTCCCAGTAATTACACAGACACTTGAATGTGGAATAAAAATTGGCCAAGGCTATTTATTAAATGCAAACCAATTGTACCTGCATACAAAAAACACTAGCAAGCCATATCAACCGTATAAAAAACATTGTTAACATAAATAAACATGTAAATAAATAACAAACCGGAAGGGGTTCGTCATCATGCCCTACCCAGTTTATCCAACAGAGTGAGCATGAACTCAGACTCCCCCCAATTTCCAGCCTAAAAGTACCCCCCAGGCTGACTACCCTCGCCAAGAGCCAGATGTATGACGCCTCATGCAGACTGCGCTCCCCCACTGAAAGCCAAGGCCTCCTCCGGGCTATCTTGCAGCCCCACATTGAAAATGTCTAATCCAATTTCCGTCAGATGGACCCATCTTTACGGAACAAACTACCACACCCGCGAGGCTGCCATCTCCTTGCTGACTTTGCTGACTTTGCCCTGGGACCATGTCAATGTCACCGGGTCCCTGGCATGTAACCACACCAGCCTCGGCACCATCTTCAACCAGACCAGCCGGACTCCCGGCAGGAGAACCAGCAAGTGAACCACGTCCCTCTTCATAGCCTTAATCAGGTACCTCTGAGACCATTTGCAAGGTCGTTGCCACCCACGTGTAGCACCAGGATCTTCGGGAATCCAATCAAACGAGACAACCTGATCACTTCAGACACCAGACTGTCCCAACGAAGACCTTTTTAGCCGCACCACCGTAGTTCTAACTGTTCCACCGAGAAACCGAGCCGTTCGCCATTCCTCCCCACTCCAGCCCTCCGATGTGCCCAATAAATGTAGGAGTGTCCAACAATCCACGCCACCACAGGACATGAGGCTGTAGAAAGACGTAACGAGACTGCCCATCAGCCCGGAGGAAACAAAAAATTGCAACACCAACACCCTCAGCAGCCTGACTACAGGGTCCGATCCAGCAGACAACTTGTTGACCGTGTGAAAGACACCCATTTTATCAGACAGAAAAACTACTCTCCTGTTCCAAAACTCCCCTTCCAAAATGTGCACTCCCACCAATATGATTGTTCCCCATGTTCCCCAAATTTCTTCACAAAGGATAACTGTTCCACAAAGCAGGCCACCTGTGCACCATGTTCTCCCATGTAACGCGCCAAAACCCACGCTAGAAGCTGAATCCGTCTGAAGACTCAACTCCACTTAATCAACCGAACTTGATTGAAAAACTGAAACCCCAAAGGACACCAGGAATGATCCCCATACCTCAAGATCCTCTCGATGTTCTTTCGTCAACTTCCCCAAAACGGATTGCAACTCCTGAAGCCTGACCTTCCGCAAACTACCGAGATGATTGATTGCTGACCGCAAATCCACTAACTTCCCCTCTGGAAGACGGCAAAGCCCGCTGATCTAATCAATTTCCAAGCCCAGAAACGCGAGGCAGGGGATTGGGCCTACCGTCTTATCAGCTGCCATAGGAATGTTGAAATCCTCGACCACCCCCAACAAAATGGACAAAATGTGGAAGCAAACAGGAGACCCAGCCGGGCCTACACACAAGAGGTCAACCAGGTAGTTGATGATGCTCTAAAATCTGAAGACTCCTTCACCACCCACTCCACAAAACAACTAAAGGCCTTAAAATAAGAACAGGACAGAACAAGACCCATGGGCAAACAAAGGTGTACAAAATATTAGCCGTCAAAGAAGTAGCCCAGAAGATGATGACCGTCCGGGTGAATAGGAAGCAGCCTGAAAGCCGACTCCACATCCGACTTTGCCAATAGGCCGCCCGGACCTGCTTCCCGTACCAGATCCACTGCTCTATCCAAAGAAGCAAACGACACAGAGCAAAGCTCCTTGTCTATACTGTCGTTCACAGAGGATTCTTTTGGAAACGAAAGATGGTGTATCATCCTAAACTTTCCCAGCTCCTTTTTCAGAACCCCCCCTAATGGAGAAACTTTAAAGTCCGGAAGGGGAGGGGACAAAAAACGAGCTGACATCCTGCCCACTGACACCTCCGACCTCAGTTTGACCCGAACAACTTCTGAAAACTGGATCGCCGATTTTAAATTAAATTGAACCCCCGAACCACTCCTGCAGGCAGAGCCCGGAATAAGAAAACCATTCATAAAACCGTCCGTCACAAGCTCGCGTGTGCCCTCTTGACGTATCTCTCGAGCCACGGTGTGCCCTGTTGACGTATGACCCGAGCCACAGTGGCATCACTCCGAACCTTTACCAGCGGTGTCCCGGGACGCTTTCTGGGCCTCTGGAAACAGCATGAATAGAGGTGCAGACCCCAGTAGCCTGAGCACTCATGCAGGAATTTACAAGACAGACCCGCTTTGCATTGGCCCTCATTAAAAGGCCAACACATTCCTTTCTTATTAAGTGCCGGTTGGGCAGAACCTTGCCTCCCGGCCCCGACTTGAAAGGGCATGGGTCGTTGAGACATCATCAGCCGCATCCACAACGAGAGGTCCAATTGATCCCACTGCATGGAAGGGTATGCTGCCAGGCATTGATTAAATTGTTTGTCATATCGCCACCACACAAGACACCCATAAGTCTTGCACACATCCCAAATTCCTTCAACGTAACAGAATATTGACGCACATTTTTCCGGAAACTTTGGCCCCCCACAGGCTTGCATATATACAAAAGGCACAAAGCCAATTACCAAACATTCATGGAATCTTTCTACACCTATGCTTGCATTCTTCTTCCACGTGTTTCTTCTGTTTCTCGCCCGTGTCTGTCTCCTTCATATCCGGAAAGTCGTCTAGAGGCAAAAGGGAAAACAATTCTATATACACCCTTCCTCGATTGTTTTACAGACCTCCCTTTTCAAATGAGCCCCTAGAGGGCCTGAAAAGGCCAAATAAGGGCCCCTATACGCTACATCCGACACAAGTCCCAAGCCAGAAAAAGAGGGATCTACAAACCCCGCCTGGGAAACCCCCGATGCCGAACCTGCTGCTTCCTCATGACCTGCCACACTCCCAGGAGGGGAGGACAAGACTGGCCCCTGAATTTCGTTCCAAGCACCTGCTACCCCTTCATCCCCCGATGCCACCCTCCTACCCACATTGGCAGATAAAAATGCCCAAACATCAACTAAAACCCTTAACAAATCACCCGTAGAAACACCGGACTCCTCTCCAGTCCTTGAAGACGCACCAGCTACGGCACTGCTCACCTGCAAAACGGACTGTCCGACCCACCCATCCAGCCAAGATGAACGATTAGCTCTCCTGATGGGTGACAAGGCCTCCAGCCCCCACATATCCGATCCTCTCCCGACATCCATGTGGCCACGTGACCCAACATGATCACTGCGGCGTCCCAGAAAAGGGGGTTCCCGAGATCCGGATCCACGGCTGCCAACGTGGGCTGGCCTTCAGTCCCGACTCAAAGTCCTCGTCCTTGAACTCCGGAATCCACCACCAGCCGGTGAATGATGATGTGAACTCCCGCCGATCTCGGATCCTGCAAAAAGAGGACACCACATCATCTACACGATTACGATCCAAATTAGATAACTGTACAATCCCCTGATAACCGCTAACCCCTCACTGGGGGCCCCGGCCGTAGCTTCAGGGGCCCAACTATCATCTTCCATTGTGCCTCTCCGACCATAATCCTGGGACAAGATGCCAGCCGAGATACTACAGTCCCTTGGCACCACCAGAGGCCGGCCTTCCCCAATAAGCAGTGCCGCACCTGCCATGAGGCGAGGCGAGCCGACAGCGACAGCCTCAGGCGCCACCCACCCGAAAATGGGGGGGTGGCATTTTCAGCCAGGGACGGACTAGACCGGGGGGAGGTGGCATGCAGACTTAGCAGACGTGCCGCATGATGGGCACGTCTGTAATACTCCTCCTCCTCTCTGATGCTGTATGCCAGAGAGGAGCAGGTCTACAGGAGGAGCGGTCGAGCGAAGAGGAGAGGTGACGAGACGCACAAGGTATGCTCCTGCCTTAACTCGGTCGGCCGAAGCTGCTGGAACCAGGACCTGGGAGTATACTGCAAGGGGGGTCTGGGCATTTTACTTAATCTGAGCGTCTGACTTACTGCAGAGGGCTCTATAGGGGGGTTTCTGCCCCCCCCCTTTAGAGCAGTCAGTCAGATGCTCAGACCCCCTAACCTTGCAGTATAGTAACTAGTGAGGGCTCTATGGGGGGGGGGGATAATTCCCCCTATAGAGCCCTCTGCTGTCAGTAAAACGCCCAGACCCCCCTTGTAGTATACTCACGGCCCCCCAGCGTTGGCCGACCCCTTTTAAATTAGTAGGGGCAGGAAGCTGAGCGCAGTATAATCCTTACCCATAAACCTGCACCCGCTAATTCAAAAGTGATCGGCCGATGCGGTCTGAGCATCTTACTGACAGCCGACAACTCTATAGGGGGGAATAATCTTCCCCATAGAGTCCTCACTAATTACTATATTGCAAGGTTAGCGGGGGTCTTAGCGTCTGACTGACTGCTGAGGACTCTAAGGGAATCCGCCCCCTTAGAGCTCTTAGCAGTCAGTTAGACGCCCAGACCCCCACCTTGCAGTATAGTAATTACGGAGGGCTCTATGGAGGATTATTCAGCCCCATAGAGACCTCAGCTGTCAATAAGATGCTCAGACAACCACCCCCATCACTTGAATTAGTGGGGGCAGGAAGCTGAGCGCAGTATAGCTGCCCCACAGCACTCCCCCACAGCAATCAGAGTCAGTACCCTCCTTGCAGTATAATCCCCCAATAGCACTCTCAGTGGTTATTATACAGCAAGGGGGGGGGGGGTGTTCAGTGTGATTGATGCAACTTTCTAGTTACCTTTTATTAAAAATTATTTTTACTTTTTGAGATACCGCTGCTTTGTATCCTGTATACAGATCAGCTGTATATAGCGCTGAATCATGTATCCGTCAGGTCAGCGGGACTGATGATCCAGTGTCAGCGGGTCCTGCAGGATCGAGCTGTTACCGATCACATCTAAGTTCATAACTTAGATGTGATTGATAATAGGCGACCTAATGGATTCAGGTCTCAGCACTAGATACAGCTGCTCTGTATACAGGATACAAAGCAGCTGTATCTCAAAAAGTTAAAATAATTTTTAATAAAAAGTAATTAAATCTTGCACCAATCGAATTGATAGATTTCTTATATATATATATATATATATATATATATATATATATATATATAAAATACAAAAATACGTTTTTAAAGGTGTACATAGCCTTTAAACTGTAACTAAACTTTTATCATGTCATAGTGAGTTGTCAGAAGTTTTCAACGGTGGGGGACCGAGCAATGAGACCACCGCCAATCGCTAAAACGAAGCAGCAGAAGTGCTCGGGTGAGCGCTGTGTCGCTTCATTTATGATCGACTTCCAGCCGTGTGAGCATTGTATGGACTCATAGACTTTCTATTGAGCCTGTACACTGCTCCAAGGAAAGAGAAACAGAATTGAAGTGGCACACCGCTCAACCGAGCAGTTTTTAAAAAAGTTGTTACACTTTAAAGTGAACCTTTCACCTGCCCATAGATGTGCATTTGAGTGCAGCATGTAATGGGCAGGGCTGCACAAACTCTGGGGCACTTTAAAAAAAAAATCCTACCCTCCTTCCTTATTTAGATATCGGTGCCGTAAAATTTGGCGCCCGATATTTTAATAACCCCCTGAACTGTCAATGGGGAGGTAATTGGCAAGGGGGCTTATAACATCACTGTGACAATCAGCTACGGACAGTGTCACAGCAAGAGCTGGAGAAAGGAGAGCGTGTGCGCCGACGACAAATATTACTGCACCGATACCTAAATAACGAAGGAGGATAGGAAAAAAAATTAAAGTGCCTCAGAGTTTGTGCAGCCCTGCCCATTACATGCTGCACACGTATGGGCAGGTGAATGGTTTCCCTCCGGTAAATACGGGTCCTTTGTCACCCGTATTCCATCCGTATTTAAGGGCCAGTTTTTTCTGCTATATTGCACTGCACTAATCGGCAGCCCCTTCTCTCTATCCAGCACTGATCGCCAGCCTCTTCTCTCTATCCAGCTCTGATCGGCAGCCTCTTCTCTCTATCAGTGCTGGATAGAGAGAAGGAGCAGCCCTTTCAGGCAGAGTTTCCGCAGCGGAACACAGTGATAGAAACAAAAAGAAGTTCATACGTACCCCGGCCGTTGTCTTGGTGACGCGTCCCTCTTTTGACATCCAGTCCGACCTCCCTGGATGACGCGGCAGTCCATGTGACCGCTGCAGCCTGTGATTGGCTGCAGCGATCACATGGGATGAAACTTTATCCCAGGAGGCCAGACTGGAGGAAGAAGAAAGGAGTTCTGGGTAAGTATGAACTTTTTTTAGTTGCAGGTTTTTACTCACTGTCCAGTGGTAGTCACTGTCCAGGCTGCTGAAAGAGTTACTGCCGATCAGTGCAGCCCCTTCTCTCTATGCTGCACGGATCGTTTAACTCTTTCAGCACCCTGGACAGTGACTACCGCTGGACAGTGAGTACCATGCCTAGCAACGCTCCCGTAATTACGGGTACACACACGTAGCCACCCGTAATTACGGGAGCCCCATAGACTTCTATGGGCCTGCCCGTGCCGTAATTACGGCCTGAAATAGGACATGTTCTATATTTTTCGTTTCAATCGTTTTTTATTGGTTTTTGCATGAAAACAGAACAACATTTTCGCATTTAAACTTTGCGATATTATCGGTACAATCAATCATCTCTTCATAAAGAGCAAGAATTGAGGCAGTCGTGATTGGAGAGATGTCATTATGACATAACAGAAAAAAGAACAGAAAAAGAATAAACAGGCAAAGAAGAACATGTAAGCCACATACATCATCCTGACAAATCTTAATGCCCCATATTGGGGAAAACAATGACCTCGAGGCCAATTGCACATTCATGTTATGCATTGTAATACACACTAGTTGACCATGGATTCCATATTGCTGAGAATTTGTGGAACGAGGAGTTACCCAAGGAGATTATTTTTTTCATATGCATATGTCGTGTTAATAAGTGTGATCAGTTCTCCTAACAGAGGAGCAGCAATTTCCTTCCAATGGCGGGTCACCACCAATTTGGCCATGACTAGGATTTTGCAAATCAAGCATCTCAGTGCTACAGGTATTGAATCCATTTCTATAAACAACAGGGCCATCTGGGGGGATTGTGCAATTCGACATTTGGAGACTATGGACACAAGGTCAAAAACCTGAGACCAGTACGGAATGAGTGTGGGGAATGCCCACAGCGTATGATAAAGAGTGCCGATGTGGCCACATCTTCTCCAGCATAATGGAGATGACTCAGGGAACATCTTGTATAGTCTATCCGGGGTGTAGTACCACCTTAGTGAGGTCTTTATAGCAGCTTCTACGTGTTGGATACAGGGTAATGCTTTGTAAATTTATTTAAATGCAGATACCCATGCTTCTTCTGAAAAAGAGCAGTTCAATTCTCTTTCCCAGAGCCGCATGTGGTGTGTTTTGGAGAAGAGTGAGTCTGAATGTAGTAAGTTATACACAAATCTCAGTCCCTTGCTGCGTTTAGAAAAATACCCAAACATTTTAAAAAGACATACAGCATCAAAATTGTTATACTTCGTAGCACAATCTCTAATCTGGAGGTATTTAAAGAAATCTGAGACAGGAATAGAATATTGAGCCACAAGATGTTCAAAGCTCACCAAGCAATTATCCTTAAATAATTGAGATACATTAGTAATGCCTTTTAGGGACCATCAAGACAGCGGTAAGTTGGGAACAATCAATGAAAAAATATCAATAGGAATGTATGACTTTAATAGTGGGATTTGTTCAGTAGATGTGCGATGTAAGTATGACCAACACTGTAGGGTCGCCTTAGTTAGTGGAGATATTGCACGAATCAACGGAATATCCCAGAAGGTCAAAAACAAGGCGGTTTTTAAGCTTATCGGAGACATGTATGATGATTCAATTTGAAGCCAATGGATATCTTGATTACCATGCCACCAATCCATAGTCTGTGCCACTAGGGTGGCAGTATAGTAGCTATGTATGTTTGGGACACTCAGTCCACCGAACTTTTTGTCACGGGATAAAATATGTCGGGAGGTTCTGGGTTTACCTCCAGACCAAACAAAGCGGGATAATGTTGTTTGTGCCGTCGCAAAGAACTTGGAGGGCAAGCTGATTGGAAGGGTACGGAAGAGGTATAATAGTCTGGGTAAAAGAAGCATTTTGTACGCCGCTATGCGTCCTATCCATGACGTGTCGTGTTGGAGGAGTCTATCAGATTCTGCATGTATGGATTGAAGTAGGGGTTCGTAGTTGGCCTTGTATAGGTCACGGAAGGAGGGAGAGATGGTAATGCCTAAGTATTGAATGCCATCTATTCTCCAATCAAATGGATATTTCGATTTCAGAAAATACAACGTGTCGGAATCTAAGTGTAAGGGTAGCATCTGGGATTTTTGGGTGTTTAGCTTATAATAGGAAAGTTTACCAAAGGATTTAATAACATCCATAACCGATTCAAGTGAACTAACAGGCTGAGAAAGGGACAAAATGATATCATCCGCATACAATGAGATGGTATGCATTTTGTTACCAATTTTTATACCCTGAATAAGGCTATGTTTTTTGATGTGTTGGGCCAGGGGTTCCATAGAGAGAATGAATATTATTGGGGACAGGGGGCAGCCCTGACGGGTACCATTAGAGATATCGAAATCCCAAGAAAGGACACCATTGGTGTACACTCTGGCCGATGGAGCAGAATACAGAGCCTGAATAGCAGTCAGGATGTCCCCATCCAGCCCCATTGTCCGTAGGGTCGAAAAGGCGTATGTCCAATTAATACGGTCAAACGCCTTTTCTGCGTCCAGTGCTAAAAGAGTTGCCCGCTCTTTCGTTGATTCCAAATGGTGTATTATGTTCAAGATTCGACGGGTGTTGTCGGATGCTTGTCTGCCTTTGATGAAACCAACTTGGTCACTGCTTATCAGGGTGGCTAATATTGGGGTGAGTCTATTGACTATCAACTTTGCATAAAGTTTAAGATCGGCATTAAGCAATGAAATAGGCCGGAAGTTTTGAGGTGCGTCAGTAGTTTTCCCTGGTTTAGGTAGTGTGACAATTAGTGCCGCTTGGTTTTCCCTAGGGAATGAGCCGCCGGTCATGGCTTGCTGGAAAAATCTACTCAAATATGGTACCAGTTGGGTCGCAAAGTTTTTATAATATAAGGTAGTGAGACCATCAGGACCCGGGGCTTTCCCTTGTGGAAGGGATTGTATGATTTTTACAATTTTCGATTCGGTGATAGGGGCGTTTAGTATCTGAAGTTGTTCTGGGGTGAGGCTAGGTAGCGAAGCAGATTGGAGAAAGTCTTGTATCTCAGAGGGGTTTGGCCGCTCGACAAAAGCATCATCTCTAATATTATACAAGGAGGAGTAATATTTACGGAATTGTTCAGCTATGTCCCTAGGGTCCACAATTTTGGCTTGAGACTGTGAATTCCGGAGATACGGAATTCTGGATTTCTGGTGCTGGAGTTTGAGGCGCGCTGCTAAAAGTTTCCCTGTCTTATTATTTTGGGAATAGTATTTCGCTTTGGTTTTTCTAAGGGATTTTTCATATTCTGACAATAGACACAGTCTGAGACGTTGTCTTAGAAGAAGGAGCTGAGACGCTTGGTCATCTGAGGGAGCAACTTTGTTTTTTGCATCTAAGCATCGGATTTCCTCCGTCAGGCCCAAGACCTCTGCTACCTTTTGTTTCTTAACCATATGGCCCAGTCTGATAAAGGTGCCTCTAATGTAGGCCTTATGAGCGTTCCATAGGGCTGCAATTCCGATATCTGTTGTGTCATTAATAGCAAAATATTCCGTCAGGTCAGTCCCTATGCTTTTTCTATGTGTGGGATGGGAGAGGAGAAAGGGGCTGGCCCTCCACAGGTATGTAGGCGGGGCATTGTGTGTTTCCTTGAGAGTCAGGGTGAGAGGAGCGTGGTCCGACCAGAAGACGTCGCCAATAGTCGTGGACTCAGCTAGGAAAATAGTTTCTTTGTCTACTAGAAACATGTCTATTCTGGCATAACTATTGTGTACCTGAGAATGATAAGTGAAGTCCCTCTCCAAGCTGTGTTGCATGAGCCAAATGTCATATATTTCTTCCTTCCAGAACAAATCACCTATGACGACATGTGAATGTCGAGATTGCGAGGTGGAGTCCAACTCCGCATCCATTACAGCGTTGAAGTCCCCACACAAGATCAGTCTACCCTGTTTGTGTTTAGAAATTAGGCGTGTCATCTTGTGTAAGAACTTCAATTGGTGACGATTAGGGGCGTATATTGTAACTATGGTATATTGGACATTGTTAATAGAACACCGTAGGATAATATATCGGCCATTGGGGTCAGTGAGTAGATCAGACATTTGGAAAGCGATCGTGTTTTTCACAGCCAACAACACACTCCTAGTTTCGGTTGAGTGATGGGATTGAAAAACGTGGGGAAATGCAGGATGTTTCAGGCGAACGGCATCCTTTTCTAATAAATGCGTCTCAGGAGGTTTTAAGGGCTTCTTTCCAAATAGTAGAGCGTTTATATGGGTTGTTCAAGCCATTAACGTTAATGGAAGCAAATTTAAGCGCCATGACTATATAAGGTGTGCTGTTGCTTGCGGACACACGAAATTAACCGTGTATCGAGATGGATGAGCAGGAGTACATACCAATGCATTACAGATATCATCAAGGAGAAGGCATTATGGAAAAACATATAGCTACCTCGGCAGGTCTGCAGATATATGTGGCAAAACAGGACAAACCAAAACAAAAGAGAAATATACATTAAAGGAAATGTGTCTGAACACCGGCTGTGTTCAGGACAATAATGGGGGAAATCAGTCATCTTGAAAACCGGTACAGTGGACTGCACTGCATCCTAGTAAGCGAACCACCTCAGCGCCGTGGACGATTATGTGACTGGACCATTTGCCATTCCTGTGCAACAGGAGGCGGAGCAGCTTTCGGCGTATTCTCCATCAATGTGACCCGAATATTCCACAGGAGAAGGAGAGAGATGCCATCTTGTACGGATCTAATGATGTGTAAGGAGTCGTTCTTGTGGACGAGCAAACGCACAGGAAATCCCCATCTGTAGAGAATTTTATTATCTCGGAGTGCAGAAGTGATTGGCGTGAATTGCCTCCGTAGTTGCAACGTGGCCGCTGAAAGGTCCCTGGGGGAGCAGTCGGGTAGTAGAGCTTTTATGAAATCCTGTATATAAAGGGTTAAATCTTTGGTAGCAATGTCCTCAGGAACCCCTCTGAATTTCACATTGTTCCGGCGTGATCTGTCCTCCAAATCAGCTACCTTAGCTTGTAAATGAGAAAGGTCTGTCTCAAGATCATAATGGGCATCGCTGAGCTCGTTATGGGATGTAGTGAGCACCCCCATTTTCGATTCCACATGCTGAACTCTGTCCTCTACTGCCTGAAGTGAGTCAGATAAGGGTTTAAGCAGCTGGGCAAACCCAGAATGTATGGATTGCTGTAGGGCCTGTAACATGTGTTTGAGCGTTTGCTCAGTAATGGGGTCGGTGGAGGAGGGTGCATTGGCAAGCGTGTCTCCCGTTGTTGGGGGGTCAGGTGTTACATTGTTATTATGTCCTACCTGGTCCTTGCCACAGAGAGGAGGAGATCGGGATGGAGCCCATGTTACAGGGCGTCTGGAGCTGCAAGGAGAGGAGGGCTGTGAGGAGATGCCTCGTGTCGTTGTGCCAAGATGGCGGCCCCTGAGGTCCGGCACAGAGATGTCTGCCTGTGCGAGCTGCGTCTGGCTCTGCGGGCTTGTTGTTGCTCCCGTCGGTGGCAGTGCAGGGACCGAGCTGCTGCGTCGAGGAGGAGCAGAGGTGATGGAGGATGGTGAGCCCGGGTCGGACGTCAGGGATCCTGCGCGCGGGCTTCCCCCGGCACCATCTTGTTCTGCTGAGCGGCTATGAGGTAGGTAAAAGTCCGGGATTTTGGCCGGTTTGGCCGCCGCTTTGTGCTTCCTGGGCATCTTGGCCATAGTGGGATATGTTCCTGGGCACAGATAGTCGTCAGCAGGGTGTTTGGCGGTGGTATGGCGGTGATATGTCGCTGTGAGCCGCTATGCAGTGAGGAGCCGAGCTCTCAAGCAGCCATTCACTCCGGCAGCCAAGCCACGCCCCATGTTCTAAATTTTTCAACGGCCCGGGCACCTTCCCATAAACAAACGGGAGGGTACCCTTGGGCAATAGTCTATGGGCCCGTAATTACGGGCGTTTTTACTGTGGTGTGCAGGGGCCTAAAGGAAAGGTGGAATAATTTGTTAATTTTTTTAAATTTTATATGTTTTACTTTACGGGCTTATTTTTTCTAATTATTTTAATATGTTCCCTAAAGTAACTATTTATTCATATGTTTTTACTTCTGTGGGGGCAGCCATCTTTATTTTTATTATTCATACTGCTAATTTTGGTTTTGCAGGTTCCGCTGGACCATTTGTACTACGTCATAGATTCGTTAAACTACTTTACTGATTTAAGCTTTTTTTTACTTTTTTTTTTTATAAAATGGTTAAAGTGGATTGTGTGGAAGAGTTGTTATTTCAATAAAATACATTTTTTTATGTCTCTGGTTTTGAATACTTCAATACCGCCCTAGTAATGGCAGCTGTCTGATTGAGAGCGTCCATTACTAAGAAGGGGCTTAGTGTTAGCCAGTAAAAAGGCTAGCACTATCTCCCTATTATTACCCCAGTACCCACCGCCACCTGGAGTATCGGGAAGAGCCGGGTACGATCCAGTACCCGACCATCTGAAGTGAAGTGTACTGGGGTGGCCGCAGGCTGGTACTATCTGGCTGGGAAGGGCCAAAAACCGTGTCCCTTCTCACCCTGGTAATGCTAGGCTGCTGCTGCTTTATTGTATCTGGCTGGTTATGAAAAATGTAGGGGATCTCACTTAATTTTTTTTCAATTATTTATTTTAAAAATATGACGTGGGGTTCCCCCTATTTTTCATAACTAGCCAGATACAATAAAGCAGCTACAGCCTAGCATTACCAGGATGGGAAGGGCCACGGTTTTAGGAACTTCCCAGGCTGATAATACCAGCCTGCTGCTGCCCCGCTGCCTAACAGTCATTTCAAATGGTCAGGGACTGGATCGTACTTGGCTCTTCCCAGTACCCCTGGCGGCAGTGGGAAGCGGGGCAATAATAGGGGTTAGTGATAGCCTTGTTACTGGCTAATATTAAACCCCAGCCTTAGTACTTGAACACTGTCAATCAGACAACTGCCATTACTAAGGCCATAATAAAGTATTAAAAAAAAATACATAATGAAAAAAAAATTATTGAAATCAAAACTCCCCCATGCAACCCTCTTTCACCATTTAAAAAAAAAAAAAAAGTAGATCATCGAAGTAGTCCAATGAATCTACGACGTAATCCAAACGGTCCAGCGGAACCTACAAAAAAAAAGTTAGCAGTATAAAAATTAAAAAACAAAATAATTTGCCCCAATAGAAACTAGAGGTCAAGGAAAAATAGTTCTCCTTCATGTAACTCTGCTACCTATCAACTGAAAAGTCATCCGCCAGAGGGAAAAATGAGTACAAAAAAGTCTAATTCCCAGGTGAGTCTTTCTTGCACTCCACCATCAAGAAACGTTTTTCCTTCTGGCGGATGATTTTTCCGTTGACAGGTAGCAGAGTTCTTCCGTAGCGGTGTTAGGGGGGCAAACTCGCCAATTGCCCAGTGCCCCCAGAATGGGGCGCTACTCTTGGGCCAGGGCTGTGTGCTTGCCCCCAGACTAAAATTTGCCAGCCAACCCCTGGCCTTTGGCTCCCTGCTCCGCTGTTTGCTCTTGAAGGCCATAGCCTGGTTTAGGCCTGAGGCCTACAAGAGATCGGGAGCACGCTGATGACGTCAACTGCCTGGCACGATGACTTCACTGCATCATGCCGTCCATGCCGGGCCACTGAACTCAGTTAAAAATCATAAGTCAATCAGGTAATAAAAAGGGGGCATAGAAGACGTGTTAAACCATTTTCAGTAATAATGCTGCGTTGCTGATCTATGATACTAAAGTTATACAGTAAGTAGAGTTCTTTAAATCTTTTCTATACATTAAACAGCACTTTAACAAATAAACAACAAATGTTTTCCTATTTTTTTTTTTTTTACATATTGCGTGTTTGCTGTGTAAAGCTAGTAATGACAAAAACTCGGATAGATTTGTCGGGGGGGGGGCATATTTTTATAGTTCGCCTCAGGCAGCAGAGAGGCTAGGTTCACCCCTGCCAATAAGCACCACAGGGGGCTCTGGCATGCCTACCCCTGCGTAACTCCCATCAACTTGCCTACCACTGACTGCTGACGACTCCCCCCTCGCGGCATCCGACACTGACGAGCGTCCCTGCTTCCTCTCTGCCTCCCGTCTGGGTGCACCCCTCCTCCGCCTGGTCACACGAAGTGCACTTGGACTCCACCTCCTCTGAACAGGTCGCACCGGACTGTGGCTCAGCCTAACTGGATGCCTGGAAATGTGCGCCGGCCCTGCACTTTGCTTCCGCCAAACTCCTCCCAAAGATGTTAGGCGCTACGTGTCCCCTCACGGTCAAGCCGTTCCTCCCCTGACGTTCCGCTGTTCCCTTTCAGGATAGTCTGCAGCGCCAGTCCCCTGTAATCCAGCTCCTCTTCCACCGTGAGGCAGCTTCCTCCTATATTAGGGTGTATTTATTTCTAGTTCTTCAGTGTTACCCTGTGTATTTAATAATTTCTAGATTTATTTTATACTAAAATAAATATATCACTTCTCGTTTCTCCTCTGTTCACCTGTGGTTCCTACTGGCTCCTGACTTCATAATTGTGTAGGTGGACAGACAATGATGAGGGACATCACCAGCTGTGCCCACTTCATTGATTTACACTATAATGACATCAAATTACAATTGTCAGCATAGTGTAAGGAGCGTCTCCTTCCTTCATGTTGCCACTGTGGGGAAGCAGTATTCTTAAAGTTACAGCAATATTAGTTTTCTATCTGAATCAAAATGAAAGATTTCACCTAAGCTCTATTACGTAAAATATATGGATAACTTTGCTAGCATCAACAGTGCACATGACACATCTACATAAAGCTAAAGCATATGCCACAGGGATGAAGTAATACTTAACTGACGTTAACCTGCCAGATAAGCGGATGGACGCATGGGCAAACTTCCGAGTACACTTGCTCTACTGCAATTGTCACTGCCGCGAGGCAGCGGACTGGTGGCCTATCACTCTATTGCTGTAGACGCATTAAAAACACCAGACCCTTGGTACATCAAAGACGGGAAGAGAGTACTTTAGCCCTCACAATCCCCTCTGTAGAATTAGGATCTCCAGGTTTGACTCCTCATTAATCAAAACGATCCCTCTTTCTACACAG
Source organism: Rhinoderma darwinii (assembly GCF_050947455.1). Taxonomy (NCBI): domain Eukaryota; kingdom Metazoa; phylum Chordata; class Amphibia; order Anura; family Rhinodermatidae; genus Rhinoderma; species Rhinoderma darwinii. The sequence goes on from NC_134690.1 coordinate 115,627,954, forward strand.
TTATCTCCCATTACTGGTCTCTATCCTCAGGGAGGTATATGAAAAACCACATAGTATCATTGTCTAGAACTTATCTCCCAGGGGCTGTCACTAAGGCTGTGTTCACATCACCGTCTGTGTTCTGTTGAGGGGCACTGTCGCAGGTTTCCATCGGGTAACCCCTCAGCGGAAAGCAAATGGAAACCTCAGCTTCTGTTTCCCTAACCATTGAACTCAATGTTGACGGAAACCTAGCTAATGGTTTCCGCCTGTCACTGCTGCGACAGGGTTCTGTCGTTTTGACGGAATCAATAGCGGTCTATAGCGCTGTTGGTTCCGTCAAGAACAACGGAACCCTGTCACAAAGGTGACAGATGGAAACCATTAGCTAGGTTTCCGTCAACATTGAGTTCATCTTTGAGTGACCGCGGCATTTAAATTGTTAGAATCAGGGGGCGCCCCCCTAAAAAAAAACCCTTTTCCCATTTTCCCCCTAAAGCAATGTTAAAAAATGTTCACAATACAGCGTTGTTTAACCCGCTCGGTGAACGCTGTAAAAAAAAAATATATAAAACATGCAAATTGCTGTTTTTTGGTCACCTTAGCTCTCCAAATTTTTTTTATAAAAAGTCATGAAAATGGTATCGGTGAAAACTACAGCTCACCCCGCAAATTCGAAGCCCTCACACCGCTAAATTGATGGAAAAATAAAAAAGTTTTGGCTCCCAGAATATATTTACACAAAACATTTTTTTTTAGCAACGTTTTTTAAAAGTCGTAAAATATAAAACAAAACGTATAAATTGGTATCACCATAATCGTATCAACCAGTACAATAAGGTAAATATGTTGTTTTTACCTCCTGATGGACGCTGTAAAAACAAAACCCCCAAAACATGGCGTAATCAATGTTTTTTGCCCATTTCACCCAACAAATATTTATTTTCAGCTTCCCAGTACATTATGTGGTATAGTAAATTGTGCCATGAATAACTACGACTTGTCCCACAAAAAAGAAGCCCTCATATGGCTATGTTGATAAAGAAACTGCAATTCCTGGATTGACCCCGTCCAGCATAAAAGCACATAACCAATATACCTATACCAGCAGGCCACATACTTCCTGGTTAGGTTTTTCTGGTAAATGATAAAATGCTTCATACCTAGTGACCTGTGGGTTACTCACCTCTCCAAGCTTTACCTTTGGCACCAGGTAGCTGAACGCGGATCATATTCAGAGCAGGGAAAGGATCGAGAGGAGTGTGCGCCAGTGATTAAACAGCCACACAGTTTTCTCTTTGATCGGGCAGAGCGCCACATGAGTATTCTGCCTGTTTACTAAAGGGGAAACTCAGAGAGCCTGAATCTCGCTATTTTTATGGCATTCACTGCATAACATGTTAACTTTACTCCACGGTCAGTATGATTATGAAAATATAAAACGTATATTTTTTTATGTTTAATTACTTGTGCACAATAAGAACACTTTTTTAAATAAACATTTGTATTTGTGTTGCTATACCTTAACCCCTTAAGGACGCAGACTTGTTTTGGCCTTAAGGCTCAGAGCCCATTTTTCAAATCTGACATATTTCACTTTATGTGGTAATAACATCGGAATGCTTAAACCTATCCAAGCGATTCTGAGACTGTTTTCTCGTGACACATTGGGCTTTATGTTAGTGGTAAAATTTGGACGATATATTCAGTGTTTATTGGTGAAAAATTTCAAAACTTAGAGAAAATTTATAAAAAATAGCATTTTTCAGAATTTAAATGCATCTGCTTGTAAAACAGACAGTTATACCACCCAAAATAGTTACTAGTTCACATTTCCCATATGTCTACTATAGATTGGCATCGTTTTTTGAACATTCTTTTATTTTTCTTGGACGTTACAAGGCTTAGAACATAAACAGCAATTTCTCATATTTTTAAGAAAGTTTCAAAAGCCTTTTTTTAAGGTACCTGTTCAGTTCCGAAGTGGCTTTGAGGGGCCTATGTATTAGAAACCCCCATAAAACACCCCATTTTGAAAACTACACCCCTCAAGGTATTCAAAACAGCATTTAGAAAGTTTATTTAACCCTTCAGGCATTTCAAAGAAATCAAAGTAGAGGTGAAATTTGCAAATTTAATTTTTCTTGCTGAATTTCAATTGTATTCAATTGTATTCAATTTTACCAGAGAAACACTACTAAATATGTATTATCCAGATTCTGCAGTTTTTAGAAATGTCCCACATGTGTCTCTAGTGTGCTCGTAGACTAAAACACAAGCTCCAGAAGCAAAGAAGGACCTAGTACATTTTGAGGCCTCTTTTTTATTAGAATATATTTTAGGCAGCATGCCAGGTTTGAAGAGGTGTTGAGGTGCAAAAACAGTAGAAATCCCACAAAAGTAACCCCATTTCGGAAACTACACCCCTCAAGGAATTAATTTATGTTTGTTGTTACCATTTTGACCGCACAGTTTTTTCACAGTACCTATTTGAAGTGGGCTGTGAAATTAAAAAAATGTCATTTTTTCCAATAAGATGTAATTTTTCATCAAAATTTATTATTTTCACAGGGAACAAAATACCCCATTTTGTTGCCCAATTTCTCCTGAGTGCAGCAATACCCCATTTGTGGCGATAAACTGCCGTTTGAGCCCATGGGAGGCCTCAGAAGGGAAGGAGCGCTGTGTGTTCTTTGGAATGCAGATTTTGCTGGATTGGTTTTCGGGTGCCATGTCGCATTTGCAGAGCCCCAGAAGTATCAAAGCAATGGAAACCCACCAGAAGTGACCCTATTTTGGAAACTACACCCCTCAAGGAATTCATTTATTGGTGTTGTGACCATTTTGACCACATAGTTTTTTCACATAACTTATTTGAATTGGGCTGGGAATTCAAACAAAATTAATTTTTTCCAATAATATGTAGTTTTGGTTGAAAATTTCTTATTTTCACAAGAAATAAAATACCCCATTTTGTTGCCCAATTTGTCCTGAGTGTGGCAATGCCTAATTTGTGGTGATAAACTGACGTCTGGGCCCATGGGAGGGCTCAGAAGGAAAGGACCACCATTTGGCCTACTGGGGATTTTCTGGTGCAAAGTCATGTATGCAGAAGCCCCTGAGGTACCAGTACAGTTGAAACCCCCAAGAAGTGACGCCATTTTAAAAACTACACCCGTTAAGGCATTCATCTAGCGGTGTAGTGAGCATTTTTACCGGAGACATACACCCCAAAAACTGTAATGTGGGTTCTCACGGGTATGGCAATACCCTCAATGTGGCTGTTATCAGCTGCCTGCGCACACGGCAGGGCTCAGAAGGGAAAGATGAGGGGGATAAGATGTGCGGAGTGCATCAGGGTAAGTAAAACTGGGGTAGATTAAAAATCTAGTGATTTATGATACATTTTGAAGTACTCTTTCATACAGAGCCTTAGTTTTTCGGGACACGTGTCACATTGATATATTGTGTCCTCCCTTATCCCCCTCTTATAGCAGACTTTGTACCTCTTTTGACTTTTTCCTTTCTTGCCAGTTTGGGGAACTTCTCCTGGAAAGTGTTGCCCTGGTACGATGCGTGTGGCCCCGCTTCCAGAAGTACTGGGTGCCCCCCCCTTCTTGGTCCCTAAAAATTAGTTTCTTGATAATTACCTCTTGAAATTCCAGGAAAGTTCCCATCTGGCCTGCACATCGACGTAGCACGTACGCATTGTACAATGCCATCTGTATCATGGGCACGGCCAGCTTCTTATACCACACCGCATGGCGCTGTAGGGCTTCAGGACTTGATCTGACAAGTCCACCCCTCCCATGTACCTATTGTAGTCCAGGATGCAGTCTGGTTTGGGGGTCTCTGTACTGGTACCTCGTACAGGTACATGGGTGCTGGTGTGGCATCTCTCTTGTCTTGAATGATGACACACAATATGTTGCTACTAGATTGTGCCCTGCTCTCACCCCTTCTGAGCGTTTGCCAAAGCAGAGTCTTAGGGAGGCCTCTCAGATTTCTTCTAGCAGTGCCGCATGCCGCAGTACTTATGGAAGCGAGGCACTTGAAGAGTGGGACGCTGGTATAAAAATGATCCAGGTAGAGTTGGTAACCCTGGTCCAGCAGTGGGTGCACCAAATCCCACACAATTTTTGCATTAACTCCCAGTAAGGGGGGGCATGCTGGGGGCTGAGCAAGGGTGTCCTTCCCTTCATATATCCTAAATTTGTAGGTATACCCTGATGCACTCTCGCACAGCTTATACATCTTCACGCCATACCTTGCCCTCTTACTCGGTAGGTACTGGAGGAATTGAAGCCTCCCTATAAAATGTACCAAGGACTCATCAATAAAAATACACTTCTCGGGGGTGTATGCTTGGGAAAACCGGGTACTGAAATGGTCTAATAGGGGTCTCCATTTATACAAACGGTCAAAACTGGGGTCGTCTTGGAGTAGGCAATGCTCATTAGGAGAAGCCAAGTATTGCCTCGTTTTTATTTTTTTTTAGGTTCCAGTTCATTTCTGAAGTTGCTTTGAGGTACCTATATATTGGAACCCCTATGAAACACCCCATTTTAGAAACTAGACCCCTCAAAGTATTCACAACAGCATTTAGAAAGTTTATGAACTCTTTAGGTGTTTCACAGGAATTTAGAGCAAAGTAGAGGTGAAATTTACCTATTTATTTTTGTCAGAAAATCCTTTTTATATAATTTTTTTCTATAACACAAAAGGTTTTACCAGAGAAACGCAACGTAATACTTATTGCCCAGATTCTGTCGTTTTGAGAAATATCCGACATGTGGCCCTAGTGCAGTAATGGACTGAAGCACCGGCCTCCGAAGCAAAGGTGCACCTAGTGGATTTTGAGGCCTCTTTTTTATTAGGCACCATGTCCGGTTTGAAGAGGTCTTGTGGTGCCAAAACAGTGGAAACCCCTCAAAAGTGACCCCATTTTGGAAACTAGACCCCTTGAGGAATTCATTGTAGTTTTCTTGGGGTGCATGCGGCTTTTTGATCAGTTTTTATTCTATTTTTAGGTGGCGTGGTGTCTAAAAAACAGCAATTCTACTATTGTTTTTTTATTCTATTTTTTTTTACAGCGTTCACCGTGCGCTATAAATGACATATTCACTTTATTTTGCGGGGCGATACGATTACGGCAATACCATATGTTTATAGTTTTTTTTATGTCTTATGGCGTTTGCACAATAAAATACGTTTTGTAAAAAAAAATCATTCACTTTTTGAGTTACCTTATTCTGAGAGCCAGAACTCTTTTATTTTTCCATCAATAAAGCCGTGCGAGGACTTATTTTTTGCGTAACGAACTGTAGTTTCAATCATTACCATTTTTACTTTTATTACATTTAAAACTTTTATTTTCACACATCTTTTTTTTACTTTTTGTTTACTTTATTACTTTGTCCCACAAGGGGACTTGAGGACAGGAGGCCCTGATCGCTATTCTAATACACTGCACTACATGCGTAGTGCAGTGTATTAGAACTGTCAGCTACTCACTAACAGCAAGCATAGTGGGTCCTGACTTTGTCAGGACCCACTAGGCTTCCGTCGATGGCATAGCCGGACGCCATTGTTTGGTGTCCGGTTGCCATAGTTACAATCCCCGGCCGCTATCGTGTAGCAGGCCGGCGATTGTAGCTTAACTCCTAAAAAGCTGCGATCTCTATTGAACGCGGCTTTTAAGAGGTTAATCAGCGGGGACACAGCGATCAGTCCCCGCTGTAGGAGCTGCGGCAGCTGCTGTATTTGTCGGGAGGATGGCCGAAATGGCCGTTACTCCAGTGATGTATTATTCCGTCATGGAGCGCGAACAGGGAGGTTTCAATGACGGAATAGTACGTCACTGAGCATTAAGGGGTTAAGAGCCATAACTTTTTTATTTTTCCGTTGATAGAGTTGTGTGAGGGCATATTTTTTTGCAAGACAAGCTGATATTTTCAATGGTATCATTTTGGGGTACATTTAACTCTTTTATTGGCATCAATTCTAGCATTATTATTATTATTATTATTATTATTATATTTTTTTTACAGCATTCACTGTGAGGGATAAATGACATAACAATTTAAAGGATACCTAAACGTTAAACAAATTTCTCACACGTCATAGTGGAATGTCAGAAGTTTTGATCGCTGGGGTTCTGAGCACTGAGACCTCCACCGATCGCTAAAACGAAGCGGCAGAAGCGCTCGTGTGAGCGCTGAGCCGCTTGCTTTCTATTTGGCTTTTCTCAGAAAGCCGAGCAGTTGGTTTATGAACTCAATAGAAAGACTATGAGCCCGTACACTGCTACATCGGCTTTCTGAGAAAAGCCAAACATAAACTAAGCGGCTCAGTGCTCAGACCTCTGACATGTCGCTATGACATGTCAGAAGTTTGTTGAACATTTAGTTACCCTTTAATAGTTCAGGTCCTTACGGATGTGGCGATAACAATTATGTTTACTATATTATTATTTTTTGACATAATAAAGCATTTTTATTGGGAAAATGTTTATTTTTTGTCTTGTTCTTTTTATCAATATTTTTCAGCATTTTATTTAACTTTTTTTTTGCATTTTACTTAGTCCCACCAGGGGACTAGACTATGCAATCTCTTGATCGCTGATATAATATACTGCATTACTTCTATTGCAGTGCATTATGTCTATCAGCGTAACGCAAGAGGCAGGTCCTAATAGTTGTACTAAGATGGCAGACCTGGGGGCCATTGTTAGGCCCCTGGCTATTATATTAATCCATTGGCAACCCGAAATCGCATCACACGACGGGTCAATGGGTTGACAGAGGGATGCCCCTCATTCTGTCTAAGCACTAAGATGCAGTGATCAGCATTGACTGCATCATTAAATGGGTTAAACAGCCGGGATTGAAGTTATCCTCCCCCCGAGCCATCACTATGACGTACATTTATGTAATTTCGTGAGAACTGTATAGTCATTTACATCATGGGACGGGAAGGGATTGTCTGGGTGTAAATATTTCTTTTAGTATTGAACATAAGTGGCCACGTGAATGCAAATAAATAAACATAATAAATTCGTACTTTACTAGAAATGCAGTCCCTCCTGGCTGGCCACAGCTGCATATAAGCAATGCAGCAACATATCATCTCGCACATTGCTCTCCTACCAACCTTATTGTATAAAGAGGTCACTTAGGTAATATGTATTATTACAAGCTTTATCCAAGTTACAAAGCCTGTGCAATAATATAAAATAATAAAATATGTTTATGAAAATATATATATATTAAATTCAGGCTGAGTGCACTAGCAAAACTGAATTTTAAATAAACCCTGAAGCTTTGGTTACATAATCTGCATGAATATCACAATTTGAATCATACATCTTAAACTGTAGAATGCCTTAATGTTATTCACTAGTGCAGTTCAGGGCTAGGGGAGATCACTTGCTGATAATATTATCTTACACCCTATGCATCAATGCAATGCAAACATACTATATGCTAATGCCATGTATTAAAAAAAAAGGCTAAGTTTCAAATGAGAGGATTACACCTGTGCAGGTGAACTGTGTCAGGGATAACCGTTGAGCTTATGGTTGATTTATTTAGCTGAGCTATGTTTCATTTATGTATTATGAAATCATATTTAAACATTGTATTAACACTACATGGCCAAAAGTATGTGAATACCCCTCCTAATTATTGTGTTAAGGTGTTTTAGCCACACCCACTGCAAACATTACAATCAAGCACACAGTCATGCAATCTTCATAGACAAACATTGGTAGTAGTATTGGTCATACTAAAGAGCTCAGTGAATTTAAACATGGCACTGTCATAGGATGCCACCTGTACCACAAGTTAGTGCCTGAAATTTCTAATCGGTTAGATCTGACCCGGTCAACTGTTAGTGCTGTTATTGTTAAGTTTAAGCATCTAGAAGAAGCAACAGCTTAGCCACGAAGTGGAAGGCCACGCAAACTAACAGAGTGTGGCTGCCGGATGCTGAACTGTGTGGCGCGTAATAATTGCCTTCCCTCTGTTTTATCCTTTACCACCGAGTTCCAAACTGTCTCTGGAAGTGACATCGGTACAAGAACTGTGTGTCTTGAGCTGAATGAAATGGGTTTCCATGGTCCAGCAGTAACACACAAGCTTAAAGGGTAACTAAACGTTCAACAAACTTCTGACATTGATTTCAGTAAAAAGCCAAACAAACTAAGTGGCTGAGCGCTCACACAAGCACTTCTGCAGCTTCGTTTTAGCGATTGGTGCTCATACAATCCAGGAAGGAAGGGAGCGCCGTGTAGCTCTATCTATAGGGGACTGTGTGATGCTATCTATAGGGGGTTGTGTCTGTGTGTGTGTGTGTGTGTGTGTGTGTCGCCATCTACAGGGGGGATGTGCGTGTGTGTGGCTCTATCTACACGTGTGTTTTTTGTGTGTGTGTGTGGCGCTATGTACAGGGGGGTGTGTGTGTGGCGCTATCTACATGGGGGGTTGGCGCTATCTACAGGGGGCACTGTGTATGTGGTGCTTTACCTTACAGTGTGTGACACAATTATAGTCAGGGGCGCAGTGCATGGTGATATTATATTTAGGGGCTGCAAAAATTAGTCATGGCCGGGAGAAGTCTTCATGAGCTCTGGATCGGATGGAGAAGAATAGAGGGAAAAAAACTACTAGCATCTAAGACGTCGTCACCTGTGAGTCTCTAGATTTACAGAGAATCTGTCACCTCTCCTGACATGTTTATTATAGGAAATCCTTGTATTTCACAAAGTCTTTCTGCAGTCCAGGACTGATAGACAATTCCCCTTGTCAGGAGGATGTGTCCCTGCACAGTGTGATACTGTCAGTATGTAGGGACACAGCCCTGTGACAAGGGGAATCATAACACTCATTTGTTAATGCTTGCCCAAAAAGGTAGTATTAAAAATAGTTACGGCACGGCGATGGTGCAGAAGGAGGGCCCAAGTTTGGGTACCAGCCCAGGGCCCATGGTCTTTTTAATCCGCCACGGTATATACTGTATACATACACACACACACACTATATATACATACACTATATATACATACACGCTATATACACACACACACACACACACACACACACACACACACACACACACACTATATATACATACACTATATATACAGTGAAGGAAATAAGTATTTAATCCCTTGCTGATTTTGTAAGTTTGCCCACTGTCAAAGACATGAACAGTCTAGAATTTTTAGGCTAGGTTAATTTTACCAGTGAGAGATAGATTATATTAAAAAAAAAAAAAAAAATCACATTGTCAAAATTATATATATTTATTTGCATTGTGCACAGAGAAATAAGTATTTGATCCCTTTGGCAAACAAGACTTAATACTTGGTGGCAAAACCCTTGTTGGCAAGCACAGCAGTCAGACATTTTTAGTAGTTGATGATGAGGTTTGCACACATGTTAGATGGAATTTTGGCCCACTCCTCTTTGCAGATCATCTGTAAATCATTAAGATTTCGAGGCTGTCGCTTGGCAACTCGGATCTTCAGCTCCCTCCATAAGTTTTCGATGGGATTAAGGTCTGGAGACTAGCTAGGCCACTCCGTGACCTTAATGTGCTTCTTTTTGAGCCACTCCTTTGTTGCCTTGGCTGTATGTTTCGGGTAATTGTCCTGCTGGAAGACACAGCCAGGAGCCATTTTTAATGTCCTGGTGGAGGGAAGGAGGTTGTCACTCAGGATTTGACGGTACATGGCTCCATCCATTCTCCCATTGATGCGGTGAAGTAGTCCTGTGCCCTTAAACTGTGTTTGATATATGAATTGAGTGCTTGCTAATAGAAGTTTGCAAAACTGACACAATTTAAAACCCTTTTTTTCCTTCTTAGCTTCTGTCCTGTCGTGCAGCTGACTAGGGGGTGGGTTTAACTGCTCTTAGGTGATATAAATTAGCCCTCAGGCCTCTGTAGACCTTGCTCTATTTTGGTCTTGCTAAATTAAGTTGCTTGTATATCAAGTGGAGTTACTAAACCAGAGTTAAAAGAGGAGTTAAAGTCCCTGTAAGTACTCTTCTCTTCTTTTACTTTAACAATTGTTCACTGTTTTTTTGTAACTGGGATAATGGACAGCAAGATTGGAGGTTTTCTTCAGTGCACAGTCTGCCTTATGTATGTATGACTGGAGCAGGAGTTCCAGGGTGAATACCTCTGTGGTAGATGTGAGCATGTTGTTAACCTGGAAGCTCGCATTAGAGATCTGGAGGAGCAAAATGCAACACTGAGGGCGATAGACAATCTTGAGCTGAGCATGCTGCTCACTGAGCAAGCAGTTAGACCTGGAGGGTGAAGACATGGGTCAGCAGGACTAGGCAAGTAGCTGGGTTAATGTAGTTAGGGGCAGTAGAAAGGGGTCCAAGAAAAGGAAGGCCAATCCTGTTTCTGATATTCCAAGCAAAATTGCCAAGTTGGGTGATGATGTGAGGGTGTCCGTCTCAGAAATGGCAGCCCTAGTGGTTACTGATCTCCCTAACAGCCGGGAGAATAGCCCAGCTAGCAGTCGGCGGGATGGTAAGGCAAGACAATTAGTAGTTGTAGGGGATTCTAACATCAGGAAGACGGATAGAATAATTTCTCGCCAAGACTGCCTCAACCGAATGGTTTGCGGTCTCCCTGGTGCCAGGGTTCGGCATGTGGTGGAATGGGTGGATAAATTACTGGGAGGGGCTAATGATGATCCAGCTGTCGTTGTCCATGTGGGAACCAATGACTTAAGAATAATTTTATAGAACTAGGCTACAAGCTGAAGGAAAGGACCTCCAAGGTAGTATTGTCAGGAATATTGACTGTGCCATGCGCATCACAAGAAAGATAGCTGGAGCTCAGGGAGTTAAATGCATGGCTTAAGTCTTGGTGTAGAGGAGAAGTCTTTGGGGTCCTAGAGTACTGGGCTGACTTTTCATTGGGGTTCAAACTGTATTCTGCAGATGATTTGCACCTAAATGGAAGGGGATCCGCTGTGCTGGGGGAGAGAATTCTAGCTGGGGGGGCAGAGTATTTAAACTAGGACTGAGGAGGGAGGTCAATGTAGAAAATAAAGGGGTAGTTAGGTTAGAGAGGGGTCAGACTAAATTGGTGGGGGGAGAAATAGACTGTGGGGAGGGGACTAGACAACAGGATAAGGAGATCCTTTTGTTACAAAACAGCAATGAAAACAAAAATGCCCAAATAATGTCAAATAATCACATTTCTGATACTGAAAGTGAAAAAATTGAAAGGCAAGTTAAAGTGTATGTTCACAAATGACAGAAGTCTAGCAAGCAAAATGGGGGAGCTGGAGGCCTTGATACTGGAAGAAAATATAGATATAGTTGGTGTAGCTGAAACATGGCTAGACTCTTCACACGACTGAGCTGTAAATCGACAGGATTTAACACTGTTTCGGAAAGACAGGACAAATAGGAAAGGCGGTGGTGTATGTCTGTATGTGAGAAGACATATGAAGGCGAGTGTGAAAGAGACAATAGTGGGTGAAGATTCTGAGGAGATTGATACCCTGTGGGTGGAATTACAAAAAGAGGTAAACACTGAAATAATTACTTTTGGTGTAATCTATAGACCCCCCCAATATAACTGAGGAGATGGAAGGTCAGCTATATAAACAGATGGAGCGGGCTGCAAAGGGGGTTACTGTAGGGATAATGGGAGATTATAATTACCGGGATATTAATTGGCGTCATGTTTCGACTTCAACTGCAAAGGGGAGACATTTCCTCAACCTGCAGGAAAAGTTTATGGGACAGTTTGTGGAAAACCCGACTAGAGGTGAAGCTCTGTTGGATCTGGTAATTTCTAATAAAGCAGAGCTTGTTGGGAATGTCAATGTTCTTGAAAACCTCGGTAACAGTGATCACAATATAGTTATATTTTACCTATACTGTAAAAAACAAACACATGCTGGGAGTGCAAAAACACTTAATTTTAAGAAGGCCAATTACCCCAGGATGAGGGCTGCAATTCAGGATATAGACTGGGAAGAACTAATGTCAAATAATGGTACTGATGATAAATGGGAGATCTTAAAATCCACTTTGTATAATTATAGTGCAAAATTTATTCCTATAGGTAACAAGTATAAACGACTAAAATTAAACCCCACATGGCTTACACCTTCTGTAAAAAGGGCAATACAGTGAAGGAAATAAGTATTTGATCCCTTGCTGATTTTGTAAGTTTGCCCACTGTCAAAGACATGAACAGTCTAGAATTTTTAGGCTAGGTTAATTTTACCAGTGAGAGATAGATTATATTTAAAAAAAACAGAAAATCACATTGTCAAAATTATATATATTTATTTGCATTGTGCACAGAGAAATAAGTATTTGATCCCTTTGGCATACAAGACTTAATACTTGGTGGCAAAACCCTTGTTGGCAAGCACAACAGTCAGACGTTTTTTGTAGTTGATGATGAGGTTTGCACACATGTTAGATGGAATTTTGGCCCACTCCTCTTTGCAGATCATCTGTAAATCATTAAGATTTCGAGGCTGTCGCTTGGCAACTCGGATCTTCAGCTCCCTCCATAAGTTTTCGATGGGATTAAAGGGAATGTGTTGCCAGAAAAACATGTTTTTTTTTTTTAAATTAAACATTTAGTGTGTAGGTGATTAAACATTGTTCAAATTTTTTTTATTTTTTTCACGAGTCAGGAAATATTATAAATTAGATTCTAATTTATAATATTTCCCATTGCTGGTCACTAGATGGAGCTATTCCCAAAATTGCAGCATTGCAAAATTGGGTAAAAAGCCCTCGCTCTAGTGAGCTCTCAGCATCCCCCCCTCCTTTATCCTGGCTAGTGCAGGGATAAACGAGGGGTTTGAACGGTCTAACCTCCTACACTGTGTGTCGCCATTTTTTGAGCTAACACACAGTGTAGAAGGTTTACATACAGTAGTAAACGTACACAAACACGAACATACATAGAAATCTCTTACCTGCTCCTGCCGCCGCGGCTCCCTCCGGCCCGTCCGCTCCGTCTGCTGCCGCTGGTCCAAGTGCACAAGTCCGGAAGCCGCGACCGGAAGTAGTAATCTTACTGTCCGGCCGCGACTTCCGGTTCACAGGAAAATGGCGCCGGATGGTGCCAATTTCAAATTGGACTGTGTGGGAGCGGCGCATGCGCAGTTCCCACACAGACGGCGTACACAGAAGTGGATGGGACGGGAGCCGTTTGCAGTCCCTATGGGACTGTGGCTGCCGTATTCCATGTCTGTATGTGTCGTTAATCGACACATACAGAAATGGAACAAAAAATGGCAGCCCCATAGGGAAGAAAAAGTGTAAAAATAAGAAAAAGTAAAACACAAACACACAAATAAATATAAACGTTTTTAATAAAGCACTAACATCTTTAACATATTAAAAAAAAATTTGTGATGACACTGTTCCTTTAAGGTCTGGAGACTGGCTAGGCCACTCCATGACCTTAATGTGCTTCTTTTTGAGCCACTCCTTTGTTGCCTTGGCTGTATGTTTCGGGTCATTGTCGTGCTGGAAGACACAGCCACGAGCCATTTTTAATGTCCTGGTGGAGGGAAGGAGGTTGTCACTCAGGATTTGACGGTACATGGCTCCATCCATTCTCCCATTGATGCGGTGAAGTAGTCCTGTGCCCTTAGCAGAGAAACACCCCCAAAACATAATGTTTCCACCTCCATGCTTGACAGTGGGGACGGTGTTCTTTGGGTCATAGGCAGCATTTCTCTTCCTCCAAACATGGCGAGTTGAGTTAATGCCAAAGAGCTAAATTTTAGTCTCATCTGACCACAGCACCTTCTCCCAATCACTCTCAGAATCATGCAGATGTTCATTTGCAAACTTCAGACGGGCCTGTACATGTGCCTTCTTGTGCAGGGGGACCCTGCGGGCACTGCAGGATTTTAATCCATTACGGCGTAATGTGTTACCAATGGTTTTCTTGGTGACTGTGGTCCCAGCTGCCTTGAGATCATCAACAAGTTCCCCCCGTGTAGTTTTCGGCTGAGCTCTCACCTTCCTCAGGATCAAGGATACCCCACAAGGTGAGATTTTGCATGGAGCCCCAGATCGATGTCGATTGACAGTCATTTTGTATGTCTTCCATTTTCTTACTATTGCACCAACAGTTGTCTCCTTCTCACCCAGCGTCTTACTTATGGTTTTTTAGCCCATTCCAGCCTTGTGCAGGTCTATGATCTTGTCCCTGACATCCTTAGAAAGCTCTTTGGTCTTGCCCATGTTGTGGAGGTTAGAGTCACACTGATTAATTGAGTCTGTGGACAGGAGTCTTTTATACAGGTGACCATTTAAGACAGCTGTCTTTAATGCAGGCACCAAGTTGATTTGGAGCGTGTAACTGGTCTGGAGGAGGCTGAACTCTTAATGGTTGGTAGGGGATCAAATACTTATTTCTCTGTGCACATTGCAAATAAATATATATAATTTTGAGGCCTCATTTACACGAGCGTAATATACGCGCGTGCGGCGCGCGTGCGGCGCGCGTGCTTTTCACGCGTGTCGTACGCACCTATATTACTCTATGGGGGCATGCAGACAGTCCGTGAGTTTTGCGCAGCGTGAGTGCGCTGAAAAAAACTCACGACATGTTCTAAAAATCTGCGTTTTTCACGCATCACGCACCCATTGAAGTCAATGGGTGCGTGAAAACCACGAAGGTCGCACGGAAGCACTTCCATGCGAACTGCGTGATTCGCGCTAGAGCTGTCAAACTGAATGTAAACAGAAAAGCACCACGTGCTTTTCTGTTGACAAACATCCGAACGGAGTGTCTTAGACATGAGCGAACCAAACTTTACCGGGTTCGGCTGAACTCGTTTTGACCGAACCCGGCAGGAGACAGTCACTGTGCAGGGTGCTAAAAGAGTTAAACTGTTTCAGCACCCTGGACAGTGACTTCCGATTCCAATATACGGGAACGTGTAAAAAAAAAAAAAAGTTCTGACTTACAGATAACTCCCGGCTTCTTCCTCCAGTCTGACCTCCCGGGATGACAATTCCGTCCAAGTGACAGCTGCAGCCAATCACAAGCCAAGCACAGGCTGCAGCGGTCCCATGGACTGCGGCGTCATCCAGGGAGGTGGGGCCAGATGTCAAGAGAGGCGCGTCACCAAGGACGCGTCACCAAGGACGCATCACCAAGGCAACGGCCGGGAAGTTCTCGGTAAGTACGAACCTCTTTTTTTTTAAACAGGTTACTCGATATGGTGATCGGAATGCAGTCGAGGGTGCTGAAAGTGTTACTGCCGATCAGTTAACTTTTTCAGCACCATGGACAGTGACTGACGTCGACTAGCCTCATCTCTATGATGGTGGCTGCGCGAAAATCACGCAGCCGCGCATCATACACGGATGACACACGGAGCTGTCAAGTGCCTTTTGCGCACGCAAAACACTGCGTTTTTTGCGTGCGCAAAACGCACACGCTCGTGTAAAATGAGGCCTGACAATGTAATTTTCTGTTTTTTTTTTATTTTATATAATCTATCTCTCACTGGTAAAATTAACCTAGCCTAAAAATTCTAGACTGTTCATGTCTTTGACAGTGGGCAAACTTACAAAATCAGCAAGGGATCAAATACTTATTTCCTTCACTGTATATGACAAAAAAAAAAGAGCATTTGAAAAATACAAATCTGAGGGTACAGCTGTAGCCTTCTTAACTTATAAAGAGCATAATAAAATCTGGAAAAAGGTAATAAAATCAGCAAAAATACAAAATGAAAGGCAGGTGGCCAATGATAGTAACACAAATCCCCAAAAATTATTCAAGTATGTAAATGGAAAAATGCCAAGGTCTGTACATGTAGGACTTCTAAATAGTGGTAATGGGGAGTTGGTCACATGGGATCAAGAGAAGGCAGAGTTACTAAATGGGTTCTTTAGCTCTGTATATACAACAGAACAAAGAGCAGCTGATGTAGCCGGTACCAGTGCTGTTAATATATCAGTTAATATACTGAATTGGCTGAATGTAGATATGGTCCAAGCCAAGTTAAATAAATAAATGTACACAAGGCCCTGGGACCAGATAGGTTACACCCTAGATTTCTTAAAGAGCTTAGTTCAGTTATATCTGTCCGCCTCTTGATAGAATTTAGAGATGCCAAGGGACTGGTGTAGGGAAAATGTGGTGCCTATTTTCACAAAGGGTTCTTGGTCTTCCCCAGGTAATTATAGACCAGTAAGCTTAACATCCATCGTGGGGAAAATGTTTGATGGGCTATTGAGGGACTATATACAGGATTATGTGACAAAAAATAGTAGTATAAGTGACAGCCAGCACGGTTTTACTAAGGACAGAAGTTGTCAAACCAACCTGATTTGTTTTTATGAAGAGGTGAGCAGAAAACTAGATAGAGGGGCTGCTGTGGATATAGTGTTTTTCGACTTTGCAAAGGCATTTGACACTGTCACTTGTCACTTGTTGAGAAGGATCTGGGTGTACTTGTTGATCATAAACTAAATAACAGCATGCAATGTCAATAGGCTGCTTCTAATGCCAGCAAGATATTGTCGTGCATTAAAAGAGGCATAGACTCGCGGGACAGGGATATAATATTACCACTTTACAAAGCATTAGTGTGGCCTCATCTACAATATGCAGTTCAGTTCTGGGCTCCAGTTCATAGAAAGGATGCCCTGGAGTTAGAAAGAATACAAAGAAAAGCAACAAAGCTAATAAGGGGCATGGAGAATCTAAGTTATGAGGAAAGATTAAAAGAATGAAACCTATTTAGACTTGAAAAAAGACGACTAAGGGGGGACATGATTAACTTATATAAATATATTAATGGCACAAACAAAAAATATGGTGAAATCCTGTTCCATGTACAACCCCCTCAAAAAACAAGAGGACACTCCCTCCATCTGGAGAAAAAAAGGTTCAACCTGCAATGGCAACAAGCCTTCTTTACTGTGAGAACTGTGAATCTATGGAATAGCTGAGCGCAGGAGCTGGTCAAAGTAGCTACAGTAAATTTATTTAAAAAAGGCTTAGATCATTTCCTAGAACAAAAATATATTAGCTCGTATGTGTAGAAATTTTGGCCTTCCCTTTTCCCATCCCTTGGTTGAACTTGATGGACATGTGTCATTTTTCAACCGTACTTACTATGTAACTATGCAACTATGTAACCCAGTAACACCCTGGACTTTAAAAAAGGGCCTGCCCTTCCTCTCCTTGCCTGAGGGTTGTTTGTATTCCTGTGTTTGTCTATGCAAATGGTCCCTTAGTTGTTTCCTTCTCCCAGAGTTCCCGTATCCTGCTCTCCATATCCTGTTGCTGTGTTTGTTCCTGAGCCTAAGCCTATTTCTGGAGTCGTGTCTGCCACGTCTGTTGCCATCTGCCACGTCCAGTATCATCTGCTACGCCAAGCATCATCTGTGCCTGCTCCACCACATGTCTGCTACTCCGAGTATCTTCTACCCAGGTATTCATCCAAGAAACTGTTGTTTGGACAGCTGCTTCTCCGCTACGGTTGAGCGGCCTAGTGGGTCCACATACCCCACAGCTGTGACACATATATACACACACACACACACACACACACACACACACACACACACACGAACTTATCTATAACATAAATCATAAAATAGATTATTCAAGACGAGAATACAAAAGGGGAGAATGGAAGGGAAAGAGGGGATAATAAGTGCAACTTTTGATGCATTTACAACGCTCAAGTGAGTGGAGCTTCGCAAAAGGAGCCCCCCGTGACCCAATACATTTACTATAATTTAGTAAATGTGTTATAGAGAAACCTATGCCAACTTATATCTGATAAGGATTTCCTTTCATGGCGCACGGACAGCAGAAGGTGTGACAAATTTATTAAGAGACAGGCGCCTCTTAATAAATTAGCTGCATCGTACACCTGCGGGCTTAATACTAAGATTGGCGTATGAAATGCCAGTCTTAGTAAATCTGTCTCAAAGTATACATAATACATTTTAAAGGGGTTTTCCCATCAGGGACATTTATGACATATCCACAGGATATGTCATAAATGTTAGATAGATGTGGGTCCCACGTGCTTCAGCCACAACACAGAGCAGTAGAACGGGGTTTAGGGGGCCCCGTTCTAGAGATAGGTGCGGGTCCCAGAGGTCAGACCCGCGTCTATCTGACATTTATGACATATACTGTGGATATGTCATAAATGTTCCTGATGGGGAAAACCCCTTTAAGCTTTTTTTTTTTACGTAAAACCCCTTTAAAAGAGTTGAATGGTAATTTTCTTCAGAAAGCTTACATTTTCACACTGGTGCACTCTAAGGGCTCATTCAGATGAGCGTGATTCTCGTCCGTGTGCTGTGGATTGAAACAATGCACAGCACACGGACCCATTGATTTCAATTGGGCTATTCACACATGCGTGAAAACTCATGTCCGTTGTGTGAAACTCATTGCATGTCCTATATTGGTGCGTTTTCACGCACCTAGTTGCTCATTGAAGTCAATGGGTGCGTGAAATCCACAGACAGCACACGGACGCACATCCATGTGCTGTCTGTGTTTAACGCATCAATTACATTGCAAAGAAAAGTGCTTGCAAGTGCGTACAAAAAACATGCCATACGCAAAACACACCGATGCAAAAACGCAACGCACACGGACAGATTTATGCGCGTTTTTTACTCGCGTAAATCTGTCAGGCTCGTTTGAATGTAGCCTTAGTAATAACATACCTTCTTCAATGACTTTCTACTGATGGGAATATATATATATATACACCCCAGTTGTAGTATATCAACGAATGTTCAAAGACATATGAAAGCGTTGGTGAAAGTTATGGTTTGTTCCTGTGGTTGTCAATGTGTAAAACATTTCTGATGAATATTTATCTGAAACATGATCTTCTGGGGATAACTTAAATTCCATGACAAACAACATTTCAGTTTTAAGCACATACAGTGTACTCCCTGTAATGACGTTACTAAGTTTAGAAATGCGTTTTGATCTTACAGACTGCTAAAGGGCTCATGTTTTCTTACCAAGTAGGTGCATGTCTATATTAATGAGTTGTGCGCATAACATGTTAAAAAATTTATTCTGAGAGAGTATCATAAAGATTTAGACAAACACATGCGTTCTACCTGAAGTGAAGCGCAATAATAGGTGATCCTAGGTTTTATAGTTTAGAAATATTTAATGTCTCACTGTCATGAAACAGTATCCAGACAAACACACAGAAGCAGCGCACAGATGAAACTTGAAGGCAGATGACGCCACACGACGTGGATGATATCAGGCGTGGCAGATGACATCAGACGTGGTGTAAGACAGCAGGCGTCACAGGTGGTACAACACGACACCAACACTCTAAGGCTCAGGAACAAATACAGCACAGGATACAGGTAGCAGGGCATGGTAACAACGGGAAAAGCATAACACTAACGAACCATTTGCTAAGACTAACATGGGTATACACACAAAGCTCAGGCAAGGAGTGAAAGGGCAGAGTCCTTTTTATAGTCCAGGGTGCTCATGGGCTCATTTGGTATCATTTTACATGTGCGCTCGTTGGCCCTCTAAGGTCGGGCGAGCGCGCGTGCACCCTAGAGGAAACAGCAGAGCGGAAGTGTGTGCTGGCGTTTCCTAGGAAGGAGATGCCGGCCAGCACTCACAAGTCCATAGCTGCGGCCGTCGAGGGGTAAGTAGGAACGTGGCCTTGGACGTTACATCCTACAAATTACACCTACAAGAGCTTTTCTGATTTCCCATTCTAAATCCATAGGCATTAATATGGAGTTGGTCCCCTCTTTGCAGCTAAACAGCTTCCATTTTCTTGGAAAGGCTTTCTACAAGATTACATCTGTTTGAATTTTTGCCCAATTATCCAAAAGAGCATTTGTGAGGTCAGACACTGACGTTGGACAAGAGGGCCTGGCTCGCAAAGTCCATTATAGTTCATCCCAAAGGTGTTCGATGGGGTTGAGGTCAGGACTGATGGACTCAGGACTTGTGCAGGCCAGTCAAGTTCTTCCACACCAAACTCTCCAAACTATGTCTTTATGGACCATGCTTTGTGCACTGGGGCACAGTCATGCTGGAACAGAAAAGGGCCGTTCCAAAACTGTTCCCACAAAGTTGAAAGCATAAAATTGTCCATAATATCTTGGTATGCTAAGGCATTAATATTTCCCTTAACTGTAACTAAGGGGCCTAGTCCAACCCCTGAAAGCATTTTCCCTCCTCCAAACCCATCAGTCCATCAGACTGCCAGTTAGAGAATCATGATGAGTTCAGTGGTGCTGTGCTTTACACCACTCCATCTGACGCTTGGCATTGTGCCCGTCGATGTAAGGCTTGCTTGCAGCTGCTCGGCCATGGAAACTCATGTTATGAAGCCCCTGGCACACAGTTTTTGTGCAGATGTTAATGCCAGAGGAGGTTTAAAGCACTGCAGTTATTGAGTCAGTAGATCGTTGGTAACTTTTATGCACTCGGCGACTCCGCTATGTAATTTTACGTGGTCTGCCACTTTGTGGCTGAGTTGCAGTGGTTCCAAAGTGTTTCCACTTTGCAATAATACTACTCACAGTTGATCGTGGAATATCTAGGAGGAAAGAAATTTCACTAACTGACTTGTTGAACTGACATCCTTTTACAGTACTACGCTGGAATTCAGTAAGCTCTTTAGAACGACCCATTCTATCACAAATGTTTGTAAAGTCAACTTCATTCAGATTGGTCCTTACGCTAACATTATTCCTGTAAAAAACGAGACTCTCCTCTCACTCTTGGGACTTAACCTACACACTTTACATAAACTGGGTAGAAACCAGCTTTATTCTTCACTAATTGAAAACCTGCCTGGACAAATGGGAGGCGTGCGCGACCAAAATGAAGGCAGTCACCCCCAAAATGAACAATGCAAAATACAAAGTTATACCTTGTATTTTGTAATATCGTGAGACAGTGGTGCTTTAAATAGGGACATTTGTTAAATGCCCATGAAATGTTAAAGCAGCAGAAAACTATGCAACTGCGATCTCCAACACTGATTGACATGACTCTGCCCCGGAATTCTGCGTGAACGCTGCTTCACAAGGACTGTGAATAAAGCACATATGAACATGGACATTTGATGCAATATACCACATATTACTGTTCTAATCTGGGCTCCGTTATTTTTGAGATGCGTGATTTTATCGCTTGTTGATCGGACTATGTAGTATTTTGCACCATGTAATTTTTTCTATATAGTTAAAACCATCAGATTTATGTTTATTACATTCAGAGAACATAGGAATTCAATAGTGATGGGATGTGGTGTGCCGAGATTAATATAGCATGTAAGAGAATGCCATAATGCAGATGCAACATGTTTGAAATTTTTACAGGTTTGCTGAGAATAAAAGAAACTTGAGATATTGTTACAAAAAGAGGCCACTTTGATCTCACGCACGGATGCAATGGAACCTCTAGGTATGAACGACCGTAATGATTTAAATGTATTTTTACTTTAAGAGACGTTCTCTTACACTGTTGCTAGGATTGGAGCTGTTTTTAATGTTTGTATTGTTTGTAACTATGTAATTAAGTCCATGTTATATGTGTTATAAGTATAAGAGCGTGGTTTCTTGAATCACGTGTGACGTGGAACGACCGTTGTGCCAGATCTGAGAGAAGTCTTGCTAGAGCTCTAATATGTGAGTGTTTGCTTGCCATGTCAAACAAACAAATGAAAGCATCAAGAATTCTTAATGAGTGCCGTACTACTTATTTTCTCTGGACTGCAAATAAAGATCTTCCTTTTCTAAGACCTCATGCACACGACCGTGCCCGTAATCACAGCCCACGATAGCGGGTCAACGTTTTGCAGCAATCACCTCCAATAAAATGTTTCCTGTAGTGGGAAATAAGATTTGCATAATATTGAGAAAGAATTTCGGACCATTCCTCCCTGTAAATCTGGTTTTAGTTTATCAATATTTCTGGGATGCCTTACGTGCGCAGCCCTCTTCACGTCATCCCACAGCATCTCCATAGGGTTAAGGTCAGAACTCTGACTTGGCCATTTCAAAATACAAGTGTTCTTTTTCAAACATTCTTTAGTTGATATTATTGTTGCATCACCCAACGTCCCTTCAACTTGAGGTTATGGACTGAGGGGCGTAAAGGCTCATGGGCCCGATGCAAAAGTCCTTCTTGGGCCACCCCCCCCATCTTCTCTTCATGGCCATAAGCCCGCAGGTTTTAGCTGCATTGCTGGGTCTTCTAAGGGCGTTGCTAAGGTCCTAAAAGATCAGGGACAATAGCCCCAATACTTATGGCACAATAGCCCCAATACACCGGGGACAATAGCCCCAATGCATTGGGACAATAGCCCTAATATGCTCAATCAAAGTAATGTACCCAAAATGTATGTGTATATGTATTATATATATATATATATATATATATATATATATATATATATATATATATATATATATATATATATATATATATACATATATACACATGCATATATATTTTTTTTAAATCTTAAATTTTTATTGAAAGATTTTTATACATTACTACCAAACAAAAATACACATAAGTAACAGACACACAATACTGTTCGTATTAGAATGACACTCCATATAAGTAAAACACATCTCAAATTAGCCATTTAAGATCATAATTAAATATAGTATTTTGAATGAGTCCAAGAATTCCATCTCTTCACATTCCGACCATGAAGAACTAAATCAGAAACTAAATAAGTTTCATGATAACATTGGCTATTAACTCTTCTAATGACCTCCTGGATAGAGGGGGAAATCGGAGATTTCCAAGATTGTGCGATGGCCATTCTAGTGGCTATAAGAATATGATGAATAATTAATCTATCTAGCGGATCTATTTCCTCCAGATCAATATCCAAAATTGCTATGGCAGGGGATAACGGCACAAAAACCTGTACGAATTCCGAAATAAGTGTAAATACCCGAACCCAAAGGCCAGACACTGATGGACACGACCACCACATATGTAAAGGGGATCCTATTTGTCCACAACCTCTCCAACAAAGTTTAGAAGAACCCGTGATGATATGCGCTAGTCTAGAAGGTGTTAAATACCACCGCAGGTGAATTTTCTGCATTAATTCAGTATGGTTTACACATTTAGAGTGTTTTGCGGCCCAATTTGAAGCTTTAATCCAGGTATCTTCAGGAAAAACTGAACCCAGTTCCCTCTCCCATTTTGACATGTAACTTGTTTTACCCTTATTATCCAAAGCAAGGATCATACACATGCATATATATATGTATGTGTATATTTATATATATATATATATATATATATATATATATATACATATATATATTTATATATATATATATATATACATACATATATATATATGTCTGTGTATATATACTGTATATAATACATATACACACACATACATTTTGGGGTATATATATATATATATATATATATATATATGGTACATCTATATATATATATATATATATATATATATATATATATGATAAGTATAGAGAAGTCCATAGCAGCACTGAAATGTACTCAAGCTGCAGAGCGGGTGCAAATCTCAAGATCCAGGCGAAGGGTCTCCTTTCAATAAAATAAAGTCTTTCTCAGCAGACAGTATCACACATGGTAGGCTTAGATACAGAGCCCAGCAGACGGTATCACACATTGTAGGCTTAGATACAGGGCCCAGAAGACAGTATAACACATGGTAGGCTTAGATACAGGGCCCAGCAGACAGGATCACCATAGTTACCAACATTTGATTTTTTTTTCCAGGGACACTTAGGATGTGGCTTCTTTGGTGGGTATGTCATGTGGGGGCATGACTTATCTGGTGGGTGTGGCTAATGGGGTGTGTCTTTCTTCCCAGAATATCTGTATACATACAAATAAACAAACAAAAATGTCTGAACTAGTTTAGATGACAACTACTGTGGTGGCCAGTATCTCTCTCTCTCTATTTATCTGGTTGTTCCCAAGGAGGCGATGTTTCACTTTATCACTAGGATTAGGTGATATGTGCTGACCACTACTGGTAGCGTAAAAACCAGCGTAGATAGTGCCACACCCAGTGCCCCTTGTAGATGGTGCTCCACACTGACTCCGGTAGAAAGAGCCACACACTGCTCCCTGTAGATGTTGGTCAGGGATTCCTCTCTTGGGGGAGCCCCTGACGTCGCTGTCCATATAAGATCAGTGGCTACCTCTAAGAGCAGAATCCCCGACCAGAGCATCGGCAACTCTCTCGCCGGGGATGCCGCTCCAGAAGAAGCCCCTGACGTCACTGACCATATCTGGAGAAGTTGTCCATATATGAAAGTCCTTTGAGGTATGGTTCACAGTAAATAATCTTTCTTGAGCAGAACAGATTTGCCAGTAACTAAGCTACATGTGCTTTAATTTAATGGGCATAGCACCTGTGAAACCCACACTTCCAATCTCATTGAAACACCTTCTGCCAATTAACTCATGGAGTAGTCATTACCACAGAGGATTATTTACTTTTTCTTCTTGCACTGTGGACCTCTACTCAATGTGCTTAATAAAAGATATGAACAGTACAACTGTTTGTTTGTGTGTTATCAGCTTAGTTTGTGTTAGATTGTGTTAGTCTATAAGTGTGACCTATATAGTAATCAGACAACACTTAGCAATCAATGTAGAAATCCAGGTAATTTCAAAGGGTCCACTAACTTTTTCTTGCAATTGTATATATATGATTTTTATATCGATATATACATACAATTGCTTGCTGTTCCTTTGTGATGAATTGTCGTGTATGTATGCTAAACATAGTAGTTTATGACTGTTATGTACATTCATTGACCAGCTATAGGCGCTGTTTTATTTTCAAACATGTCATATTCCATACAGAACCATATCACACATTAACTTTTGTCTGGCACTCCCACTTACAAAAATGTGCTTACACCATACAAGAAAGAATGGTATAAAACATTAACAAATGTAAATAGCATAATAGTGGCTGCTTTATACCTTGTCATGTACAGAGTTCAGTGCTGTCATCTACCCATGACTTCTGCGGTGTAACTTTAATCTTCTGTCAGATCTTTCCATGAGGTGGGAATTTGCAAGCAAAGGTGTAGTGCAAGGGTCAGTTTATAGAACTAGGGCAAGGTGCGGTGTGTACAAATAGATTCCAAGCCTCAATGTGCAGATTGCATACATCTAACTATCTATCTAAGATACAATATGATCTTAAGACTGACGCACCAAGAACGGTCCAGTCCTTTCATTCGGCCTCGTCTCTTTCAGCAGACTCTAGTGTCTTCACACAGTCCAACCATGTGCTTATCACTTCCCAGGCTTTTGGCAGACCAACAGTGAGCAGTAGTGGCTTTGGGTTGTAGGATAATCAGGGCTGTTATCACTCCCAAGTTGTCTTGACTTGGTTGACAATCCACAGAATAGGGTGCTGTACGATTGCTCCTTTAGTCCTCAGAGCAGTACTCTGGCTTGCATAGTAGCTGCATCTCTGCAGCACACTCCTAGCACCTACATATGGTGCTTTCCCACTCACTCTCACATTCCCTCTCTGTTTACTCTCCATTTATCTAGGTCTCAGCCCAAATATTAGACTGATATGTTTTAGGTCCCTCTTGTTTCTCTTATTTTACAAGATTATTTTTATGTGGGGATTAAAACCTAGCCCAAAATGCTTCATAGGGTCCCAGGTTTTGCTCATCTTCCACACATTGGCTCTCTCTTAATTGCCTTTAGGCAGGTGCTTTCACAGCTAACACAAGCAATGTCTGCCCAAAATCTCTCAGTCACTCTCCTTGGGGGATACTTCTTCTACCTTGGCCTAGTCCTACTCAGGTGAGGAGCAGTTCACCATAGCAACTTAGGTGGCCTCCACACCAACATTTTCTACTTCTTCCGGCTTCTCACTGGTCTGTTCACTACTGCCCCCTGCTGCTCAGTGACAGGCACAACACATACACAGGAAAGACACAGGAGCCACAGGGGGAAACACAACTAACGAAACACCACTAAGGGCAAACTTATCACACACAGGCAGAGGAAAATACAAACCAGGACAGTCACCCCCCCCCCCTTACAAGTAGCAACAGACAGGACCTTTCTGACAATGCTCCTTGTCCTTTTCAGATAGATGCCAAATGCCATATGCAGGCTTCCAAAATCTGTTTTTGGGAGCTGTATTATAGGAGTTTTTAGCACTAACTGGTCAAACCCCTTATGACCATCTTATAGATTCCCTTGTTTAAACTGCTTCTGACTCATGACAGTGGTAGGTTCAAGTGGCTTGTTGTAGAAATTGTTTATTCATAGCTATTATTATTGGTAGGGGTTTTCACTGAGAAATTATTTTAAAAATAAAAACATAGTACGTTGCTAAAAAGTTAATAATTTGATCTTTGCCAGGGATGTAACTTTCAGGGTAGCTGACATAGCAGATTCTAAAACGTGGTCGATAAATTCTCAAGTTACAGAGAAATGTTACTTTATGTATTTTATTGTATTTTGGACCCTCATTGGCATTGTAAATAGTATGCAAGTATAATAGTGCACTGTACCTTTAATAAGTGCTGTATCTTTCATAAGTGCTGTTTTCTGCTGTTATCTGCTGGGTTTGTATCTTTTCCCCCATTAGGTGTAGTTTAGTCAGTGGTTAGTCTGGCTGTGTATGTCGCACTGTGTATAGTGTTGTGCCGATGTTGAACTCTGTTCTCTTGCAGGTCTGGCAAGGGATGGTTGACTTGCTGGCCATTTTGAGAGGGAGACTTAACGCTGGTGGTGGGACTTAGCATTAGGGGCAGAGTTAGTGTATAATACAGCGGGTAGACCGCCAAACAGGTTCAGAGTGTGGGTTGATGCCCATGATGGTGACAAGATTCTGGGTGTGGTGAAACCGCGGACAAGTGAGAGGCATAGTAAGAGCTCTGTCTGAGGAGGCTGCTGTCGGAGGTAGACACGTCAGCTGTACTGGTTGGGACTCGACTGCAAGAAGGATGACACGTGTTTTCCAAGTCAAGAGAGACTGACAGAGCATATGTATACCTGACTACAGGAACAGATGAGAGAGAGAAACTGGGACAGACGGATAGGAAATGGAACTGAGGAGCCTAGAGGCAACTGGTGAAAACCAGGCTAGGCTGCCTTCATAGTTGGGCCTGTAGTGGCAGCAGGTCCACACTGTATGGAGAGCATAGTGCAAAACTAATGGAAGAGACAGTCCCAAATTAGACCTATAGAGGCCTGTGGATCATCAACAAGTAACCACCCTCTCAAGGGAGGCAGTCAACATCCACTATTTTGTAGCCTGCTAGTCCTGTCTGTGTCAAGTATACCGCAAGCCCGCCATCATCTGCCTGCCTGAACCAATGCATTTAAAGAGGATGTATCACTAGTTTATTAATTCACTATCTCCTAACTAATCTAGTAGGCGCTATGATGCTGATAACTACAGTGTGATTTTTTTTTTTCAAAAATGTTTATTATTTGCAAAGTTATGAACAATTTTCTAAATATGCTAATTTGGCTACAATAGCCAAATAGGAGGTGACTCTTTCTTTTCACTCTGGGCGGTGTAATGTTTTCTGTATGACGCTGTCCAATCAGCATACAGCTTCTCCCCCTTCCCTGCCCAGCAACCCAGTGTGATCATACAGTATACGGCTTCCATTCCTGACTGTGTTTTCAACTGGCGATATCTGCAGTTGTTTCACAGCTAGAATAGCGATCCTGGTGTCATATGAAAGATTAGAATTTCATCCTTCATATGATACCATAACCGCTGTTCTAGATATACACCGTGTTCCAAATTATTATGCACATTGGATTTAAGTGACATAAACATTTAATTATTAGTTTTTCAATTAAACTCATGGATGGTATTGTGTCTTAGGGCTCTTTGGATCATTGTAATCAATCTCAGACACCTGTGATAATTAGTTTGCCACGTGTGCCCAATCAAAGGAAAACTACTTAAGGGCTGATTCAGACGTGCGTGGCGTTTTTGCGCAGGCAAAACACGCAGCGTTTTGCCTGCGCAAAAGCCACTTGCCTGCTCCGTTAGGCAGCATCATATGATGCGCTGCTGTGTGCTTTTCGCGCAGCCGCCATCATTATGACACACCATTTGGATGTTTGTAAACAGAAAAGCACGTGGTGCTTTTCTGTTTACATTCATCCTTTTGACAGCTGGTGCGCGAAACAAGCAGTTCGCATGGAAGTGCTTCCGGGCGACCTGTGTAGTTTTCACGCACCCATTGACCTCAATGGGTGCGTGATGCGAAAAATACGCGGAGATATTGACCATGTCGCGCTTTTTGCGCAGCGGTCAAACGCTGCGCAAAAAGCACGGACTGTCTGTACTGCCCCATAGCCTTGTATTGGTCTGTGCGTGGTGCGGCCCGCACGGACGCAATACACGTTCGTGTGAATCCCCGCTAAGAAGGACGTTCCACATTATTAAGCAGGCCACAGGTTTCAAGCAATATGGGAAAGAAAAAGGATTTCTCTGCTGCCGAAAAGCGTGAAATAGTGAAAACATTGGATATTTCAAGAAAACTTAAGCGTGATCATCATACAGTGGAAAGATTTGTGGCTGATTCAGAGCACAGACGGGTTCATTCAGATAAAGGCATAATGAGGAAGGTTTCTGCCAGACAAATTAATAGGATTAGGAGAGCAGCTGCTAAAATGCCATTGCAAAGCAGCAAACAGGTATTTGAAGCCGCTGGTGCCTCTGGAGTCCCGCGAACCTCAAGGTGTAGGATCCTCCAGAGGTTTGCAAGTGTGCATAAAGCTATTATCCGGCCACCCATGCTCACAAGCAGAAACGGTTGCAGTAGGCTCAGAAATACATGAAGACCCCGGATGGTCCAGATGGATTGAGTAGTGGATGGTTGGTGAATGGCCACCATGTCCCAACAAGGCTGCGACGTCAGCAAGGAGGTGGCGGAGTCATGTTTTGGGCTGGAATCATAGGGAGAGAGCTGGTAGGCCCCTTTAGGGTCCCTGACGGTGTGAAAATGACCTCTGCAAAGTACATAGAGTTTATGACTGATCACTTTCTTCCGTGGTACAAAAAGAAGAACCGTGCCTTCCGTAGCAAAATTATCTTCATGCGTGACAATGCACCATCTCATGCTGCAAAGAATACCTTTGTGCCATTGGCTGCTATGGGCATAAAAGGAGAGAAACTCATGGTGTCGCCCCCATGTTCCCCTGACCTCAACCCTATTGAGAACCTTTGGAGCATCCTCAAGCAAAATATCTATGAGGGTGGGAGGCAGTTCACATCAAAACACAAGCTCTTCTGACATCCTGCAAAGATATTCAAGCAGAAACTGTCCAAATACCCACAAATTCAATGGATGCAAGAATTGTGAAGGTGATATCAAAGAAGGGGTCCTATGTTAACATGTAACTTGGCCTGCTAAGTTTTTCTTTATTGAAACAGCTTTTGATTTCTGTAAATATGACCTCCTGATGCTGCAAATTCAACAAATTACCATTTTAGTTCTCTTTACAACCTTTAAAATGTTTTGATCTTTGTTGTGCATAATAATTAGAAACAGTGCATTTTGAGTTTTTTACTTCTAAAAAAAAATGTGTTATCATTAGGAGATTTGTTCAATAAAATTCGTATTATACTCCAACGGTTGATGGCTTGAAGATTATACTGACTGTCATTTGCATCGACTATTTAGGAAATTCAGCGAAAAATAACATTTGCATAATAATTTGGAATGTAGTGTATAGCTATTTTAAGTGACCCTCCTTCCCTCCAGCCTGAGTCTCTCACACTGTGTGAAGCAGCTTCATGCTGATAGGACAGCGTCAGAGGCTGTGAGGAAGCTCCACCTCAGGAGAATCGCTGGTGTTACCTCCCATCTCTCTAGTATAGGCTCATTTGCATGTTTAGAAAAAAGCTCATAACTTTTAAAAGAATAAATTTTTGGGGACACAGTTTTCACTAGTATTATCAGTGTGAAAGCGCCTATTAGATTAGCTAGGAGATAGGGCATTACTAAACTTTAAAGGGGGTTTTACACTGGCAGATTATTGTGCAGACGAGCGTTCTTAGAACGCTTGTTGCCGATAATTGCCCTGTGTAAACCGGAGCACGATCAGCAGATGAACGAGCAAACGAATAGTAACCGGAGTAACGACTGCTCGTCCCCATCCATAGCCCCGTGTGACAGGAGCAAATGAGCGCTTATCAGAGACTACTGAGAATAATTGCTGTAATTCTTTTCTGCGGAAGTGTGTATGACATTTAGCAATGGTCTGAAAGTCAAGACATGTTTTGCCATTACTCCTGTAATGCAAAGAATTGAGGGATGGCAGAAGGTCTAAAAAAAACCTAAATTTTTATTACCTAAACTCACTGCTGCTGCTGATGAGTGATGATCTTGTTGGGCCTCATTCCTAAATTTTCTATGGAGCACCATGGTTGCTTGTTAGGACCATGATTTTTGCCTATTTTTTATGCTGCCAGTGTGTTCCACATTCTTTTCAAAATAGTCCCTACTAGATATGTCTATGATCCATTGCTTACATTTGGGTCACATAAGATATTCTAATTTTGCTCCCATCACATCACAAGATGGAATTCACATTTTTCTGGTGGAAGGTGCTTTCTCCAGTTTGCATTTTTTTTGTATTTCCTGAGTAATGCATCTTAGTATTAATTGCAAAAGCAATGGTGGAAGTTGATAAATGCTCTGAAAACATTTTTGGATTACAAAAATGTTTGTTACCAACTATGACCACCAGAACATTGGCCGAATATCACTGCTACTATACTACTGTGTATTGAGCAAACTTCTGCAACGATGGTATATATAGAAATAACCGGCTCTCTAGATGTCTTACTCAAATATATACAGTGGCGTAACTACCGCCGTAGCAGCTGCTACGGGGCCCGCGGCATGAGGGGGCCCGTGTCGCCCGCCGGCACGGGCCCCCACCATGGCCGCAGGCTCCGCTAGCAGCCACTATGGCTGCTACAGCGCGACGCCACTGATCACTACGGCAGAGCAGGAAGGTATCTCCCCGCTCTGCCATTAAACAAAAGACATGTATCCCCTATCCACAGGATATGGGATACATGTGTGATCGTTGGCAGTGATAAGGAGAATGGGGGACTGAAAGTCCCCTGAAGTTCTCCATCGCAAACCTCGGACTTCCGGGGTCTGTGTCGTCTTCTACGTAGAAATGAATGGAACGCCGGTCGCGCTTGTGCGCATGTGTGACCAGCGATCATTTCATTTTTATTGAGCTGCCGACACAGACGCCGGAAGTCAGAGGTTAGTCATGGAGAACTTGGGGGACTTTCAGTCCCCCGTTCTCCCTATCAATGCCAAAAATCGCACATGTATCCCCTATCCTGTGGATATGGGATGCATGTTATTTGTAGGACACAACAACACTGTAGGTCGCATTTTTTTGGGGGTTGGGGACGCTGTATGGCGTTCCCTCTAGGGGGGGGGGCGCTGTATGGCCTTCCCTGCAGGGGGGGGGCGCTGTATGGCGTACCCTGCAGGGGGGGGCGCTGTATGGCGTTCCCTGCAGGGGGGCGCTGTATGGCGTTCCCTGCAGGGGGGTGTAATGACGGGGGTGGTGAGACAGACAAGTGAGCCCTAATCTACCCACCACTCAGTCCCTGCCTACTTGCAACGACCCGCCCTAGGCGACGGGGTACAACTGGGCGACGGTCCCTACGCTCAATAAGTGCACGACAGACAAACAGACAAGGGTACACAGAGCTAGGGGGAGAAAGGGGCAGTTGCCCACGGCAAAACCGTGAGCAACAAGAGAAGTAAATAAGCCGAGTCAAACCAGGAGAGTACGAGGTGCCAAACGCAGAGCAGAAGAGTAGTAAACAAGCCGAGTCAAACCAGGAGTGTACGAGGTACCAAACGCAGAGCAGGAGAGTAGTCAGCAAGCCGGGGTCAATATGAAGCAAGGACAATGGTACAAGAAGCTGCAGCAGGGCCAGGAAACCAAACGAGAAGAATCACAAGCAAAGGAGGAACAGGAAAGGCAGGTATAAATAGACAGAGGGCGAGAGCTAGCTCCGTCTGGCCAGGCTGTGATAGTTTCTCCCACTCCTAAGCCTGCCACCCTGAGTGGTGGAAGATGGAGTCAGTCTCACAGACATAGAAGCAGGTGCAGACTGATTATCTATGGGCGTTAACCCCGAAGCTGTGCCTGGCAGATCCTTTACAGGGGGGCTTTATGGCGTTCTCTACAGTGAGGGCTGTATGGCGTTCTCTACAGTGGGGGCTGTATGGCGTTAGCGCCATACAGCCCCCTCTGTAGAGAACGCCACACAGTCACCCCTGTAGATAACGTCATACAGCCCCCTCTGTAGAGAACGCCACACAGTCACCCCTGTAGATAACGCCACACAGTCCCCCCTGTAGATAACGCCACACAGTCCCCCCTGTAGATAACGCCACACAGTCCCCCTGTAGATAACGCCACACATTCCCCCCTGTAGAAAACGCCACACAGTCCCCCCTGTAGATAACGCCACACAGTCCCCCCTGTAGATAACGCCATACAGTGCCCCCTGTAGATAACGCCATACAGTCCCCCCTGTAGATAACGCCATACAGTCCCCCTCTGTAGATATCTACAAAGGGGGCTGTATGGCGTTATCTACAGGGGGGGCTGTATGGCGTTATCTACAGGGGGGCTGTATGGCGTTATCTACAGGGGGCTGTATGGCGTTATCTACAGGGGGGGGCTGTAAAAAAGGCACTATCTACAAGGGGGGGGGGTTGTGTGACTCCCAGGGGAGGGGGGGCCCCAGTCAAAAGTTTGCTATGGGGCCCAGTCTTTCCTAGTTACGCCCCTGAATATATATATATATATATATATATATATATATATATATATATATTATCCTAGTTTATTATTATCATAAAATCAGCATTGAATGTAGTCAAGACTATTATTTTTCAGTATATATGTAGCTATATAAAAGACAAATAAAAATAATAATAAAAAAATAAATAAATTCATAAAAGAAAATAGCAATGTAGCTTGTTAGAATCAAATGCAAATGTAGTGACACATGCGGTAGCAAATGGTGATTATATTGACATTGGTTTAGGGGGATATAACTAAAATAGCAGGGAAATATAATCCCAGTCAAAGTATGATAGTATGCAACCACATGCAACTGTGTGAATTTAAGATCCCCTCGGCATGCTGTGATGTGGTTACGGGTCCCATGTATATTAGATACTGTTTTATCCAACAGAGGATAATGTGGACCCATTGTGCTGACAACGGATTTGGCGTAGGAATAAGCTGGGAAGCTGCATAAGGTCAGATGACTGGACTGGTCACCGACCCCAGTCAGAAGTGGAACTCCGCTGCTGTACCGCATAACCCCGTCGTCTCATCCTATGGTGTCACGTCAGGCAGAGCAGAGAGTGGTAGCAGTGGGCTAACACTACCGCTCTGTTTGCAGTTTGGCACTAAGATAAATTGGGGGAGTGTAGTACTAAGAGAAAGGGGAGGAGTGTGGCTCTAAGAAAAAGGGGAGGAGTGTGGCACTAATAGAAAGGGGGGAGTGTGGCACTAAGAGAAATGGGGGGAGTATGGCACTAAGAGAAGGGCAGTCAGCAGATGCTCGTTCACGGAGAACAGGCAAAAGGTCAGAGCAGGCAGCAGACAGGGATGTTCAAGTAGTACCAGTAAATCCAATAGTAAAAGCACAGAAGAACAGTACTAGCAAGCTAGGCTAGAAAACCTAATTGCTCAGGCAAAGAGCAGTAGGGGAGGGTACCTGGGAAAACTGGGGGAATGTGGCACACGCTGGCCCTTTAAGAAGGGAAGAGCCAGCGCGCACTAGTGGCTGATAGGGGGAGCTGAAGGATAGCGGCGGCAGGGAAGGCTGCCAGCAGCATAGAGTGAAGGAGGAGAGATATGGCGCTGTGGACTGGTAAGTACATAGCGGAGGGAGCAGGCAGCAGCGGCCATTACAGTACTCCTTCCTTATACCACTATTTTTAGGCTTGTGAGGGAACTGCGGGTAAAATTTCATGATTAGAGTAGGAGCATGGTTGTTCTCCTCAGGTTACCAGGAACTCTTCTCAGCTCCAAACTGTTTCCAATCAATGAGGAAAAAAGTTTTTCTCTGGCCTTTTTGGTGTCAAGGATCTTGTTGACTTCAAATTTGGCATCAGGACCAGAAGATGATGCTGGTGGACATGGAGGTTTCTTGGAGAAATGATTTAAAGGAGTGACACATGAAAAGAGTTGGGACTCTGTAAAGATTGATGTAGACGGAACTTATAGGAAACAGGTTTAATTTGCTTCAAAACAAAATAGGGACTCAAAAATCGAGTAGCCAATTTGAAACAGAGAATCTTTAAATGAATATGTTAGGAAGACAGCCACACTTTATCTCCAGGACAGAACTGAGGAGGAATCCTGCGTTTCTTGTCAGCATTCTTCTTGAAGCAAGTAACAGCTCTATTTAAAGATTCCTTGGCCACTTGCCAGTTGCGCAAGAAGTCTGCACGCAAGATGTTGGCTGCTGAAACCTCAGAGAGGGTAGAAACTGGTAGAGAAACTTTTGGATGCTGTCCATACGCCAGAAAAAGAGAAGACTGAGTGGATTTACTAGTATGGTTATTATAGGCAAGCGCTGCCAAAAGAAGAAGATTAGTCCAGTCGTCTTGAAGAGGAGACACAAAGTTTCTGAGGAAGTTCTCCAGAACTTGGGTGATACATTCAACTTGACCATTAGTTTGAGGGAGGTAGGTAAATGAAAAGTCCAACTTAACTTCAAGTAACTTTGAAAGAGTTTTCCAGAAGCTAGAAGTGAATTGCATGCCTCTGTCAGACGTGATATGCTTAGTGAGTACATGCAGGCGAATATGTGTTCAATAAGCAGAGCAGCCAAGATCAGTAGCAAAATGATGCGGCAAACGATCGTCACGTGAACAGCCATAAGGTCGTGGCAAGCGGGAGATAGGGAAAGTCAAGTTCAAGCAGGGTCAATAACATTAAATCCAATAGTAAAC
The DNA here is from genome assembly GCF_050947455.1 of Rhinoderma darwinii. NCBI lineage: Eukaryota > Metazoa > Chordata > Amphibia > Anura > Rhinodermatidae > Rhinoderma > Rhinoderma darwinii. The sequence goes on from NC_134690.1 coordinate 115,663,005, forward strand.
ACAGAAGAGCCGTGCTAGCAAGCTAGACTAAAAAAACAAATTGCTCAGGCAAAGAGCCATGGGGGTGGATACCTTAAGTACCTTAAGTACCCGGGATGACATCCGTGTGCTGGTCGTTTTTCACGGATCAGTGAAAATGCAGAGAAAAAAATAAATGTGAATCAATAAGTGCTCGCAGAGGAGATAAATAGATGACACACGGAAACCACACGGACTCTACACGATCATTCACATGCAAGCAAAACTGTCCTTTTTTTGGGATGCAAATCAGACACGCTTGTGTGATTAAAGAGGCTCTGTCACCAGATTTAGCAACCCCTGTCTGCTATTGCAGCAGATAGGCGCTGCAATGTAGATTACAGTAACGTTTTTATTTTTTAAAAACGAGCATTTTTGGCCAAGTTATGACCATTTTAGTATTTATGCAAATGAGGCTTGCAAAAGTACAACTGGGCGTGTTGAAAAGTAAAAGTACAACTGGGCGTGTATTATGTGCGTACATCGGGGCGTTTTTACTACTTTTACTAGCTGGGCGCTCTGATGAGAAGTATCATCCACTTCTCTTCAGAACGCCCAGCTTCTGGCAGTGCAGACACAGCGTGTTCTCGAGAGATCACGCTGTGACGTCACTCACAGGTCCTGCATCATGTCAGACGAGCGAGGACACCGGCACCAGAGGCTACAGTTGATTCTGCAGCAGCATCAGCGTTTGCAGGTAAGTAGCTACATCGACTTACCTGCTAACGCCGATGCTGCTGCAGAATCAACTGAAGCCTCTGGTGCCGGTGTCCTCGCTCGTCTGACACGATGGAGGACCTGTGAGTGACGTCACAGCGTGATCTCTCGAGAACACGGCTGTGTCTGCACTGCCAGAAGCTGGGCGTTCTGAAGAGAAGTGGATGATACTTCTCATCAGAGCGCCCAGCTAGTAAAAGTAGTAAAAACGCCCCGATGTACGCACCTAATACACGCCCACTTGGACTTTTACTTTTAAACACACCCACTTGGACTTTTGCAAGCCTCATTTGCATAACTACAAAAATGGTCATAACTTGGCCAAAAATGCTCGTTTTTTAAAAATAAAAACGTTACTGTAATCTACATTGCAGCGCCTATCTGCTGCAATAGCAGATAGGGGTTGCAAAATCTGGTGACAGAGCCTCTTTAAGGCCTAAGAGAACTGTATTGTATCCTCCTGAAAAAGGAAAAGTGAGGCAATAATACAATAATAGTATAAAAGTAAAATACACAGGTAAACTATAGGACTGCATTAGCAAAACCTTCGTTCTAGGTGTAGAATGTCAAGAATAACTACAACATGGAAGACTGGCAAAGATGATCTTGCAAAGTTTTGAAACTTCCAAATCAGTTGTTTATAATTGGCTACCAACTAATAGTATTAAAATAACAAATCTCATCCACGTGCTGTTGAATATTTTCCGGATGAAAATCGGAGCGTGCTAGGGATTTTCAAATCTAAAGCATGCTCATTATTAGAGATGAGCGAACTGGGACAACCGAACCCGGTTTCGGTCCGAACATCCGGAAAAGTTCGGTTCGCAGCGAATCCGAACGTCACCGGTTTCGGCCGAACCCGTTTTGACCGAACCCGGTCAAAAATATTATACAAATCGGCAGCCACTTATCTCTATCAATCACTGAAAAGAAAAGAGGCTGCTGATTAAAAATAAAATAAAAAGCATTTCATACGTACCTTCCCACCCTTGTAATGCTAGGCTGCTGCTGCTGTGTTGTATCGGGCTGGTTATAAAAATGGGGGGGACCCCACGTCGTTTTTTTTTGAATTTAACAAATTTAACAATAAACGGGTCCCCCACATTTTTAATAACCAGCCATATACAAGACCGCAGCAGTCTGGCATTACATGGGTGGGAAGGGCCACTGGTTTTGTCCATTCCCAGGCTAATAACACTGTGTTGTATGTGGCTGGTTATGATAAATTGGGTGGAACCCCATGTCTTTTTAAAAAAAAATAAAAAATTAATAAATAAATAATTTTAAAAAATGACGTGGGGTCCCCCCCACTTTTATAACCAGCCAGATACAACACAGCAGCAGCAGCCTAGCATTACAAGGGTGGGAAGGTCCACTGTTTTTGGCCCTTCCCAGCCTCATAATACCAGCCTGCGGCCGCCCCAGAGCCCGACCATCACAACAGATGGTCGGGTACTGGATCGTACCTGGCTCTTCCCGGCACCCCTGGTGGTGGTGGGTACCAGGGTAATAATGGTGGTTAGTGTTAGCCTCTGCACCAGCTAACACTAAGCCTCACCTTAGTAATGGATGTTGTCACTCAGACAGCGGCCATTACTAAAGTGGTAGTAATAAAATTTGAAAAGAAAAGACAAAGATATAGATAAAATATTTTATTGAAATAAAGCACCCCCAACACAACCCTCATTAACCATTTTATTGTAGAAAAAGTAGTCCTCGAAACCGACGTAGTCCAAACACCAAACCTGTAAAAAAATAAATAAAAAATGAAATAAAACATGTCGTAGGCTTAGATTCAGTTTAATGTGTGATACTGACTGTTATACCATGTATAGAAGCCTGCCACGAAGTTGACTTAGATACAGGGTGCCAGCAGACAGTATCATACATGGCCATACAGACATATATACAAACAAACATACATGCAAACATACATACATATATACAAACATACATACATACAAGCATGCACATATATAGATGCAAATATACATACATGCAAACATACACACATATATACATACATACATACATGCAAACTATCATACATACATACATACATGCATACACACACATGAAAACATACATACATACATACATACATACAAACAAACATGCAAAGATACATACATACATATATACAAGCATGCACAAATATACATGCAAACATAAATACATGCAAACATAATTACATACATGCACATATATATAAACATACATGCAAATATACATGCAAAAAAAAAAACATGCAAACATACATACATGCACATATATACATACATACATGCTAATATACATACATGCAAACATACATACATGCAAACATACATGCAAACATACATACATGCAAACATACATACATGCAAACATACATACATGCAAACATACATACATGCAAATATATACATGCAAATATACATACAAACATGCACATATATACATACATGCCAACATACATGCAAACATACATGCACATATATACATACATACATACATACATGACAACATACATACATACATGACAACATACATACATACATGCCAACATACATACATGCCAACGTACATACATGCCAAAAAAAAATAATAATACGTTCATACTTACTTTCCTCCTGTCCGGCCTCCAGCGATGACATTTCATCCATGTCGCCGCTGCAGCCTGTGATTGGCTGCAGAGGCGGTCACGTGGGATGAAGCGTCATCCCTGGAGGCCGGCCTTCTGACGTCATCCTGACGTGCGTGACCGCCACTACAGCCTGTGATTGGCTGCAGCGGCAACATGGATGAAACGTCATCGCTGGAGGCCGGACAGGAGGAAAGTAAGTATGAACGTATTATTTTTATTTTTTTATTACATTAAAATTGTATTTTCCGCGCGCCGAGCATGTACTGTCAAAGTTGCTGAAAGAGTTAGTGCAGCCCATTAACTCCATCAGCACCCTGGACAGTAGCATGCTCGGCGCACGGAAATTACAGGTTCAGTCCGAACTAGTTCGGTCCGAATCAAACTTTTTCGGGAAATTCGGCGAACTAGCCGAACCGAACTTTTGATAAGTTCACTCATCTCTACTCATTATGTTCATGATGTTCACTGCAGATTTCAGCCCCTTAAAGAATTGTTCACGCAGAGCTTATTTGCTGCACATTTTTCATGCATTTTTTAAGTCAATACCGGAATTGGATCCAGGAGCGTAGACCTATAAGGCCTTTCTTTTATATATGTCTTCTACTTAGTTTCCATTCCTTGTTTTGACTTAAAAAAATACATGCAAAATCTGCACTGTGTGAACTAGACCTCAGTGTTGAAGGGGGTGAAATCTGCAGCAAAATCCGCACATAAGACATGCTGCATTTGCTGCAGAAACATTGAGGAAAATCAGCAGAATTTCCTCCCTTGTTAATCCAGCCTAAGGTCTACTGCACATGCTGCAGATTTTAGTGCAGAACTCAGGATCCTCAAATTAGTAGCTGGGTAAAAGGTAGAAGAAAGGGTAGGGGGAAAAAGTGCCAGGGAGGCCAGTGCTGGGTTGGCATAACCTAGTAAATATGCCTGTTTGATTTATATTAGGGTTGCAAGTACAGGGCCAGCATCACTACAGCAGGGCGTAACAACCAGGACAATAACTGCTGTAGGAAATATGGGTGTAGGAGTGCAGCAAAGGTCAGACAGATGCTGGTGGTAGGGGATTCTATTATTAGGCGGACAGATGGGGTCATCTTTCGTCGCGACCGTGAATGCTGAACAATGTCTGCTCGGGTTCAGCATATAGCGGATCGAATAGACCAATTGCTGAGTGGGGCTGGGGAAGACCCGGCCGTCATGGTACAGATCGGTACCAATGATAAATTCTGTGGGAGATGGAAGGTGCTTAAAAATGATTTTAGGGAACTAGGAGAGAAGCTGAAATTCAGGACCTCCAAGGTAGTGTTTTCAGAAATACTACCGATGCCACGACGGTCACTAGAAAGACAGCGGGAGATTAGGGAGTTAAATAAGTGGCTTAAAAATTGGTGCAGGAAGGGTTTGGGTTAATGGAGAACTGGGCTAACTTCTCTGTCGGCTACAGGCTCTGGTAGGGACGGGCTGCATCGAAATGGGGCGGGTAGAGCGGTGCTGGGGGAAAGAATGGTTAGACGGCTGGAGGAGCTTTTAAACTAGGATCTGGGAGCGGGGATACACAAGTGGGGTTAGATAGAGTACATAGGGAGTGGGTACAGAAGGGGTTAATGGGGATTTAGTGGGGGCTGGGGTTAGCAAGCCCAGTAGGGAGGTGACTAGGAACAGATACGGACCTAAGAATATTAAAGGTGTCGGTAAGATTAAATGTATGCTGGCGAATGCAAGACGTCTTGCAAGTAAAATGGACGAGTTGGAGATTCTAATGACCAACATGGATTATGATTTAGTGAGCATAACAGAAACCTGGCCGGATGAGAGCCATGACTGGGTAACTAATGTGGGGGGGGGGGGGGTACGCCGTATTCAGAAGGGTGTAAAATCCAGCCTAAGACCAGTTCTGAATGAAGACATTGGGGGAGACTGTGACAGTGTGGAGTCTTTATGGGTAAATATTCATGCAGCAGGCAATAACGGTAAGCTACTAATTGGAGTTTGTTATAAGCCACCGAACATAGCAGAACGGACTAAGGATGAAATGCTGCAACAAATAGAAAAAGCAGCAAATAATAATGGGGTTCTTATTATGGGGGATTTTAACTATCCTGACATTGATTGGGACATAGGGGCCACTGGATGTGCTAAAAGCTGTATGTTTCTAATACTATTCAAGACAAATATTTCGCTCCGTTATTTGATAAACCAACCAGAGGTGATAATCTGCTAGATCTGGTGTTATCTAATAGACCAGACACAATCTCAGATGTGGAGGTCTGGGAGCACTTGGGCAATAGTGACCACAATATGCTAAGTTTTAATATAATTTTCAATAAAACTATGAAGGGGAGCTACAAAAACCTAGAATTTTAGGAAAGCAAAATTCAATCGACTGAGGGCAATACTTAGTCTTATTGACTGGGATCATGTAATGGTAAATAGGGATATTGAAGATAAATGGGTAAATTTTAAAGATATATTACATGAATCGTGTAGTAAGTTTATACCCTCCGGTAACAAAATGTCTAGAAATAAAAGGAGACCGATATGGATGAATAGGGAATTACTGAATATAATAAGAAAAAAAAAAGTATTCAAAACCTTGAAGGCTGAGAGCTCAGCGAAAGCATTCCAGACTTACAAGAGATCTCAATAGAAAATTTTAAAATGAAATCAAGTTAGCAGAGTTATTCACAGAAAAACAAATAACTAACGACATTAAAATGAATCCCAACATGTTTTATAAATATATTAATGCCAAAAAAGAAAGTCTGATAATATTGCCCCTCTTAAAGATGACCATGGGAATATAATTGTAGAGGAAAAAGGGAGGGCTGAGACATTAACTTGTTGTGGACCTACTCCGCAACAGTACGCCGCAGGCCGCTTATTGAAGCAAACCTGCGCAGTACTATTGCGGAGCAGGAATAAACGGTCACTATGTGAAATCACATAGTGATAACACAGCGACGGCAGCTGTCATCGACAGCCGACCGTCTCTGTTACTGGGCTGGGGACAAATCAGCAGGCCCCCATGCCGGCAATTGCTGTGATTGGTCAGTCTTCAGAGACTGACCAATCACAGCTGTATATGACGTCGTCTACAGGAGAAAGCTCCGGTCGACATCTCTAATCTCCTTATTTCTGTGAGATCGGTGGGGAGATCAGAGAAAGACCTAAAAAAAAGTTTTAACTAAACCCTTCCCACAAATGGGCGTACAGTAACGAGCTGAGAATGAAGCGGGCACAGGAGCTGTGCGCGCTTCATCTTCAGCGGGTGTCGGCTGTAATATACAGCCGACATCCCACTGCAACGGCGGCGATCGCCGTCGTTTATCCCCTTAAATGGCACTGTCAATAGCGACAGCGGCATTTAAGTGATTGACACACAGCGAGGGGGGACTGTGGTTGCTATGGCAACCAGAAAGCCTAGCAATGACTTCCTGGTTGGCCAGGTACGGAAGGACCTAATAGACTGCCTGTCAGTTGTAAAATTACAGTTACAATCCACTGCACTACATAAGTAGTGCAGTGTATTGTACAGGGGATCAGAAGATCAGATCTTCAAGTCCCCAGGTAAGTGTAGAAAAAATTTATGAAAGTTTTAGAACAATAAATAAATAAAAGTTTTATCTAATAAAAACAATAATCGACCTGTTTCCTTGATCGAGTCCATTATAATTAGAAAAAATTAAAAAAATAACAAAAACTATAGATAATATTTATTGCCGCGTTCGTATCGGCCTGACCTATAAAAATATATTATTTATCCCGCACTGTGAACTCCGTTAAATAAACAACAAAAAAAAAACAATGGCAGAAATTCCTTTTTTGGTCACGTTGTTTCCAAAAAAAATTAATAAAAAGTGATCAAAAAGTCGCAAGTACCCCAAAATGGTACTAATAAAAACAAAGCTCCGTCGACAAAAAAATAAATAAGTTATGGCTCTCAGAATATGGTGACACTAAAGCATTATTTTATTTAGAAAAAAGTGTTTTTATTGTGTAAAAGTAGTAAAACATAAAAACAATATAAATTTGGTATTGCCGTAATCGTATCAAACTGCAGAATAAAGTAAACATGTTGTTTATACTGCACAGAGAACGTCGTTAAAAATTTATAAAAAACAGTGCCAGAATTGCTGTTTTTCGGTTTCCCCACCTCCCAAAAATTATTGAATAAAAACTGATCAAAAAAAAATCCCATGTACCCCAAAATGATACTAATAAAAACTACAGCTCGTCCCATGAAAATCAAGCACTCAGCTCGTCAACGGAAAAATAAAAAGTTATGACTCTCGGAACACAATAATGCAAAACGACGGCCCAGACTAATTTATATGTGCAGCAGTTCTTCACCTAAAACCCCACGTGATTATTTGCAGCCCCCACTGGTAGACCCGGTAAATGCATCGGAAACTATGACATTTCGGGGTCTGTGCTACATATGGGGCTAGTGCAGAAGTCAAAGATTAGTCAATGCTGGACTGCGAATATTTTGTACAATACCATGGACGCCCTTTAGAAGTGCGACTCCTGCACCGAAAAATCTGGACTGTGCATAAAGGATTGGTTCAAAGCGTATGTCACTATCCATGGATAATTAATTTTATTATTCATTTACCCCATTATTACATCATCCTATTATGACCTGATGCACTCCGCCCAGCTTACATATACCCTGATGTACTCCACATAGCTTACATATACCCTGATGTACTCCGCCCAGCTTACATATGGCCTGATGTACTCCGCCCAGCTTACATATGCCCTGATGTACTCCGCCCAGCTTACATATACCCTGATGTACTCCACATAGCTTACATATACCCTGATGTACTCCGCCCAGCTTACATATGGCCTGATGTACTCCGCCCAGCTTACATATGCCCTGATGTACTCCTCACAGCTTACATATACCCTGATGCACTCTGCCCAGCTTACATATACCCTGATATACTCCACACAGCTTACATATACCCTGATGTACTCCACATAGCTTACATTTACCCTGATGTACTCCGCGCAGCTTACATATACCCTGATGTACTCCGCGCAGCTTACATATACCCTGATGTACTCCGCCCAGCTTACATATACCCTGATGTACTCCGCCCAGCTTACATATACCCTGATGTACTCCGCCAAGCTTACATATACCCTGATGTACTCCGCCAAGCTTACATATACCCTGATGTACTCTGCCCAGTTTACATATAAACCAGAAAGAGAAGAAAAGTCACGACCAAGTATTTGCAAAATTACAAACAATCTTTATTTCAGTCAAAAATACACAGAAAAAACACATTACAACTATACACAGTAAAAAGAATGAACCCTCATAAAGAGATGGAATCCGAACATGAAAGCAGCCTGGTCCCCCAGATGTTAAAATGGTCACAAGATCCCACAAAGAGCATAAATCAATATTATTAGGCAGGTGCTAAGCATAGTACATTTGCACAGATAGATACCTAAAAAAATATACATGCAAAGTGCAGTCATAGTGCAAAGTGCAGTCATAGGCAAGCTAATGAGCAGTATACCTACACCTACGTAGTGGAAAATGAGCAGGAGATCAGGACCGGGAGGGGAGACCGCTGCCAGACCCGACACGCGTTTCGCTGGTGCTTCGTCAGTTTACATATACCCTGATACACTTTGCCCAGCTTACATATACTCTGATACACTCTGCCCAGCGAACATATGCCCTGTTGTGCTCCGCACTGCTTACATATACCCTGATGTACTCTGCCCAGCTTACATATACCCTGATACACTCTGCCCAGCTAACATATGCCCTGTTGTGCTCCGCACAGCTTACATATACTGAACTAGCCATGAATAAGAGCACAGCCAGTGCTCGAAACGCGTAGGCTTATATCCATTTGCCATCTTAAACCACCTTGTCACTCTCTTGGTGTTCGTTATACTTTTTTGCATATATTCCAATAAAGTGGAAACCGTGTTTTCCCATATTTACCATCTGTCGCTGGATCATCTCTTCCATTTGTCTACATTGCCTACCGTGTGCCGTCGCGGAGATCCGGGCGAAATCCGAACACTAGAACGTGGAGCTGGTGGTTTCCTCCTACCCTCTATTTCCCTGCTACAACTACAGCTTACATATACCCTGATGTACTCCGCACAGTTTACATATACCCTAATATACTCCACACAGCTTACATATTTCCCCTGATACACTCCACCCAGTTTACATATACCCTGATGTACTCCGCCCAGATTATATATACCCTGAAGTACTCCGCACAGTTTCCATATACCCTGATGTACTCCACACAGTTTACATGTACCCTGATGTACTCCATCCAGCTTACATATACCCTGATGTACTCCGCACATATTACATATACCCTGATGTACTCATCACAGATTACATATGCCCTGATGTACTCTTTCCAGTTTACATATACCCTGATGTACTCCGCACAGATTACATATTCCCTGATGTACTCCGCCCTGTTTACATATGTCCCATCATTTTACACTAAAACACCAGTAAAACACTAAACAAAATAACTACCAAGCAAAACCTGCTCTCCAAAAGCCAAATGGCCTGGCAATGTGCCAAAACAGCAGTTTATGACCACATATGGGGTATTACTGTACTCTGGAGAACCCACTTAAGAATATATTGGGTGTGTGTCTCCAGTGGTACAAGCTGGGCACAACACATTGGGCAATAGCATATCTGTGGAAAAATGGCAATTTTCAATCTGCAACATCTATTGTGCATTAATTTCTGCAAAACCTGTGTCGTCAAAATGCTCACTACACCTCATGATAAAATTCCTTAAAGGCGTGCAGTTTCCCAAATGGGGTAACTTCTCGGGGGTTTTCACTGTACTAGCACCTCAGCACAATGCAACATGGCGTCAAAAAACTATTTTGTAAAATCTCCACTCCAAAAACGAAATTGCGCTTTTTCCCTTTAGACCCTTGCTGTGTGTCCAAATAGCAGTTTACAACCACATATGGGGTATTTCCTCACTCAGGAGAAATTGTGTAACAAATTTTGGGGTGTCTTTTCTCCTGTATTCCTTGTGAAAATGAAAAATGATGAGCTAAAATTACATATTATTGGCAAAAAAAATTTTTTTTTAATTTTCACATCCCAATTCTAATAAAATCTATAAAACAAAATCAAATCAAAAGATCAAAATGCTCACTACAACTCTATTTAAATTCTTTGAGGGGTATAGTCTCCAAAATGGGATCACATCTGGGGACTTTCTACTGTACTGGTAGTTCAGGGGCTCTTCAAATGCGACATGGTCCCCAGAAACCAATTCAGCAAAATCCGAGCCCTGCCGTGGGTCCAAACAGTAGTTTATTACCACATATGGGGTGTTGCTGTAATCAGGAGAAATTGCTTTACAAATGTTGGGGTGCTTTTTCTCCTATATTCCTTGTAATAATTCGAAAATTCTATCTTTCTTCAGAAAATAAATAGATTTTCATCTTCTCAGACTAATTCCAATAAATTCATCAAAAAAGTCAAAATGCTAACTATACCACTAGAAAAATTCCTTGAGGGGTGTAGTTTCCAAAATGTGGTCACTTTTGGGGAGTTTCCACTGTTTATGTCCCACCAGTGCGTTGCAAACGCGACATGGCATCAAAAACAATTCCAGTAAAATCTGCGCTCCAAAATCCAAAAGGCACTCCTCCTCTTCTAAGCTCTGCCGTGGGTCCAAACAGCCGTTTATTACCACATATGGGGTATTTCTGTAATTGTGAGAAATTGGTTTACAAACTTTGGGATGCTTTTTCTCCTTTATTCTTTACAAAAATTTGAAAATTCTATATTTTTCCGGAATAAAAAGTATATTTTAATTTTAATTTTTACAGACTAATTCAAATAAATTTAGCAATAAATATGTATTTTCAAACTGCTAACTATACCCCTAGATAAATTCCCTGAGGGGTGTAGTTTCCAAAATGGGGTCACTTTTGGGGGGTTTCCACTGTTTTGGAACCACAAGACCTCTTCAAACCTGACATGGTGCCGGTGTTTCAGTACATTAGCAAACTAGGGCCACATGTGGGATATTTCTAAAAACTGCAAAATCTGGGCAATAAATATTGAGATGCATTTCTTTGGTAAAACCTTCTGTGTTAAAAACTGTATTACAAATTAATTTTGGCAAAAAAAAATTAATTTGTACATTTCACCTCTAATTTGCTTTCGATTCCTGTGAAACGCCTAAAGGGTTAAAACACTTTCTGAATGCTGTTTTGAATACATTGAGGGGTGCATTTTTCAAAATTGGGTGATTAATGGGGGAATCTCTAATATATAAGGCCCTCAAAACCACTTCAGAATTTAACTCGTCCCTGAAAATATAGCCTTTTGAAATTTTCTTGAAAATGTGAGAAATTGCTGGTAAAGTTCTAAGCCTTGTAACGACCTAGAATAATAAAAGGACGTTCAAAAAATGATGCCAACATAAAGTAGACATATCGAATATTTGAAAGAATAACTTTTTTGCGTGGTATTACTATATGTTTTCCAAGCAGATACATTTAAAATGAGAAAAATCATAATTTTGGCAAATTTTCTAAAAATTTTGGTGTTTTTCACAAATAAGCAATGAATTTATCGACCACATTTTTCCACTAACATATAGTACAATATGTCATGAAAACACAATCTCAGAATCGCTTGGATAGGTAAAAGTATCCCCAAGTTATTACCACATAAAGTGACACATGTCAGATTTGAAAAAAATGGGTCTGGTTCTGAAGGTCAAAATGAGCTTGGTCCTCAAGGGGTTAAACATGTACTTTTCCTCGGTGTTTACGGATAATCTGCCAGTACCAGATATTCAGGGGGACACGTTCAGACGTGGCGGTACTGCGGTTGAATTCCGCTGCGCACAGTCCACAGTGGAATTCCACAGCAGCCGTTTTTTACATTTGTTTCTATACATTTTTAGGAAACTTAGTTCAGAAGTTGCGGAAAATAACTGTGCTGAAATTAGGCTGCGGTGCAGAATTTTCCCTCCGCAGCATGCTCATTATGTTGCGGTGAAGCAGCGGAATTTCACTGCGGATTTCAGCCTTTGCAATGCAAAAACTGAAATCTGTGGCAAGTCCGCTGTGATATCTGCAACATCTGAATTACCTGTCAATTATGCAAATGTTGGTGCAGATTCGTTGCATAATTGCCCCGAATCTACACCGACAATTACAGCGGAAAAATTCTGCCACTTCTGAACGTGGCCTAATAAAGGTTCCCCACCTAATATTATCTACTTACCGTATTTTTTGGACTATAAGACGCACCTGACCATAAGACGCACCCAGGTTTTAGATAAGAGAAAATAGGAAAAAAATTATTTGTTTAAAAAATAATTTATTCTGTTTCACCACATTCTGAGAGACATAATTTTTTTATCTTTTTTCATCGATTGAGCGGTGTAAGGGCTTATTTTTTGCAGGACGAGCTGTGGTTTTATTGGCACCATTTTTAGGTATATACGATTTTATTTATCACTTTTTTTATTTCATTTTTTTAAGCGCTAAGGTGACCAAAAAAAGATACTGATGTTTTAAAAAAAAAAAAAAATGTACGCCATTCACCGTGCGAGTTAAATAATGGTATACTGTAATAGATCTGACTTTTATATTCGGAGCGATACCTAATTATTTTATTTTTTACATTGTGCTCGGGGCAAAATGAATTTTTTTACACTCTTGAAAATTTAATTTAATAACATTTTTTTTTTTTACACATTTTATTAGTTCCCCTAGGGAATTTGAACCAGCGGCCACTTGGTTACATGTGGAGTTGCTGAAACAGCGTAACTCGCTGAGCTACGCTGTTTCCGTAACTCGCATAGTAGTGAATGGCAGTTACGGAAGCATTGTAGCATGCAAGTTACTCTGTGCCCATAACTACTATACAGTTCTATGGGAGTTACGGAAACAGCATAGCTCTGCGAGTTAGGGTATGTGCACACGATAATTTTAGACGTAATTACATGTACTCGCGTTTTGCGGGGCGTCTTTTACAGACGTAATTTGGAGCTGTTCTTCATTGGAGTCAATGAAAAACGGCTCCAATTACGTCCCAAGAAGTGTCCTGCACTTCTTTTGACGAGGCTGTATTTTTACACGCCGTCTTTTGACAGCGACGCGTAAAATGACAGGTCGACGGCACAGTACATCGTAAAGTCCATTGAAAGTAATGGGCAGATGTTTGCTGACGTATTGGAGCCGTTTTTCAGACGTAATTCGAGGCGTAAAACGCCTCCATTACGTCTGAAAATAGGTCGTGTGAACCCAGCCTAAGAGGCAGGGACTTTTTAGCAAGATTTATATTGCTAAAAACTGCGTTTTATAGTCTGAAAAATACGGTTACACAGGAGGAATTACAGCTGCATCTAAGTAAATAAAATATTAAAGTAGAAGTTCCAAGCTTTTTTTAAAAAATGTTATTATATAAGACAGTGCATGCATAGATCACCCTTGTATCTATCATATTTACTTTTTTCCTGTTTCATTGTGTAATTCCCCCTGTATTGTCGCGTGTCCAGCACCATGTGACCGCAATGAGACTCACCAAAAGTTTCTATACTTAGTGGCAATACCGGAAGGCAGTTTCATGCAACGCTGGGACGATGTGAACTACATTGTGACTTTGGTGAGAGGCCGCTCCTGTGCCTGCCTCGCTCCAATGGCCGCTCCATTCCTCTCACCTGGACCAGCGCTCTCCGTTCAGCTTCATACCAGCCCAATGAATGAGCCAAAACCCTGCCCCTGTAAATAGCACCACTCTCTCCCTATAAATAGCGCCAAATCTCCCCCTGGAGATTGCACCACCCTTCCCCTGTAGATAGCACCACCCTCCCCTTGTAGATAGTGCCATACACATCCCGCTCCCTTACTTAGTGCCATTCAGACTCACTATGGCAGCAGAATCCCAAGCCAGAGCGTTGCCGAAGCTCCGGTTCGAGATTTCCCTCCACCAGCGAGCCATTGACGTCTCTGTCCATATATCGAGGGTGGCGATTTCTGCAGGGTGGCAATTTCTACAGGGGCAGGGTAGCGATTTCTACTGCTGCAGGGTGGCGATTACCACAGGGGCAGTCTGGTGATATCTACAGGGAATGTGTGGCGCCATATGGTCACTATCTAAAGGGGACAATTGCTTATTATAGACGGGGGTTGATGGGCTCTGGAAGAACGGGAAAAGGAACTGAACTTGAGACACACCTCCAGATTTCTCTCCTTTGTAGGAGGCATTATGGGAGTTGTAGGAAGATGAGTTTTGCGTGGGGACACAAGTGTCACGCTGCAGCAGCCATATCTAGACCAGAGTGAAGGAGAAAATTAAATAAAAAGATGGCGGCGGAGCAGTAACAAAGGCAAGACAAAAATGTATATTGCTAGCCTTAGCAAAAAATAAAAAATACTGGGAGTGCTTTAATAAAGCCCCTGGCCTGGACGGCATTCATCCATGGGTACTAACGTAATTGAGCTCAGTAATGGACAGACAATTGTATCTCATCTTAGAATCTCTTGTAAACAGGATCAGTGCCACAGGATTGGAGGACGGCTGATGTTGTACCAATATTTAAGAAGGATAATAAGGTGGAACCGAGTAACTACCGTCCATTAAGTTTGACATCTGTGATATGTAAAATATTTGAGGGTATTCTGAAAGATAAACTGAAAAAGTATATAGCGGTGAATAATCTAATAACCAGCATGGATTCATGAAAAACATGTCGTGCCTAACTAACATGCTCGGTTTCTATGAGGAGGTAAGTGCCAATATGGATGTTGGTCATGCGGCGGATGTGATATATTTAGATCTTGCTAAAGCATTTGATACTGTTCCACACAACAGTCTTGTTCTGAAGCTACAGACGCAAGGACTGGGGGACCATGTATGCACATGGGTAAAGAATTGGTTAAGGGACAGAAAACAAAGAGTTGTTATAAATGGTACTTACTCAAAATGGGCTGAAGTCAGCAGCGGGATACCACAAGGATCGGTGTACAAATTATTTTTCATCTCTTTATTAATGACCTTGTGGATTGGATTGTAAGCAAGATGTCAGTTTTTGCTGACGATACAAAACTTTGTAAAACTCAGGTTAACAATAAAATATTACAGAAAGACCTAGATATTGTATTGCACCTAGGACGCAATAATAGTATTAATGCATATACATTAAATGGAATAAAACTGGGGATAACGGAAGAAGAGAAGGACCTGGGTATTCTAGATACAAAAAAGCTAAGAGGCAGCACTCAATGTCAAGCAGCAGCTGTAAAAGCAAATAGGATTTTAGGGTGTATAAAAAGAGAGATAAAAGACTGTGATTTAAAGAGGCTCTGTCACCAGATTCTCAAATCCCTATCTCCTATTGCATGAGATCGGCGCTGCAATGTAGATAACAGTAACGTTTTTGTTTTTTTTTAAAACGTTGATTTTTGGCCAAGTTATGAGCTATTTTATATATATGCAAATTAGGTTTTAAATGGACAACTGGGCGTGTTTTTTCTCGTATGTCCAACTGGGCGTGTATTGTGTTTTTAATTGGGCGTGTTTACTGGTTTTACTAACTGGGCGTTGTGAATAGAAGTGTATGATGCTGACCAATCAGTGACCAATCAGCATCATGCACTCCTCTCCATTTATTTACACAGCACATAGTGTTCTTACTAGAACGATGTGCAGCCACATACACAAGTGTCCTGATAATGAATACACATGACCTCCAGCCTGGACGTCATGTGTATTCAGAATCCTGACACTTCTGAATTTTTTCTGTGAGATTTCCAGCAAGGGAAGCGAAATATTGTTTACCTCGTAATCTCGCGAGATTACGCGTGGCTTGCTGGAATCTCACAGAAAAGATTCAGAAGTGTCAGGATTCTGAATACACATGACGTCCAGGCTGGAGGTCATGTGTATTCATTATCAGGAATGGCTGCACATCGTTCTAGTAAGAACACTATGTGCTGTGTAAATGAATGGAGAGGAGTGCATGATGCTGATTGGTCACTGATTGGTCAGCATCATACACTTCTATTCACAACGCCCAGTTAGTAAAACAAGTAAACACGCCCAGTTAAAAACACAATACACGCCCAGTTGGACATACGAAAAAAAACACGCCCAGTTGTCCATTTAAAACCTCATTTGCATATATATAAAATAGCTCATAACTTGGCCAAAAATGAACGTTTAAAAAAAAACAAAAAACGTTACTGTTATCTACATTGCAGCGCCGATCACATGCAATAGGAGATAGGGATTTGAGAATCTGGTGACAGAGCCTCTTTAACTGTAATATTACCCATATATATATATATATATATATATATATACATATATATATACATACATATACATATATATATATATATATATATATATATATATACAGTATATATATACCTTGTAAGGCCACTTCTTCAGTATAGAATTCAGTTTTGGGCTCCGCATTGTAAAAAGGATATAGGAGGACTGCAGAGGGTTCAAAGGTGGGTGACTGGATTATTAAATAGCATGGGAGGCATCACTTTCAGTGAAAGGCTAAAAAAATTGGGCTTTTACAGCTTGAAAAAAAGACGCCTTAGAGAGCATCTCATTAAAAAGGATAAATATATGTGTGGTCAATACAAAGAACTAGTACATGATCTGTTCTTTCGAAAGACTCTACAAAGGACCATTGGACATTGATTGCGTGTGAAAGAAAGACGTTTCAGACATCAATATAGGAAAGGGTTCTTTACAGTAAGAGTGGTCGAACTATGGAATGTTCTACCCCAAGAGGTTGTAATGGCAGATAATATTGATCTAGCATTTTTTTTAATGCTGACATAGCAACTGACAAATTGCATTGAGGGTTATAAGTAATCAAACAATGAATGATGGTAATTTATTGAGAAAGGTTGGACTTGCTGGACCTGTGTCTTTTTCCAACCTATGTAACTATGTAACTTTCTGCGACAGAAAATCAGTGGCATTTATCTGAATGGTGTTTCTGCAGCAAGCATAAAATCTACAACAGAATCTGCCACGTCTGCAGGAGGCCTAAGACCACTTTCAACCGGCAGTATTTTGGTCAGTATTTTGCATCAGTATTTGTAAGCCAAAACCAGGAGTGGATCCATAACATGGTAGAGGTACAAATCTTTTCATTAGAAGTTTTCGTTTTTTTTGTTTCACTCCGGGTTTTGGCTTCTAAGTACTGATGCAAAATACTGCCCAAAATACTGCCGTCTGAAAGTGGCCCTAGGCTCTGTTCACACTAGTGTCATAGCTTCCATTTATAATGGGGCCATGACTGCTATGCGGGATCTTTTTTCATATAGATACAAGCAAATACAGTTTCACCATGCAATCTAGTAGTGGTTGATTTTAGCAAGTAATTTCTTTCAGGGTGTTTTTGTTGTCATTTACAGATACAATTTCAAACTAATCCACAAGAAAAAAACTGGAATGGATTTGCTTTGAGAATTACCTATCACATAATCGGACTAAAAATAATTTTTGATAGTTAATCCACAAAAATGGATTAAAAACATTTATTGTAACTAGAAGGTTGTCTCTTCCAGACTTGTTCTCAGACATTTATCGTGTCACTGCTCATCTCATACAAAGGTCTGTCCTCCCATGTAATAGAGTTAATTATATTGGCATAAACCCTGATCCCCGTAATTCACATTGTACAGTGATGTCGCATTACACTAACTCATCCCTATTTGCCTAGTTCATTTTTTACTTTAGCACAAGTGCTAAGTGTGGACATCCCATTTGCAGGTTCTGAGAGGCCGGCTGCACATAAACCATGTACTACATGGAGGTCCGGGTTTTGCCTACTCTCTTTTCCTTAAAGAAAATACGGACTGTTCTGAAGTCTAAATCCAGTTTATCTCTACAATTTTATAGTTTCCATTGCATTAAACACTTCCTAATGAATATTTTTTTTATGGTGAGTTGGTAACCTGGATATACTGTACTAAGTAATAGCAGATGTCGGCTGCAGGTGGCAATGCAGAGTCCGCACACTAATAACTGCAATAACAGAGGGGACAATTGGAGGGAGCAGCAGTACACTTTAGGCTACATTCACACTCACAATGGACTGATAATTTGTCAGTTTTTCTTGCCTGTTTTGCATCAGTGTGTCTCCAAATTTTCATCCATTTCAAGTCCGTTTGACCGTTTTTAATGGCCGTTTATCCTCCATTTGCCATCTGTTTTTCATAGCCGTTAAAAAAAAATGGATGGATTTCATTTGTCAGGTTTTTTTTTGTCCCAACCCCATATATGGACAGTGACGTCAAGTGGTTTCCCAAGACAGGAGTCTTCGGCCAAAGAGCTTGCAATGCTCTGGACAGGGACACCATAGTTTAAATCCCTGACATTACTGTCCATATATGGACAGTAACGTTAAGGGCTTCCCCGGGCTCAGCGCTTAAAGTAGCCTCTTGTGAGTGCCAGGATCAGTTTATAATGGCCGTCACAAGGATTCAATTATGAAAAGCAGCCGTTAAAAACAGATTCATTGACTTCTATGGGGCCTTCGGGCCATGCAAACAACCAAAAATAGAACATGTTTTTCAATTTTTTTGACGGACAGTATGAAGGGGCCATTAAAAACAAAATGGCCGTGTGAAAACACCCATAGAACTTCATTGTTCTGAAAACGACCGTGTGACGGCCATTAAAAAATAAATGGCCATCACACGGCCGTTTTTCACTGTCGTGTGACTGTAGCCTTACATTGATCTGCTGGAGTTTTTTTATTTTTATTATGCAAATTATAGTGATGCCAATGCAGAGGAAATTTGTATGTATAGGGCCAAAATTACACTTTTTGACAGGCTTTACGATTGGGCCATGGGTTTGAATGCAATAATTACAACAACATTGTCAGTTACCAAAGCAGAACCAAAAGCTGGGGGTTATGGCCCTTTTCACACAAAGTTTTTTGCAGGCAGAAAATTCTGCCTCAAAATTCGGTTTGGAATTTTGAGGCAGATTTTGATTTGCCTGCAGGCCATTTGCCGCGTTTTTCGCTGTGTTTTTCGCTCGCGCCCATTGAGCTCCACGGGCAAAAGATACAATGTCAATGGGAGGTCAGAGATGTAAACGCCCGAAGATAGGGCATGTTGCTTCTTTTTCCTGCAAGCGTTTTTTCCGCCTCCGCCTCCCATTGAAATCAATGGGAGGCATTTTCGGACGTTTTTTGGCGCATTTTCCGACGTGTGAACTGTGCCTATCAGTTGGAGAGACCGAGTGTGACTTTTGACACTGTCCTAGGCATAGCTACAAAGGGTGGTCACATGGTGACCCGTTTATCCAAACTGAACATCCCCAATCCCTATAGTAAGTGGCATTAAAGGACAATGACAAATTTTATATTCATGGTACTGTAATGGTACTGTAATGACCACAGCCACGGACCGTCGCTCTAACTTACCACCCGACGGCCGCGGCCATGCACGAGTAAGTGCTGGGCGGCATCTCCCTCCTGAGAAACGCCGGAACTCAATTCCGCATCACTGTACTGGCTCCCATACGGTGCGCACGCATGCTTGCGCCCGGCCTTAAAGGGCCAGTACACACACATATCAGAAATCTGTAATTAACCCATAATTCCCCTGGACCATAAAAAGGGCTCTGCCCTTTCACTCATTGCCTGAGCATTGTTATTTACCCGTGTTAGTCTTGCAAATGGTCCCTTAGTGTTTTCCTGTTCCCAGTGTTCCTGCGCCCTGCTACCTGTATCCTGTATCCCGTGCTGTACCTGGTTTCGTGTCCTTGAAGAGTTGGTCGTGTGCTGCTTGCGTCCATGCCTGTTGTGTTACACCGCGCCTGGTGTCTGCTGCCAAGGTCCCATCTGAGCCTAGCTGTTACTGTTGTCTGAACTACCACAGGTACCCTTGTGCTCGGACTATAGACTTTGTCGTGGTACCCTGTCTGGCCAGCTGCTATCCCGCTATGGCGGTACGGTCCAGTGGATCCACAAACCCACAGATCGTGACAGGTACTTTCCACTTTTTGTCCTCACCAATATCACATTTGCCTAATAAGTTTCTGGGGGGCTCTAGAAACCTGAGCCCAGGACAGAGCTTATAAAATATGACTGGTACAATAAAAAAAACGGGTTGACATGTTCAGATCAGTGGTCAAGGGTCAGATCTAGTGTGCATCCATTGTTTCCCCACCCACATTTGCTCTATTTAAAGAGGCTCTGTCACCAGATTAAAAATGCCCTATCTCCTACATCATTTTATCGGCGCTGGAATGTAGTTAACAGCAGTGTTTTTTATTTTGAGAAACTATCTTTTTTCAGCAAGTTATGACCTTTATTTCATTTATGCAAATTAGTTTCTTAATGCCCAAGTGGGTGTTTTTTAACTTTTAACCAAGTGGGCGTGTTACAAAGCAGTGTATGACGCTGACCAATCAGCATCATACACTTCTCTCCATTACACCGAAGCTTGTTTCACTGAATAGCGTGATCTCGTGTGACGTCACTTCCGTCCACAGGTCCTTCGTCTCTAGGGAGTTCTATATGCTTACCTGCACTGTGTGATGCTGCCTCCTCCGCTGCTGCTGCTGCAGATCCGACGACTGTAACTTCTCATACGCCAGGAGACGATCTATGCTCAGTCTTCAGACGCAGGGATGAAGGACCTGTGGGCGAAAGTGACGTCACAGCGTGGTCTCGCGAGATCACGCTGTTCAGTGAAACAAGTTTGGGTGTAATGAAGAGAAGTGTTTGATGCTGATTGGTCAGCGTCATACACTTCTTTGTAATACAGCCACTTGGTTAAAAGTAAAAAAATGCCCACTTGGGCATTAAGAAACTAATTTGCATAAAATGTAACAAAGGTCATAACTTGCTGAAAGAAGATTGTTTCTCAAGATAAAAAACACTGCTGTTAACTACATTTCAGCTCAGATAAAATGATGTAGGAGATAGGGCATTTTTAATCTTTGAGGCCTCATGCACACGATTGTAGTTTTGATTCGTAAGTACGGAATCCGTAATTACGGATGAAATTGCAGACCTATTCATTTCTAATTGCCATGGAAACCTTGCCGTATATTTATGGATGTGTGTCCGTGCCGTAGAAATGATCCGCAAATTATAGAACATGTCCTATTCTTGTCCGAATTTGCCTCACTGACTCGCCCATAGAAGCCTATGGGCGCTTCCGCAATTGTGGACCGCTACAGATTTGTATCCGTAGCCATTTCATCTATATTTGCGGACAGCAAAATCCCTTATGGTCGTGTGCATTAGGCCTTATTTTGTACCTGCTTTGCATGTTTTTGTATCTAATTTTATTTTGTAATTTTTTTATATATGTTTTGAAAGCGCTGTACTTTTTATATTGAGGCTTAAAACTTTATTACGTTTGGTCCTTGTATGCTCTAAAGAATCCATAGCCTTTCAAAGAGTGTTAACCCTTTGACTGCAGAGGGGAGCAGTGTGAGCATGTGTTAAGATTTATCGCCCATATTCGATAAAGTGTGTCAGCGAGATGTGTATCTGGGGCGTGTGGACTGTGTTGGGGTGTGATTTATGCTCAGTTTGCAACCTGAGTGGATGGTGAGTGTAAGATTGAGTGCATAGAGATAGATTAAGCCCTTGCAGTCGGACCCACGCCACATGCTGCGAAGGTGTATGTGACACCTTTTTTTGCAGGGTCCCCTTGTATTAAAATGCATAGTTGACAAAGTTTTTCAATTCAGTTAAAAAAAAGTATACAGAAGTATACAAGCCAAAAGTGTGCCAAAAGGACACTCTTTTAGAATACGTTTAGCCATTGAAGTCTATGGGCAAAACAGCGTATTCTTCTGGAAGTACTCTCAGTATATACACAAAATGAGATGTGAACACAGTCAAATACAAAGCTAAGGAATATGACAGCGTAATGTAAATAAAGTATAATAACTAATAGTTTAAAAGTTAGTTGTTCCTTTACATTTAAAAATAAACCAAAGTCATACAGCCTATGAACTCCAAGTGCAAAATCTGACTAGTGCAAGCACTTGCACACCCCTTGACAGTATGCCATAAATCATGAGCCAGGCATCCTATTAAACCAGCATGCTTTACAGTCTTAATGCTAAGTGTTTAAAAGTGTTGAAGTTTGCAGGTACACTTGCCTCCAGCAGGAGAGGTTCTTATACAGAGTATTTTTTGTGAACGGCACAAAATTCAGTTCCCTAATATATGAGCATGTGTACCTCAAAACCGGACATACACTGTAATGGAAGCTATTTAAAAAGAGGACTAAAGTATATCTCCAAGGTTTGGCCCAAAAAGAATAAAATACATAGCTTAATCCTACTTGGAAATACAATTAAAACACTATATAAATTGTCTTTCTACCTTACTCCTCTCCGTAGTTATCCCCCATGGTCCTTTTCCAGCCATAGATGTTCATACAGCTATGGCATGCTGTGCAAATGGGCGGTCACTTCTGGGTCCTGATGTAAACTAAGGGAACTGCGTCCATCACATTTCCCTTAAAGAGGCTCTGTCACAGTTTATAAATGCCCTTCAGCGTCATTCACTTCTCTCCATTCATGTCCATCTGTATTCACAGCACAGCGTGATCTCGCGAGATCACGCTGTGCTGTCACATACACCCACAGTAACTTTACCGAAGTGTCTTGAGAGTGAATAGACATTGCCTCCAGCCAGGATGTGATGTCTATTCACACCCCCGACACTCCGGTCAAGTTTCTGTGGGACTTACTCACACAGCACAGCGTGATCTCGCGAGATCTGCTGTCATTCACAGCGTCGGGAGTGTGAATAGACATCGCATCCTGCCTGGAGGCAATGTCTATTCAGTCTCAAGACACTTTGGTAAAGTTACTGTGGGTGTATGTGACAGCACAGCGTGATCTCGTGCTGTGAATACAGATGGACATGAATGGAGAGAAGTGTATGATGCTGATTGGTCCGCGTCATACACTTCTCTTTACAACGCCCACTTGGTAAAAAGTAAAAAAATGCCCAGTTCGGCATTAAGAAACTAATTAGCACAAATCTAAAATTGTACATAACTTGCTCAAAAATGATCGTTTTTAAAAATAAAAACCATTGTTCTCTACATTACAGCGCCGATCAGATTATGTACTTATAATCTAGTGACAGAGCCTCTTTAAGTTTCCGTGCTGCCGACCGCGTCTCCTCATGAACGTACTCTTCAGTAGGGCATCCAATCAGCGCTCAGAAGCTCCTGCTTCTGTCTCCCAGTGACCAGCAGTGGTCGCTATTCTATACTAACAGAAGCCTGCATCTTCCTGCGTGGCTCCCAAGATGCATCTGTTCTCCCTAGAATCTGTATCCGGCCTCTTTTAAAGCTGGGTACGGATTCCTCTTGACAACGAGGGTGCAGAGCTCAAGTAACAGCAGGCAAACCAGAAGGAGATAGGAGTGAAGATCGGATAACAGGAGGTTATCAGTAATAACTATACATTATGAACATGCTTATATTTTCAATTTGAAAACAGCAATTAAAAACTTTCAAAACTTACAGGTACACTTTAAATATTACATATAGATTACATATCAACCTATTTGATTGCTGGTACAGTTTAAGTGAAGGTGTATTATTTTACTTTGCATGTTTCCCCATAGAGTTACACTTTAGCAGCCTATAGTAAATACATAATTTAATAATAAAACATGTTTGTCTCTAATTTATGCAGAAATAATTAGCAAATTCAATGTAATGTTTTCCTTCTTATAAACCTTCTTAAGGAACACCAGAAAGCTGAGGTCGTGTGTTTAACTCCTTAAGGACGCCGTCACTTTAGGCCATGAGGACCAGAAAGATTTTTGTTCCTGCCTCACCACACTTTATAACTTTTTTTTCGTTTTACATTGACATGTATTGTTTTGTGGGACGAGTTCTGTTTTTTTATAGACAATAATTTATAAAATAAATGAACATGTAGAAAATCCTGCAGACTGACAAATACTATGGGTAAGTTTTTCTACTTGTTTATGTTTTCTTTTGATTGAATTTATGGCTGTAGAATGTCCAGATGATCTTGTTCAAGTAAGAATTCTGAGAAACTGTAGATCAATGGTTACTTAGATAAGTGGGACCTTGTCTGTCTTTCCTCATTCTTAGGTTTAAAAGGAACTAATGTTGCTGGCAATCTGAAACATAATTGAAGCTGGCCATAGACATTAAAGTTGGCTGCCCATTTTGTCAGGATCATCCGGAAATCGAATGTGTACATGGGTATCCCAACTGTCCTTACGGGAAATGTTGGGGTGAGGAGGATCGTGCATGTTGCATTTAAATATGCCTGTTGCTGTGGGAGATAAGCCAATGCCCATAGTGAGACTGGCCCACCAGAATACCAGAGAATCCTACAGTGGGCCCAGGCTCTGACACAATAATGGACCAGCAGATGACAACCCCATTTGGGACTGACTTTGGAGCCAATCACATGCCACTAGGTTCTATTTCTTATGGGTAAATTAAAAATTTTGGATCAGGCCTCATTGATGATAAGTCCTATTCAGCAGACAGGTATCTAATGTGTCTGCCACCTTAAGCAAGTCCTACCAAAAAGATTAGTTTGATTGTACATCCTGAGATCTTAAACATAGAGTCAATAAAAAGTATGTGCATTTAGATAGTTACTAAGGTTGTAAAAAGACCATCAAGGTCAAACTTTCCCTGACTTAGCTGTTTGGCTCTGAGACCTGGCTGTTTGGCCCAGAGGAAGGCAAAATACAAATCCACTGGCAAATCCAAGTGTTGCTAATTTTGGCTCACAGCTGTCGAACAATCACCTGAAATCGATAAGATATCATTTATTTCTAAATTTATTATAACCCTCAATGACATTTTGTATTAGTTAAGCATCTAGCTCCTTTTTGAATGATGGCAATTGTTTCTGTCACTGCTACTTCTTGAAGTAAGGCATTCCCTAGTTTGACTACTCTAACTGCAAAGAACCCTGTTTTTTGGTGTTTTGTACAGTTCTTGGAATTAATTAATTAAGTTTTTTTGTATTTACCATGAATATATTTATACATATCACCCTTAAGTCGTTTCCAAGATAAACATGTTACATTTTTCCAGCCTCTGATTGTAAGAGAAACCTAGCATCCCACGTTTGAACCCACCCCATCTATTCTATAATGTGGAGCTGACAAAAGCCATTTATAGAGGGGTAATATTACATTGGGATCACAGGTTTTTATCTATTATCTTTTTCTACCTTCTAAAATCTTGTTTGCTTTTGTAGCTGCTGCTTGACATTGGGTACTGCTGCTATTATTGTGGTCTAGGTGTATCACTTTACAGTTTTAACATTAAATGCCATCTGCCACATTGTTGCCCATGCTACCAGCTCATTAAAGTCGTTCTGTAATATTTTACAATCAAATTGATGTCAAGTGTAGATGTCAAAAGGGCATTCATGAAAACACTACAATGAATGTTCATTCTACAAGGATGTGTAACCAAGGCTTTAGGAGTCTCCAACAAGACACATTTATATACCAACAAAAATTCTTTAATGCACACTCAGTTCACAGGGTTTCATATTTCTCTTGTTGGCAAAGGGGCAAATCCAAAATTAAACATTAATAATAACGCTACACAAGCTGAAAAAGACCTGATTATATTTTGAATTTCTACATACACAGTCTGATAGTTTCCTAAGGAAAAACCTTGACATTTATAGTTGTAAGGGTTAGCAAATGTTTGGCTCCAGAGCCTTCTGCTGGTCACATGATATGCACTCCGTACACACAAGATGTTGAACTTACACCGGAGATGCTGTTTCATGTTCCTGTTCTGAGCAGTCTTATTAATGCCTGATACTGAAGGTAACTTGACAAGTGGATCTGATGAGTCGCACAGTATGTCAGCTCCTACATAGCTGGATAAAATAGTATGTATGATGCAATGTAACCTGGTATCTAAAGGATAATTCCTGGAAGGCAAAAATCACATGCCAGGCAGTTTAGACAACACGTGTGGTAAAAAGAAATATAAACTCATGACAACCTATATGCGTTAACTTATGTGCTGTGCTATTTATACATAAACCCTAGCAAATGCCGATCCGAATAATTGATATTCTGTCATGTCCCCATTCTGCTATAAAGCATCATGCTCAGGCAGACAGATACAAAACTGGAAGCTTAAATTATTATTTTACCCATAGGATTTGAGTATGGATCCATTCATTGCCAGGGGAAAACCAGTGATTTTGCTCTAGAAAATAGATGATGACCCGGCACTGGTAACATACCGGTCTTAGTATACTGCCATCATTTTGTATGGTGTAATGTTCTCCCTACTCCCTAAGTCACTGAGAAGATCCACATATACAGCGCATAAAAGAACAAGCCACAAACAGATGGAATTCTTAAAACTTGCCCATCTAATAAGGAGCACTTTCTGATGTAATGTTTAACCACCGTGGCCAGATCTTTTCTATGTTTGTGAATGGAATTACATGCCGATTACTTACTACAATAGTAGATGAGGCTCTGAAATGCCTATTCCTGGTATTGTTCTTTGTTTTTATTTTACAATTGGCATCAGTGGAAAATACATAACATGCTACCAATGGAGCTTTGTACGAGTTCTAAAACTATTTTACTAAAACAAAATAAAAAAAACATACACACACATACACATTGATACATATACGCACATATAGATTAGATGAGCTTCGCCAAGGTTTGCATTAGGAAATAATGCGCTGTGACTCTTATGTGACAGTGAACCACAAATCCCTCGATGCCACCCATGTCACTAATATGCACCTCAACTTTCAGGTATGTACAAATGGAACTGCTATTCTGATATAAGTAGCAGAAAGGGGTATTTCCCTACCTGCTGCCTAACTATGCTGGCCCACCAATGGCCATTAAAATAATGTCAATGGTGTGGTTAACCCATGACTGATGAAACAGTGTGGCACATGTGAAATTAGGAGACTTTGACCAGCCTTTACATCGCGATCCGTTGACTACAACTATGCGATTTACTTTTTGGCTATTAGTGACTTAAATGATTATAGTAAAAAGTGTCATACATTTAATGCAGCACATGTAGTGACTATTTGTTGAAGTTATTTGTCCTTATTGATAAGGGAATTACAGTATTGACACTGTTTCTTGGATATGATTAGAAACGCAACCAATAACATTTAAATACTATCAAAATAAAATCAACTTTAGATATCAAGAAAACCATTGACACTATAAATAATAAAATAAAATGAAAAAGTGTAGATGAGAGTTCATAGACTGATAGTCATTGATTGCATGGATGAGTTTCTATCATTAAAAAACCTGGATGAAAAGTCATTGTAAGGCTGGGTTTCCAAGCTTTTTTACGCAGCGTATCCAACCTGGAACCCGCAGGACCTTCCGTCTGAAAAATCACAGTGCGATTTTTCGAACCGAATATCTGCTGCAGAAAGCAGCGCGGGGAAAAAAAAAAGTTCATATCCAACCCCTCCCTCTTCTCTGTGCGTAGTCTGGCACCCTAATATGACATTGCAGGCCATGTGACAAACAAGATAGCCCTAAGTTCAGTAATAATTTTATTACCACATTTAATAGTGGAAACATAAAAATCAGGGAAATTTTGGATAGGCATTGGCATATCCTGAAAAGTGATCCCTATCTAAAGGCAGAGCTACCAGATAGACCTATTGTCACTTTTAGACGTTCTAAATCCCTCAAAAATATTCTGGCACCGAGCAGACTAAGAAGCCCTCTGGTTTCTTGCTCGACTTTGCTCCCTAAAACATTGGGTTCTTATAAGTGTGGCCATCAGCGTTGCATGTGCTGTACTAATATGGCCCATAAAGCCACTACGTATACATCTACAGTAACTGAGGAATCCTTTAATATTAGGAGTTTCCTTAATTGTGGAAGCTCCTATGTAATTTATATGCTGGAATGTCCCTGCCATTTACAGTATATTGGCCGCACAACACAATACCTATGGACAAGAATCAATAGCCACAGGTTCAATGTAAATACGGGCTTTATGAAACATAGTGTCTCCCGTCACTTTGCCTCTACACATAGTAGCCTTTTTAATAAAATATTAATCACACCAATTGAACAGATCCCACTTAATGTTGCCAATAGATTCAGCAAGCTTAAACAGCGTGAAAACTATTGGATTTTTAAACTGAAGACCCTCCAACCAGACGGTCTGAATGATCTATCTGAATCAACCCTAGAGTAAAATCCTGATTGTGGGTTGTCATTATTGAATTATGTCCTATCCTTTTTATTCCTTTTATTGATAATCCCCTAAGAAATTTTAGTGGTCCTTTATTTGGGTACATTTACCCTTCCATTTACAATTTTTTTGCAATCCACGGCACTCTGTTTGCCTTTGTATTCGTTTTGTTCATAAATTCCCGTTTTTCCGATTTTCCGTTTTTTCTGAACTTATATAAGATCATCATCATACCATTTGTGTATTTATAATTTTTTTATGAAATTTTACTGTAACAGTATATATTTTTTACATATATAATTTTTTATATTTCATATCCTTACTATTTGCTTCATCTTGTCTAGTTGTCTAACCCTATACACGCTAACATTGCCCTTTCTAGTTATAACCTACCCGCTGCTGTTCCATCTCACTAAATGGCCAATTTGATTACCCATTGCACTTTACTAATAGAAAAACATAACCTATATGTTCAGATATAGTCCTAGCTGACCCCTTCTTAGCTAACATCCAAATGGATGCTTTGTTAGCATCTAAATGGACGTTGTCACTTTTACCATCTAAATGGATGTCCTTTTTGCATCCAAATGGATGCTGTCACTTTTAGCATCTAAATGGATGTTTCTTCTGTATCCATATGTATGTCTGGCCTTATGTATGCATCCAGATGGATGTTTGGGTCCTTTAACGTTCAGATGGATGCTATTCTGACATCCAAAGGGATGTTTCAGTATCTAGCATTTTTTTGGATGCTTTATATACCGCTGTGTTTTTTATAGGAGATGTATTACATCAATGTGTTATGTTCGTTAATATTTTATGCTTTGTTCTTTAGCTGTGTAAGGTATTATTGTTTTTTTCTTTTATATGCATAACCATTCACTGTTTTTGCTTATACTTATATTTAATTTCAAACCTTGACCTATGACGTCATTGGAGCACTTTGACCCCGGTCACATTGGCGGGTTTTTTCTATTGATACGTTTGTATTTAAACAGTGTAGTTTGTATGCTTTTCCATGGGCTGATGAAGATGCCAGTGCGGCATTGAAACGCGTAGCCTTATTGTTCAAATAAACCTGTATTTATTCTCCTTTATACGTGACTCATCATTACTCATGCTTTGATGCGTTATACTGAAGTGCAGCAGCGCCCTTGGAGACTCCTTTTTCTTGCATACCCAGAACACCTTTTGCGGTTTTCCTCGGATCACCGGTTTTGAGTCCTGGCAGCAGCAGCATTTAATCATTCATTGTCTGTTATCATCTTATCCCAGGTGAGTAGTATCTGTATTTCACACTACATCACATCTGGGTAACCTGCACTATGTGGCGCTGTGTTTTCTGTTTCTTATCAGGCCATGTGACGAAATGTCATCCCAGGAGGCCGACCTGCAGCAAGAGCTCTGGGTAAGTATGATTTTTTTTCCTGAGATGCGATTTTTGCGGTGGAATCGCTGTGATTCTGCCGCAAAAGTCGCAACATTTGGCTTTGTGTTGCAGGTTTTGCATCCCCACTGAATTCAATGGGGAAAAGCCATAACAGAAAATCAACCAAAATGCAGCATAAATTGACAGTGCAGATTTAAATTCAATCCAATATTTTAAAGTTTACGCTGCATGTTTTTTTACCGCAGCGCGGGCATGGGATTTTCTAAATCTTATCCACTTTGCTGCTACTGTAAATTCTGTGGAATTTGCGCCACACAGAATTCCATTGCGGAAATTCCGCAGCATTTACGTTACATGGAGGCCTGGCCTAAGGCCCAGTTCACACAGTTTTTTTTTACGCTGATTTTGATGCAAAAACCACATCAGAATCAGCACCAAAAAATGTCCGAAACTGCCTCTCATTGATTTTAATGGGAGGTAAAGGTGTTTTTTTTTCCGAAGTGGCTTTTAGCCGCCCGCAGTAAAAAAAAAGCGGCATGCTCTTTCTTGCCGCGGTTACGCCTCTGACCTCCCATTGAAATCAATAGGAGGCAGAGAAAGTGTTTTTCACTGCATTTTTTGCTTGCGGCGCTCAATGGGCACGGATGAAAATATGCAGCGAATTATGAAGGAATTTTGAGGCAGATTTTTCTGCCTGCAAAAAAAACTCAGTGTGAACAGGGCCTAAGCGTTCCGTAAAATCTAGGAATGTACACAATGGGCCATTGTCCTCCAGTTTGATGAGTGAAAGTTTTGATGTTTGACAGTGATGACAGTAAAGATGAAGTTACACCAAGAGGCATCCCCATCCAACAATAAGGGCCTCCGTTACAGCAAAGCCTACCATGTACAGTAGCTCATTTCATAAACTAGAATAGTACATGACTACAGGTGACAACACCAGGCAGCAGTGTCACCCATCACTGTAACTTGTCAGTTGTGTGGGGTAAAAGAGTGCTGACCAGTTTGACTTAAAAACTTTCTGCTCAATCCTATACATGACACGACAAGTTACACAGGTCTAGGTTATCTTAGCCGGCTCATGCTAATCACTAAAGGAATGTTATGTAACATGTCAATTAAAGCTTTAAGCAATGTGAATTGGTAATATATAGCATGTATAGCCATAGGACTATTCAACCTTTTAACATGGTTTTCTTTATGAACAATTTTCGACAGAATGTTTGTAAAGGAAGCAAATGACCTGTTTGTCACAGTGGTAGAATAAAAGCGTTTAGATGTGTGAAATGAAATACTATACAGGGTGGGCCATTTATATGGATACACCTAAATAAAATGGGAGTGGTTGGTGATATTAACTTCCTGTTTGTGGCACATTAGTATATGGGAGGGGGGAAACTTTTCAAGCTGGGTGTTGATCATGGCGGCCATTTTGAAGTCGGCCATTTTGTATCCAACTTTAGTTTTTTCAATGGGAAGAGGGTCATGTGACACATCAAACTTATCGAGAATTTCACAAGAAAAACAATGGTGTGCTTGGTTTTAACGTTACTTTATTCTTTCATTAGTTATTTACAAGTTTCTGATAAAGATAGTGGTCCATTCTTCATCAATGGAAACCTCAAGGCCACGGGATATCTGAAATTGCTACATGATGATGTGTTTCCCTCTTTATGCACTGAAGCTGGCACGTTCCCAGAGTTTTTCCAGCAAGATGGTGCACCATCACATTATGGGTGTCAGGTCCGAGCATTCCTAGATGAACAGTTTCCTGGAAAGTGGATTGGTCGTCGTGGGCCAGTTGAATGGCCCCTTAGGTCTCCCGATCTGACCCCCTTAGACTTTTATCTTTGGGGTCAACTGAAGGCAATTGTCTATGCTGTGAAGATACGAGATGTGCAGCAACTGAAACTACGGATACTGGAAGCCTGTGCTAGCATTTCTTCTGCGGTGTTGCTATCAGTGTGTGAAGAGTGCGACAAGAGGGTTGCATTGACAATCCAACACAATGGGCAGCACTTTGAACACATTTTATAAGTGGTCAGAAACTTGTAAATAACTCATGAAAGAATAAAGTAACGTTAAAACCAAGCACACCATTGTTTTTCTTGTGAAATTCTCGATAAGTTTGATGTGTCACATGACCCTCTTCCCATTGAAAAAACTAAAGTTGGATACAAAATGGCCGACTTCAAAATGGCCGCCAGGGTCAACACCCAGCTTGAAAAGTTTCCCCCTCCCATATACTAATGTGCCACAAACAGGAAGTTAATATCACCAACCATTCCCATTTTATTTAGGTGTATCCATATAAATGGCCCACCCTGTACATTTGCCTCATATTCTCTATAAATACAATATATTAAAGGTGTTTTCTGGGATTAGGAAAAACTAAATCCGCTTTTATTTATTAACCCCTTAATGACCAGTCCTTTTTTATTGACCAAGGATTATTTAATTTTTTTTGTCAATGTCGCATTCCAAGAGTCATAACTTTTTTTTTTCTTCCATCGACATAGCCGTATAAGTGCTCGATTTTTTGCGGGACGAGTTGTGTTTTTTAATTGAACCATGTTTGGAGGCATATAATATATTGATTAACTTTTATTAAGTTTATTTTAGGAGAAAATTGAAAATAAACAACTATTCCAGCATTGTTTTTCGCGTTATAAATTTATGCTGTTCACTATGCAGCGTAAATAACATGTTACCTTTATTCTATGGGTGGGCTCGATTATGGGGATACTAAATATGTAAAGGTTTTATATGTTTTCCTACGTTTGCACAATAGAAAACCTTTTTTTTTTTTTAAAAAATACTTGTTTTTGCATCGCCGCATTCCAAGATCCATAACTTTTTCCATCGATGTAGCCATATATGGGATTGTTTTTTTAGCGACAAGGTGTAGTTTTCATTGGTATTATTTTGGGTAAATTGGACTTATTGATTCATTTTTATTTTTTTATGGGGGAATGAGAAAAAAAAGGAATTTTGCTGTTGGCTTTTGCGATGCTTTTGGACGCCGTTCACCCGGCAGTTTAATTAACGTATTACCTTTATTGTTCGAGTCGTTACCATCGCTGCGATACCATATATGTGTATGTGTTATTTTTTTTTACACTTTTACTAAATAAAACCACATTTTATGGAAAAAAAGTGTTTTTATTTTATTTTTACTGTAATTTTTTTTATTTTTTTCCATAAACTTTATTTAACTGTTTTACTTTGTTTCTGTCCCAAACTTTATTTAACTGTTTTACTTTGTTTGTGTCCCACTAGGGGACTTCACTTTTCAACCTTCTGATGGCAGATATAATGCTTATAAATATCCGGAGTTTCCCCGGCGCGTGTACGGCCAGTGTATTAGTGCCGCGCACACGCAGAGAGACCTCAAAAAGCACGCAACAGTGCTAACCGGCTATTTTATCAATCTAACTTAATCCCTGATGACGTACCCCATAAACTGGGGGTACTGAAACGCGTTGGATTAGATCATTTGTGGCAAGGGTTTCAGAGAGAGCCTATACTATAAGGGGAGTGTATTATCAGTGGGTGCACATATGTTCTAATACCTACTGATACCTCTCATACCTCTGACCGCTTGCTTGTGCCTGTATTTAGGATATATTGGGCTTAAGAGCCAGTTTTTAGAATTCAACTAATAAAATATCAGTTTTTTAATCGTTCTTTCAGGCTGTAACCAAAAATTGGATGTTGCAACGTTCGGACGGTATTCACCATATGTGATCCTGAATGATCCACAGGAAACATCACAATACCCATATTCTGTATTATTTGTTTACACAGGGCCTTATTCATATTATTGCATTCCACGGAGCTTACTGTCTAGTTCATAGATACTGAACATCAAGATTTGAAGTGACTCTACATGGATTATAAGATTATATTATTTGGGTGTAACACTATAGAAAAACAACCATTGTGATAGGGTATTATGATTTTTAATTCTCCAGTTATTATCTGTTATTTTCACATATATTGTTACCTTACAGCAAACCTCTTTTCTGGATGCATTTTAATGGCCAAACACATAGGACAGCTCTCTACACTCTGTCATTGCAGGGATTTGGTTGCCTAAAGAGTCACTGGATTGTAAGAGTATTAATGATAGATGGATCTATATAATCCCAAACAGTAGTTATTATGTAACAAGCACAGGTCGCTGTAACTGCATTAGAGCTAGACATTCATGCCATAGAGCAAGGGTATTTATGTCCCTTTGTCAACTTTTACATTACAAATATGCAAACTGAAGGGATTCCTTGATAGATTCAGGGTAATACTGTATACACTAAAATTTCCTTTATTCAGATATAGCAGGAACTGGCAAGTAGCAGATTATTATTCTGATTTATCAGATGGTCATAGCACAGTGTAGAAAACTTCCCAGGAGCAGAGCCCAAATTATACTAACATAAAAGTTGCCGAATGTGTCCATAGGACCACATTTACCCAACATATGCCAACGTTTGGAGGGTATGCCCCAGCATATAGTCTTTTAAACTGTACTGAAAACTTAGTCTACTACGCTTTTTAGTGCAGAGGCATCCCGTCTCAAGGGGAGGGAGCTGTACTTCATCACTTCCTAGAGACTGTAATAATCTACGACATTTGTTTGTTGACTGACTCCCATTCATTTCAGCTTCCTTAAAGCCATACCTCCCAACTTTTAAAGATTGGAAAGAGGGAAAACCCATTCAGGGTACGCAGCATGGCACGGCACATTTTTTTTTACCATTAAGCCACACCTCTAACTCATCCAAACACTGTCCATACATGTGCAGTCCCCTCTGTGACCCATACAGTAATAATGCCCACCTTTGTGTCCCACACACTTTCATGGTGACCTCTTTTTGTGGCACACAATAATAGTGTCCCCACAGAGTGATAATACCTTCTTAGTGCCCCTTCCCAGTAATGGTGCCCCCACACAATAGGATGCCTCATAGTGCCCCCACACAGTTTGATGTCCCCATAGTGTCCCACACACAGTTTATTGGCCCTATTGTGCCCACACACAGTAGAAAGCACCCACACTGTCTTAATCCCCATAGTGCCCCACACAGTATGATGCCCCCTTAGGGCCTCACATGCCAAATAATGGCACCATAGTGCAACCACACAGTATTATGCACCCATAGTGCCACAACATGGTATCATGCCCCCATAGTGCACCCTACACTGTATCATGCCCCCAGAGTACCACCCCCAAAGTATCATCCCTTTCTAGTGTCCCCCACACAATATCATGCTCCATAGTTTAGGTGGGGTTATTTTTAGTGTGTCAATGGGGCATTCCTGAACCACACCACTATTACTCCATTTGGCACCGGTGTGAATGAGTCCTTATTTAACAGAAGCTTCTTAAAAGCCTCTCTGTTTAATGTCAGCTCTTCGTTTTCAAATTCAGAAGAGTATACAGCGTAAAATGTTTTTAATTTTTAATCGAATCAGGCCTCATGAACACGACCGTGCAGTATTTATGGTCAGTAATACTGCATAGACGGGCCACGGAGTGTCATCCGCATTTGCAGACCGTGCTCACAGTAATATGTATAGGAGCACGGTCTGTAAATGCAAAAAATAGGACATGTCCTATTTTTTGCGAGTCATCTCTACGGTCCGGTAAATATACGGGAAGGTGTCCGTGTCAGATAGAACTGATTAGGTAAGTATTTTATCCACAATTATGGATCCATAATTGCAGATAAAAATTACGGTCGTGTGCATGAGGCCTTACCTCTTTATTAACCCATCTGATATTTCTGCTTAAAGGTTCTCAAGCCTGATGGTTCATGTAAAAAAATACAATTTGTTTTGTAAGATTTTTATTTGTCATATTTCGTACAATTCTAACAGAAAAAAAAATACCCACATGCTACATTGGATGCCTAAGGACTTTTCTCCCCTAGAAGCATAATTATTACGTTTTGAGTTTTATAGATTTGGAATGCTGTACATGGAACTAGGAGATAATTATAATAAATAATAGAATATGACTGCAGGATAATATAAAACTTTTTTGTAATGTAATTTCAATTGCCCTCAAGATGAAAAATAAAAATGATAACACCGTGCTTAATGGCATTATCCATGACAAACATCATTCATATACCCAACACAGATCAAACATGTGAAATGTACAAGAGGTAGGATATTTTCACGGCACAAATAAGTTAAATGATTACACTTGTAATGCGTAAAGAATACCTCCCAAGATGTCAATTGTCAATTACATATTATAGACCTTAAATATACAGAGTGTAATGTGTCACAGAGCAATAAATACTTATATATACCTTATATATACAGAGTGTAATGTTTCACAGAGCAATAAATACTGTATACGGTGGAGAAAATGATATAATCTAGATGCGTTTAATTAGAGCACTACTTTAGGTAAACAATATGTGAAAAAGAGAACCTTTCCACGCGCTAGAACATAACCTTACCTCAAATAATGAAAACACACTGCTATTAGGAAGACTAAGGACTCATGTATTTGGCTATATTACGTGTGTCTGATTGTACTGAGTCATAATATGGCATCGATAAAAGTCTATGGGGTCATTCTGTATGCTCCGTGGCTCTCTATACCTCTTACCCCCCTGATGTCGCTGTACAATTTTTTAATCGATAAGAAATAAAGATTGGACGTTTTACTCTGAAAAACTGGATTTAACTTCTATTTTTCCTGTTAATACATGCCAGCCAGGATGTAAATCCGAGCGCTATACAGGAGACCCGCGGCAGTAGTGGTAAGCCTTCTTATTTTTTGGACCTCCGTATGCCTCCAATTTCCGAATCTGTCGAATTCATATGAAGTCCAACGGAAAAAAAAAGTGGCATGCTCCATAAAATGGCATATTGTTATTCTCCATATAGATTATTTCTGTAATATGGAACAATATGGAGACACAATATGGCAGCACATGCCAATGCCTATGGTTCCATAGTACAGAGCTGTAGGAACTTCACGTGCCATTATACAGACTCATTGCAAACGTCCCTGCAGTGTGCACGCGGCCTAAAGATTTCTGTAATGAGTGATTTTAACTGTTTAGAATAATCTTTTAACAAAACGTTTATGATTGTTTTCTAGGCTGGGGTTAAACAGATGGATTATGGTGCACAACTGTAATACAGAAAGAAAGAAAGTATAAAAAATATATACAAGTACAATTATTCTAAAAAGAGAAAGGTATGTACAGCCTTACTTTATGAATTCTGATTTTAGATATAATGTTGTTTACTTTATATTTCTATTTAGCAAATTATAGCTCCAGAATCTTGTATTTTTGCTAATGTAGAAATAGCATGAACAATAAATTATTTGACACATTTAGAACTTGCTAAATCTTTGTTTTGAATATAAAGAAAGAAAAGTCTTCTTTTATTTGTACATATTTTTTATATAAACTAATGATTATATTACAAAATCTTCTGATTTTTTCTTCAATATTAATGGTGCATAAAACAATAGAAGTCACACTCCTGACCATTGATGCAGAGAAAGCATTTGATACGGTGGACTGGGCATGGCTGGGTAAGACCTTGCATTATATGCAGATAAAGGCAGCTTTCCGTACATTTATTCAATCCCTATATACGTCCCCGAACGCTAGAGTGTATACCCCAGGTTTTCTCTCCCCTACCTTTCTATTATTTAAAGGGACACGACAGGGTGTCCACTCCAGCCTCTATTATTCAATATAGCGCTAGAACTCTTTATCAGGGCGTTGGAGGGAGACAAACGCATTGACGGTATAATAGTAGGATCTGGGGTTGTAAAAGCGACATACTTCGCCGGTGATGTGTTGCTGTTTCTTTCCAACCCTCTTAGGGATCTCACTCGAGTTTTTGACCTGTTGAAGTCTTTTGGGGCGCAAACAGGCTTTAAGTTAAATGTCAATAAGTGCAAACTTTTAGACCTATCAAAACATCCACTAGCTGGTAAATGGTTGTCTCTAGATATTCCTGTAACTATTGCTAAAACATCTCTCAAATATCTGGGAATACAGGTGTGTCGTACTCCAGATTCCCTATATACATTAAACTACCCCCCACTGATAAATAAAATCATAACTAATTAAATAGATGGAGACATATTCCTCTATCCTTAATGGACAAGTGTCATTTAATCTAAATGATTAGGTTTACCAAATTACTATATCCAATGCAAACCATACCCCTATTGCTAATACATAAAGACGTTCTTGAATTTAACTCAACTTTCTCATCATATATCTGCTCCCAGAAACGCTCAAGAATATCACTTAAAAAATTAAGTGTGCCTAAGGAAATGGGGGGACTTAACTTACCAGACCTACGTAGTTATAATTTGGCATGTCTCTTTCGACACTGTATTGATTGGTTGCATCAAACTAGTTTCTACTCTAACTATTCATTGGAAGAGGGGATTGTGCAAACCTGGCATTTATCGTCCTTACTACGTACTGCCCTGGGAGTACTCCCTAAAGACATGTGGAATATTCAGAGACACAATAAGGCCCCATGCACACGACCGTATTTTTGTCCACCCGTAAATACTGGCGTAAATACGGGTCCGTGGTCACACGTATTCGACCCGTATTGCACCAGTATTTATGGACCCGTGCCCGTAAATACGGGTCCAGTGTCACCCGTATTCCACCCGTATTTACGGGCACGTTTTCTCTGCAAAATTACACTGCAGTAATCGGCAGCCCTTCTCTCTATCAGTGCAGGATAGAGAGAAGGGACAGCCCTTTCCGTAATAAAAGTAAAAGAAATTCATACTTTACCCGGCCGTTGTCTTGGTGACGCGTCCCACTCTTGACATCCAGTCCGACCTCCCTGGATGACGCACAGTCCATGTGACCACTGCAGCCTGTGATTGGCCTGTGATTGGCTGCAGCGGTCACATGGGCTGTAATGTCATCCCAGGAGGCCGGACTGGAGGAAGAAGCAGGGAGTTCTGGGTAAGTATGAAGAACGTCTTTTTTTTTTCCAGCTTTATCTATATTGTGATCGGAAGTCACTGTCCCTGGTGCTGAAAGTGTTACTGGCAATCGTTTAACTCTTTCAGCACCCTGGACAGTGACTATACACTGACGTCGCCTAGCAACGCTCCCGTAATTACGGGTGCACACACGTAATCACCTAATCACCCGTAATTACGGGAGCCCCATAGGCTTCTATGGGCCTGCCCGTGCCGTAATTATGGCCTGAAATAGGACATGTTCTATATTTTTCAACGGCATGGGCACCTTCCCGTAAGCATACGGGGAGGTACTCATGGCCAATAGAAGTCCATGGGCCCGTAAAAACGTGCCATAATTACGGCCCATAATTACGGGCGTTTTTACGTTCGTGTGCATGGGGCCTAAAGGCTTGGAAAATTGTTAGGACGTCTTTTAAACTACCGTATTGTATCTCTAGACACGTGTATCTCTGGGGACATGCAGAATTTTCTCAAGGACAACATAACGCCCATTTCTATAAATGGCGCTTCTTGGGTATTACCATATTGCATCAACTGTTAAATTCCTCTGATAGGACATATATGACCTTTGAAGAACTGGTATCCACTTTGAAAATCCCAACACATCATCATCTGGCGTATTTCCAGCGGATTGTCCTTTTTGTAATCTAAACTCCGAGACACTTCACCGGAGTGTGTGGGAAATACTCTGGATCTGATTATTACAAAACCAGCTATTACAACTTTGTTATCCTATATATATTGTAAGTAAGAGATGGTCTAACAAAGGCCAAGTCAGCTTCTATGTCCAAAGTGTGGGATAAGGATGTCCAAGACCCAGAATTACCCCATAAGATATTGGAGTGGTGGGCTAGGGTAAAGAAATCTGTGGACAATGGAGGGAGACACATTTCAAATTCTTCCATAAAGCTATATATCAATTCAATGTCCCCCCACACTCCAATGCCCCAGATAGACTAGTGGCGTGTCCGAGAGGCAATACCCCAAAGACAGACATGTTTCACAGCCTGTGGAGTTGCCCAGTTATTAAACAAAACTGGGTTCAATTCTTGGCGGTAATAACAGACACTTGGGGGATAGCCCTAGAAAACAATCTTTTACCTTTATTGTTTCACTCACTGCCTGAGACTACCCATTCTTCATTGGCCATACATGCTCTATTATTGGTAGCCAAATATGTGTATTGGCTCATTGGCTTCAGCCACAAGCACCATCATTAAGTGAGTTTATGCTGCAGATGTCAAAATTCATTCATATGGATAGACTAGAGACTGAAAGGGTTGCGGAGTCACAGGCCTTAAAATCTTTCCAGAAATGAAAGACATTTATCTGCAAACATTTTCAACCCCAGGAAATTGAAAGATCTAATGATCCTTTTTCAAAACACTGCCTGATATCTAACTAGAGATGTTGCTGGCACACTAGGCCACCTGAAACAATAGAACGATTTACAAAACAAATATTCCTTCACCAATTGAGATGATTTTGCTTATATACTACTCACTATTCCTAACTTTTAATTAAAAAAAATTTGTGCAAACCTGATGTCCGTTTGCATGGGTGGGAGGGGTGGGGGGGGGGGTGACAATTTAAGTTTAATGTTGTATTATGTATATTACTTGTACAAATGGATGCAACCTGTGTTTTCAAAAATGTGTGCTGTAA
This sequence comes from Rhinoderma darwinii, assembly GCF_050947455.1. Taxonomy (NCBI): domain Eukaryota; kingdom Metazoa; phylum Chordata; class Amphibia; order Anura; family Rhinodermatidae; genus Rhinoderma; species Rhinoderma darwinii. The sequence continues at coordinate 115,703,676 of NC_134690.1, forward strand.
CAACGTTCTGTGTCAACGATCAGTGATACATGTATGTTTATTTCCTTTTGTTATATGTAAATTGCAAAATTCAATAAACAGATGTACAAAAAAACAAAACAATAAAACTCATTTGAAGATCACCTACGAAACACATCAGTAGAACAGCCTGCTGTAAGTTAGGCCCCATGCACACGAACGTAAAAACGCCAGTAATAACGGGCCGTAATTACGGGCCCATAGACTTCTATTGGCCACGGGTACCTCCCCGTATGCTTACGGGAAGGTGCCCGTGCTGATGAAAAATATAGAACATGTCCGATTTCAGGCCGTAATAACGGCACGGGCAGGCCAATAGAAGTCTATGGGGCTCCCTTAATTACAGGTGACTACGTGTATGCACCCGTAACTACGGGAGCGTTGCTAGGCGACGTCAGGGGATAGTCCCTGCCATGGTGCTGAAAGAGTTAAACGATCGGCAGTAACTCTTTCAGCACCCTGGACAGTGACTTCCGATCACAATATAGATCAACATGTAAAAAAAAAAGAAGTTCATACTTACCCAGAACTCCCTGCTTCTTCCTCCAGTCCGGCCTCCCGTGATGACGTTTCAGCCCATGTGACCGCTGCAGCCAATCACAGGCCAATCACAGGGTGCGGCGGTCACATGGACTGCCGCACCATCCAGGGAGGTCAGGCTGGATGTCGAAAGAGGGACGTGTCACCAAGACAGCGACCCGGTAAGTATGAATTTCTTTTACTTGTACTACGGAAAGGGCTGCCCCTTCTCTCTATCCTGCACTGATAGAGAGAAGGAGCTGCCGATTAGTGCAGTACAATTTTGCAGCGAAAACGTGTCCGTAAATACGGGTGGAATACTGGAGTATTTACGGGCACGGGTCCGTAAAAACTGGTGCAATACGGGTTGAATACGTGTGACCAAGGACCTGTATTTACGCCACACATGTTGATCGAACTCGCACATTTAGTCAGCATTGGACAACCACCTAATGTGTATAGGTGCCTGCCGACTCGGGGGACAGAAAGATCAGGCAGTTGGATTTTAAAATGCAGATTCTTTTGTTCTCGGGAGATAGGCTACCACCAGAGGTATCAGGGAATATGAGCCGAGTGTGCATGTATGGAGGATTGGGAGGAGTAGCTGTCGGCCCAATGAGCTATCTAACGTGTATGGCCAGCGTTACTTATCTGCAGTCTAATGGACTGTTTAATAGGTAAAGTAATACATTACTTTTTTCAGGATATCTTAAGGGGGTTGTTCAAATATTGATGGCATATCGCTAGTATATGCATCAATGTCTATTATGGCCAATTTCACATGAACATACCAATGTTAATTTATTGCATTTTTAAATGGTCGTATAAAATACATTCAAGTCTTATATGTACATTGTACTTTTCTCCGTTTTGTGATCACAAATTTCCCATTAAAGTTATGTTCAAGTGCAGCCATATGTTATTTTGTACAATGTAATAAGTAGTTACAGTACTTTTGTTCTAAAGATCCATATTTTGCATCCAAAGGTAAGCGCTCATATGAAATGCATCCATTCATTATTGAAATAATAGTTATTATAAAGAGTAGCAGTATAGAACACAAATGCCAGGGGACAAATATGGTGTTGTCCAATTAAATAGTTTTAAGCCGTTTTTATGTGTATGTGTGTGTGTACAAATATATATATATATATATATATATATATATATATATATATATATATATAGGTAAACAAATGTATCCAGCAGCACCGGCGAACAGTGGGTGCAAATCCTCAGGAACAGACCACGTTCCAAACTCGATAGTATTCAAAAAATAGGCAGCACTCCGCAATAAATGTGAATAAAAGGGTACTTTTATTGCCCCCTGTGCAACGTTTCAGCTCTGTCCTCTAGAGCCTTTCTCAAGCTGAGAAAGGCTCTAGAGGACAGAGCTGAAATGTTGCACAGGGGGCAATAAAAGTACCCTTTTATTCACATTTATTGCGGGGTGCTGCCTATTTTTTGAATACTATATATATATATATATATATATATATATATATATATATATATATATATATAGCACACTAATGCCACCTAAGCACCGGAGATAAATAAATAAGCATTACTGCTGAATCTACTTACAACAGGGAGGTTCTTTTCATTTTGATCATAGGGTTGGAACCTACGCTGCAAATACACCCAGAACTGAGACTAAATTGGCATATTCTTGGGGATGGTAGGAACCAGCATTAAACTAATTAAAAATTTAAATCACCCAGGGCAGAATGGGGGGGGGGGGGGAGTGCAAGATCAAAAATGGAGGCAGTCACTAACCCCACATATATGGATCACATAAACAACACAAAAGTTGAAACAGCACATTCCTACAAAATGAAACAAAACGTGTATACAGGTGCAGGAACGCCTGTGACTGCAAATTTATAGCACACAAGAATTCAATGGGAGGCAGAGAAAGCGTTTTTTGCTGCATTTTTTGCCTGCGGTGCTCAATGGCCACAGGCGAAAAACGCAGCGAAAAACGCGGCAAGAAAATGCAAGCAGGTCCAAATCTGCCTCAAAATTCCTGAAGGAATTTTGAGGCACATTTTTTCTGCATTCAAATTCCTGCGTGTGAACAGGTCCTTAGAGTGGTGCATACTGTTTGATAAATTTGGCGCATTTAGCTGGACAATTTAGATTATTTTCTCTTCCTTTTAGGCTGGGTTCACACGTGGCGGAATTTCACTTAAATTCCGCTGCGGACACTCCGCAGCGTTAATCCGCAGCGGAGCCGTTTGTCCATTGACTTTCACTTTAATTTAGCAGTGTTCGTTTAGACGATGCGTAAAATTCCGCTGCGGAGCATAGGCTGCGGAGCGGAATTTGGTGTCCGCAGCATGCTCTGTCTGTTGCGGAGCAGTGGCGGACTCATGGCGGAATTTCTCCATTGACTTCAATGGAGATTCTAATTTCCGCAATGAAGTCCGCAGCTGTCATGCACATGTTATGTGTGCTGCGGATCCGTCTTGCTTTTTTAACTTGACATTTCTTCATTCTGGCTGGACCTATGTATTTCTAGGTCTACAGCCAGACTGAGGAAGTCAATGGGGCTCCCGTAATGACGGGAGCGTTGCTAGGAGACATCTGTAAATAGTCACTGTCCAGGGTGCTGAAAGAGTTAAGCGATCGGCAGTAACTGTTTCTGCACCCGGGACAGTGACTACCGATCACAATATAGAGCAATCTGTCAAAAAAATAGAAATTCATACTTACCGAGAACTCCCTGCTTCTGTCTCCAGTCCGGCCTCCCAGGATGACGTTTCAGTCTAAGTGACGGCTGCAGCCAATCACAGGCCAAGCACAGGCTGCAGCGGTCACATGGACTGGCGCGTCATCCAGGGAGGTCGGGCTGGATGCCGAAAGAGGGACGCGTCACCAAGACAACGGCGGGTAAGTATGAAATTCGTTTACTTTCACTAGGGAAAGTGCTGTCCCTTCTCTCTATCCTGCACTGATAGGGAGAAGGGAAGCACTTTTCCCGCAGTCCGCAGCAGCTAGTCGGCATCAATTTTCTGCACATTTTGTGCAGATCCGCAGCAGAATCTGCAACGCAGATTCTGTGCGGCATTGATGCGGACAGTTGCGGAGGAAATCCGCCACGTGTGGTCATGCCCTTACTACCTCTTGGTTGGTTAGTTTACACCAGTTTCCTGCGCCCAAATTTTGGTGCAATTTTGAAGCATGGCATCACATTTATAAACCCCACCCTTTTCTGCTAGACCATGCCCCCTTGTTGAGTGTTTCGCAAAAAGTGTCTAAAACAGTTATTAAAGCGTAGCTAAACTTTCACAAAAATATAATATTTAAACTGCTATCATGTCCCTCTATGTGAATACATTACTCCTAACAATTTTTTTCACTTCAAAGTACCATTTTTGCAGCTTTTTTTCTTGTGAAACCGTGCACATCTATTTTCTCCCACTTCCTGATTCTGTCAGTTGCTAGGGGCGTGTCTTACTGTGTGTGACGTTACGATTTGTCTGTATGTTTCATGGGCAGTGAACTCTGAGGTGATAACTACAATACTGTGAGCGAGCACTGAGCGATGCACAGCACAACACATTATATATAGAGAAGTAAATATCTCTGCACACTCCAGAAGAAAGGAATCAGAGTTTTTCTTTTTCACTTACCCTGGCAAGTGCAGGGAAGATAAGACCGGACGGCAGGGTGCTTGCGGGGGACGGAGCAGTCCTAGTCTTGTCTGATGCTAATTAGCAGCTCAGATTACAGTGTCCTGAGAGTCTTTTCCGGAGGGAAGGGGGAGAATCATCCAGGTACAGAGACCAGTGCGCGCAGAAAATTCATCCTAACGACGGGGAAGTAAGAGAACAGCAGTGAATGCAAGTCTTCAGCCTGAAACAGCGCGGTGTGCGGCAGTGTGATTATCCTGGCTCCTCCTCCTCCTTAGTACAGCCCAGTCAGCATTAGTGTGGTGAGGAGGGCCTGCGAGCCTCCTGGCTTAGGGGTCCGGTCGCACCCGCTGCGACCCCTATTGCTACGCCACTGAGCGCAGGTCCGGTGCTCCCTCCCTGTCCCCTCTTCCCCCTGTCCACAGTACTGTAACTGGCAGTAGCAGAGCGCAGGGAGGAGAATGACAGCTCTGCTACTGCCCGGTCTATGGTATGTATGAGAGGCGCTTCCGTAGCAGAAGTGCAGGTCAAGCGAGGGAGCCAACGCTAGACCTGCACTTCTGCTACCGAAGCGCCACTTACACATACCATAGACCGGGCAGTAGCAGAGCTGTCATTCTCCTCCCTGCCGGTTACAGTACAGTGGACAGGGAGGAGGTGCCAGACCTGCGCTTCTGCTACGGAAGCGCCTCTCACACATACTATAGTCCAGACAGCAGCAGAGCTGTCATTTCCCTCCCTGCTCTCTGCTGCTTCCGGTTACTCTATAGAGAACTGTATAGTACATAGAGGCAGAGAGAACTTCCTGATGTCACAATGGGGGTGTGCACATCTCAGGTCCGGATGGGGCCACCACCCACCCGTACTCACAGGCAGCCGAGTCCGTACACCGATACATTCAAATGGTGTATGGATTTCTGCTAGCAACAGGAGAAATACAAGAGTTAAATGTAGTAAAAAAGTGTCAGAGTGGCCATTTAAAACACATATAACACAAAAAGGAGCCAAAATTAATTAATAAAGTATATTACAAAATATATTTATATTACACATGCTGCTAGAAAATAAAAAGTTTATCGAACGATTAGTTACGCTTTAAATGTGGTGCACAGCATGTAAATCCGAATTATGTCTCAATTTGAGCCAGAATTCTGACGAATTTTGTAAATCTGCCCCAATGTATTTTATAACTTTTATAGAAAAAAAATTTGGGGAGGGGAAAACAGCTATTCCTCCATTCATTTTTGGGTTCAGTTTTTACTGCATTTCGCGGGGTACAAATGGAATGATTTATTACTTTATTATGCGGCTTTTTAAGGTTACGGCAATACCAAATTCATATAGTTTTTTCATGTTTTTCGGCTTTTGCTAAATAAAAGCACTTTTTTTTACAAGAATTTTTTTTTTGTGTCGCTGCATTTTAAGACCCATTACAATTTTATTTTTCCGTTGACGGAGCTTCATGAGTGTTTGGTCTTTGTGGCATGACTTGTAATTTTCATTGGTATTAATTTAGGGTACATTCAACCTTTTTACGTTTTTTTTTTCCAGAGGTGGTATAAACAAAAATCAGCAAATCTGGCATTATGTTTTAGATTTTTTACGGTCTTCTCCAATCACGGCCGTTAGAGCGAATTGTGGGCTGTATTATAGAGCCAGGACCCTAAGTGATGGTGCGGTCACAGCTCCTGTGATGTACTATTATGTGGTTTTGTGGAAACTACATAGTATATCTAAGAGTGGGAAGGGTTTAATAATAATGCCATACCACTCATGGACCATTACACTTTCCAAAGCATCAGTCAGATCTTGTTCATTAAAGGGGTTGTACCGGATTATAAAAAAACATGGCTGCTTTCTTACAAAAACAGTGCCACACCTTTTCATGGGTTATTTCTGGTATTCCTGCTCAGATCTATTAACCCCTTAACGAAGAGCGACGGATATATCCATCAGAAGCAGGTGTTAGTTCCTTCATAGCGACGGATATATCCCTCGCTCTGATCGCGTGGGTACTGTCATTGTACCCATGCGATCTGCAGCAGGAGCACGGCTGTTATACACAGCTGCAACTGCCGGAATCTAAGCCAGAGGCATGGCCTAATAGATTGCCTGTCAGTTTTAGGGTATGTTCATAGGGCTTATTTCCGACCCTTTTTCGGGCCGTAAATAGACGAAAAACTATGTATACCAAAGCATTATATAAGCGATCAGCAGATCGCATGGTGAAGTCCCCTAGTGGGACAAAATAAAAAATGCAAAACAGTTAAATAAAGTTTATGTTAAAGAAAACATTACAGTAAAAATAAAATAAAACCACTTTTTTCCCCAAAAAGTGTTTTATTTAGTAAAAGTGTAAAAAAATAATAATAACATACACATATATGGTATAGCCACGATCGTAACAACTCAAACAATAAAGTTAGCACATTAATCAAACCGCCGGGTGAGCGACGTACAAAACCCGCAAAAAACAACGGCAAAATTTCTCCCATTCCCCCCATAAAAAATAAAATAAAAGTTAATCAATATGTCCCATGTACCCCAAAATAATACCAAAGAAAACTACACCTGGTCCCGCAAAAAACAAGCCCACATATGGCTCCATCGACGGAAAAATAAAAAGTTACGACACATGATGTGCCGACACATCATGGAGCAGGGAGGGGATGATGTTTGGAGCAAGCTCACGCGCTAAGCCTGCTCCATACACAGCTGTGTTTTACAAACAGGCAAACAGGTGCGGTTTCCGGAACTTGGTAGCTACGAAAACAGCGTACCTGGTCAAATTACTGAAACAGCGTAACTCGCTGAGCTACGCTGTTTCCGTAACTCCCATAGAACTGAATAGTAGTTGCGGAAACAGCGTAGCATGCTTCTGTTACTGGCATTCACTACTATGGGGGTTACGGAAACAGCGTAGCTCAGCGAGTTACGTTGTTTCCTTAACTCATCCATGTATTGCAGTGTTTTAACGTCTATGGCCGAGGGCCGTCATTCATACTTACCCTCTGACGGCCCCGGCCATGGATATCTGTGTTCTCGGCGACATTCTCCTCCAGGATAACCCAGACTCATTTCCGGGTTCTCGGATTGAAACCCGCAGGGCGCGTGCGCCCGCGTGTGCACGGCCTAAAGGGCCAGTACGCGTCCAGCTGTCATCACTCAATAATTAGCCGAAATGGCTGTTGGATTATAAAAAGGCTCTGCCCACTTGATCCTTGCCTGAGTGTTGTTGTATACCTAAGTTTTTCTTGCAAATGGTCTCCCAGTGTTTTACCAGTTCCCAGTGTTACCCATTCCTGCTGCCTGTACCCTGTATCCCATGCTATCGTATCTACAGTGAGAGTCAAGTCGTGTCTTCCGCTTCATCTACTAGCCATCTACTGTGAAAGTCAAGTTGTGTCTCCACTTCTGTCTACATTGCCTCGACAGAACAAAAAAAATAACAGGGTATGTTCACGCTACCTATTTTCAGACATAATTCAGGCGTTTTACGCCTTGAATTACACCTGTAAAGACGGCTCCATTACGTCTGCAAACATCTGCCCATTGCTTGCAATGGGTTTTACGATGTTCTGTTTAGAAGAGGTGTAATTTTACGCATCGCTGTCAAAAGACGGCACATAAAAAGACGCCCGCGTCAAAGAAGTGCATGTCACTTCTTTGGACGTTTTTGGAGCCGTTTTTCATTGACTGCATTGAAAAACAGCTCCAATTACGTCCGTAATGGAAGCTGCGAAAAACGCGAGTACTTTCAAAAACGTCTGAAATTTAGGAACTGTTTTCGCCTGAAAACAGCTCCGTAATTTCAGACGTAATTTGTTAAGACGTGTGAACATTGAGAATGCAACAGTGAAAAACCAAAAAATAATCTTTGGTCATCAACGCACAAAATGGCCTGGTCATTAAGGGGTTAAAATGCATAACCACACACAACATGTGGGAAGGTGTGGTGCTGTTTTTAAAAGAATATGTTATATTTTTCTAATTCTGGACGGCCCCTTTCATACAACATTGACAAGAACTTTGACTTTGCACGATTTCTGAAAAGAGAGACTTCCTTTTGTAGATTTTTAATTTACATGACCTGTTTGAAAAGTTTGTTAGAAGTATAAACTAACTAATCTTTCTAGCAGAAGATATATGCGGAAATCACGTTGAGCAGACAGGATGCGACCCACAGGGGGCGCTTCTATTAAGTAACTTTAACGGCAGACTATGGACTTACATCAAACATAGCTTGGCTCCAAAACCATAAGCAACACAAATACATTGTTCAAAATGAATGCACTGCTCACAGCCATAATGTAAACAGTAAAACAAAATAACACTTTGTTCATGTGATTGTGCGAAATGTTTTGCAGGATTAACCCCTCCCTCAAATCACGTATATAGAACAGCTTTAGTTAAAAGAGTTATCTCACTACATACATTTTTTTAAATAATAAAAAAAGCGGTGAGATGACCTCAAAATAAATAATGTGGCATGTTTTGTTTTTTTTTTGTTTTTTTTAAAGAGGCTCGGTCACCACATTATAAGTGCCCTATATTGTACATGATGTGATTGGCGCTGTAATGTAGATTACAGCAGTGTTTTTTTTATTTAGAAAAACTATAATTTTTTACGGAGTTATGACCTATTTTAGCTTTATGCTAATGAGTTTTATCAATGGACAACTGGGCGTGTTTTACTTTTTGACCAAGTGGGCGTTGTGAAGAGAAGTGTATGACGCTGACCAATCAGCGTCATACACTTCTCTCCATTAATTTACACTGCAGATAGCGATATAGCTATATCGCTATGTGCAGCCACATACACAAACACTAACATTACTGCAGCATCCTGACAATGAATATGCATTACCTCCAGCCGGGACGTGATGTGTTTTCAGAATCCTGACCACATCTCTGCACTTCTCTCTGAGTTACAGCATAGCAGGCGTAGTCTCGCGAGATTACGCTGTAAACTGTCATTTACAGCGAGATCTCGCTGTGCTGTGCTGTAGTCCCACAGAGACGCTACAGAAGTGGTCAGGATTCTGAATACACATCACGTCCTGGCTGGAGGTAATGTATATTCATTGTCAGGACACTGCAGTAACTTTATAGTGTGTGTAGGAGGCTGCACACAGCGATATAGCTATATCGCTATCTGCAGTGTAAATGAATGGAGAGAAGTGTATGAAGCTGATTGGTCACTGATTGGTCAGCGTCATACACTTCTCTCAACAACGCCCACTTGGTCAAAAAGTAAAACACGCACAGTTGTCCATTGAGAAACTCATTAGCATAAAGCTAATATAGGTCATAACTCTGTCAAAAATGATAGTTTTTCTAAATAAAAAACAGTGCTGTAATCTACAGTACAGCACCGATCACATCATGTATAAGATAGGGAATTTATAATCTGGTGACAGAGCCTTTTTTAAACACTTACCTACCGGGTACTGTCCCTGCTGTGACCAGCTCCTGCGGTAGACTATTCCATAAATTCACCGTTCTCACAGTAAAGAAGGCTTGTCGCCTCTGCAGGCTGAACCTTTTTTTTTCCAGACGGAGGGAGTGCCCCCTTGGGGCTCCCTCTAGGAGTGAAATCCCCAGCGAGAGCGTTGCCGACGCTTTGACCAGGGATTCCTCTGCTGGAGGAGCCCCTGACGTCACTGTCCATACACAGTGACGTCAGGTGATCCTTCTGGACCGGAATGTGCTGTCAGGGGCAACCCCAGATCTGGGGTCCCAGAGCGAAGCACTAGTATAGGCTCTGCTACGGAACTCTGGGGAAGCCCCTGATATCAGTGTCCATAAATGGAGTCCTGGAGCAAGTTCTAGCACTTGGTCTGGGATTCCAACTCTGCTCCTGACATCACTGTTCATATATGGACAGATATGTCAGGGGCAGCCTCAGAAGCCCCAGAAATCGCGTGTCCATATATGGACAGCGATGTCAGGGAATTCCACAGAGTCCCGGAGCAGAGCCGATACTAGCGTTCTGCCCGGGACTCCGCTTTGGGGAAGACACTGACAACACTGTCCATATATGGACAGCGATGTCAGGGAATTCCACAGAGTCCCGGAGCAGAGCCTATACTAGCGTTCTGCCCGGGACTCCCCTCTGGGGAAGACCCTGACAACACTGTCCATATATGGACAGCGATGTCAGGGAATTCCACAGAGTCCCGGAGCAGAGCCTATACTAGCGGCTCTGTATCCCGCGGGCCGCAGATGACAGCCTCAGGGGCCACATGTGGCCCACGGGCCACGTACTTGAGACCCCTGGACTAGATGATGTTGAGATTAGGGCTCTGTGGGGCCATATCATTACTTCCAGGGCTCCTTGTTCTTCTTTATGCTGAAGACAGTTCTTAATGACATTGGCTGTATGTTTGGAGTCGTTGTGCCTCTGCAGAATAAATTTGGAGCCAATCAGACACCTCCCTGATGGTATTGCATGACAGATAAGTATCTGCCTGTAGTTCTCAGCATTGAGGCCACCATTAATCCTGACAAAATCACCAACTCCATTTGCTGTAATGCAGGCCCAAATTTGCAAGGAACCTCCACCATGCTTCACTGTTTCCTGCAGACACTCAATATTGTACAGCTCTCCAGTCCTTCGGCGAACAAACTGCCTTCTGTTACAGCTAAATATTTAACATTTTGACTCATCAGTCCTTCTGCGATTTTTCTGCACCCCAGTTCCTATGTTTCATGCATAGTTGGGTCTCTTCGCTTTGTTTCTGCGTTGAAGGTATGGCTATTGGCCGCAATTCTTCCATGAAGACCACTTCTGGCCAGACTTCTCCGAACAGTAGATGGGTATACCTGAGTCACACTCGTTTCTGACAGTTCTGAGCTGATGGCACTGCTGGACATCTACTGATTTCAAAAGGAAGTAAGCGTGATGTGTCTTTGATCTGCTGCACTAAGTTTTCTTGGCCGACCACTGCATCTACTGTCCTCAACATTGCCCATTTCTTTGTGCTTCTTCAAAAGAGTTTGAACAGCATATCTTGAAACCACTGTCTGCTTTGAAATCTTTGCCTGGGAGAGACCTTGCTGATGCAGTATAATTACCTTGTGTCTTGTTACTGTGCTAAATCTTGCCATGTTGAACCTGTCTTCCACAACCTCAGGACTCTCCTGAGGTAGCAATCAGTGTATCGTTAAACGTTATGCTCTTTTATATCTTTTAAATACTTTAAAAAAAATTACAATAAAAACTTTTTAATTTACTATATAGAAACTTTGGATTTCTTTCTGGTAAACTCCACCACACCCAGACAAGGTGAACCTGCGAGGTCCAGGAGAACCAGACAAGCTGTTTTTCCTATATGGGATTGTGTAAGTACTAAGTACTGAGTAGAACGAAAAAATTTTTTAGATCCAGCGCTGGGTTTAAAAGGAAATATTTTCCACTTTATTGAAAATGAATTAAAAAATTATAGCGAGCACAGAGGGGTGGATGCATAGAGCCTACGCGTTTCAAATGATTAGCTCGTTCTTATTCACAGCATGACATAAGCACTGACTCTTTATCTGGGTAACTGCATAAACTGCTACAATATAAAAATTAGGCTTTTGGTATCAGGATAATGTGAAAAGAAGTCGATATGATCAGAATGAAGATTAAAGGGGTTTTCCCCATGAAAGACATTTATGACATATCCACAGGATATGTCCTAAATGTCAGATAGATGCGGGTCACACCTCTGGGACCCGCACCTATCTCCAGAACGGAGCCCCCGAAACCCCATTCTACCACTCTGTGTTGCAGCTGAACCAGGTGACTTCCGACCATGAAAGAGGTTTCTATGGTCGGGAGTTATGAAAACATTGTAGCTCGCTGAGCTTCGCTGTTTACATAAGTCCCATAGAACTGAATGGTAGTTACAAAAACAGCATAGCTCGCAAGCTACGCTGCTTCCGTATCTGCCATTGACTACTATGGGAGTTAAGGAAACAGCGTAGCTCAGCGAGTTACGCTGTTTACGTAACTCCTGACCATATTACCAGGAAGTGGCCGGGAGACTGTGAGATCAGACAGAGCTAGAACGGGGTTTAGGGGGCCCCATTCTGGAGATAGGTGCGGGTCCCAGAGGTGGGACCCTCATCTAACTGACATTTATGACATATCCTGTGGATATGTCATAAATGTCTCTCATGGGAAAACCCATTTAAGTATATTTATGTTCAAACAGTGATCTTAAATTATTTTGCACTTATAAAAAGATTCTTAGCTGAAGGAAGGGATTGTTGTACGCTAGAAATCTAGACCCAAGTTAACTGTATGACACATTAATGTCCATCAGGAGGATCAAATGAGTTTTAAAGTAGCACAGTTCTAATTGATCTGTCATTCTCATGGCCCTTCAGCGTAAAGTAAGAGTGTGAAATAACACTTAGGTGTTGGGTGACTTAGAACAGTTAGATCACTTTCAGCTCTGAAAGTGACCTACAGGTTGACGATGATTAAGTACAGCTAAGAACAACAGACAAATGTTGGGGAAGAGGCATGGCTCTTCATGGATATCTTTGTCGTTTTTGGTTTGGTCACTCATTATCTATCCCTTACGTGTTAATGCTCATTATCTATCCCTTACCTATTATTACCATCGTAATTAACACATCTAAGTGTGCACTGGAATAAAGGGCAGGATGACATGAAATAATCCCTTGCTGGGGATGTTGGGGAAAAGAAAAATCGGGCAATTTTGATTTTGTAGTGCCTGATCCAAGTTCCCACAACAGATAAGTAGCTGTAAGACACCTCTTATTCCACTCTCCTAAATTAAATAAACACACACGCTTGGCCAGGGGTACACCTAGCCTTTCTACTGTTTGAGGCAAAGAGTAAAATAGTGCTCCCCCATTAAATAAAAGAAAAACCTCTGCAGATTGCAAAGACAAAAATATATAACCTTTAACCCCTTTAGGAAGCAGCCTGTTTTGGCCTTGTGGCACAGACGATTTTTTCAAATCTGACATGTGTCACTTTATGTGGTAATAACTCCGGAATGCTTTTACCTATCCAAGCGATTCTGAGATTGTTTTCTCGTGGCATATTGTACTTTATGATAGTGGAAAAATTTGGTCGATAAATTCAATATTTATTTTTGAAAAACACCAGAATTTAGAGAAAATTTTCAAAAATTTTCATTTTTCTAAATTTAAATGTATCTGCTTGTAAAACAGATAGTAATACCACACAAAATAGTCACTAGTTACCATTTCCCATATGTGTACTTTATATTTGCATCATTTTTTGAACATCCTTTTATTTTTCTAGGACGTTACAAGGCTTAGAACTTTAGCAGCAATTTCTCACATTTTCAAGAAAAATTTAAAAGGCTATTTTTACAGGGACCAGTTTAGTTCTGAAGTGGTTTTGAGGGCCTTATATATTAGAATCCCCGATAAATCACCCCATTTTAAAAACTGCACCCCTCAAAGTATTCAAAACAGCATTCAGAAAGTTTCTTAACCCTTTAGGCGTTTCAAAGGAAATACAGCAAAATAGAGGGAAAATTGACAAATTTCTTTTTTTTTTGCCGAAATTCATTTGTAGTAAAAAAAAATTGAGTAACACAGAAGGTTTTACCAGATAAATACAACTCAATATTTATTGCCCAGGTCCTGTAGTTTATAGGAATATCCCACATGTGGCCCTAATGGACCGAAACACCGGCCTCAGAAGCAAAGGAGCACCTACAGGATTTTGGGGCCTGCTTATTTTTAGAATATATTTTAGGCACCATGTCAGGTTTGAAGAGGTCTTGTGGTGCCAAAACAGTGGAAACTCCCCAAAAGTGACCCCATTTCGGAAACTAGACCCCTCAAGGAATTTATCTAGGGTTATAGTTAGCACTTTGACCCCACAGGTATTTTGCTATATTTATTGGAGTTAGTCTGTGAAAATGAAAATCTACTTTTTTTTCTGAAAAAACATAGAAATTTTTAATATTTACAAGGAATAAAGAAGAAAATGCACCCCAACATTTGTAAATCATCTTCTCCCGATTACGGAAATACCCCATATGTGGTAATAAACTGCTGTTTGGACCCACGGCAGCGCTCAGAAGGGAGGGAGTGCCATTTGGAGCGCAGATTTTGCTGGATTGGTTTTTAGTGCCATGTTGCGATTGCAACCCCCTGGAGGGAACAAAACAGTGGAAACCCCCCAAAAGTGAACCCATTTGGGAAACTACACCCCTCAAGGAATTTTTCTAGGTGTATAGTAAGCATTTATACCACACAGGTTTTTTGCAGAATTTAGTAGAATTAGGCAGTGAAAATTAATATAAACATTTTTGTCCACTAAAATGTTGAATTTTTTCATTCTCACAAGAGATAAAGGAGAACAAGTCGCCCTGAATTTGTAACGCA